>NW_021703774.1:153918820-154209338 GCF_005190385.1 Monodon monoceros | reverse complement strand
CCCGCTCTGTTGGCTTCCTTGGCATTTCCCATGATCCCACAGTGCTGTCTTCCTTGGCATTCCCCACGATCCCGCACTACTGGCCACAGTGGAGGCAGGAACTGCGATGTGTTTGTGAGTGTTGCGGGTGGGAGGGGCAGGTCAGGTAAACATTTGGAGAAGAAAGCAAGCTAAGGTGAGGGGAGGGAGCCAACCTGGGAAATGGGCTGAGAACTGGTGTAGAACTAACGGTTCATTTTCCACAACGAGATGCAAAGACCCAATTTAATTACATTACTAATGTCACATTTTTAATGAACCTGTTTCTGCTTTGGACTTTCTTCCTTTGAAATCAATGATTGGAACGTCACTATAAATAAAACCCGATTCTTTTTCAAAAGTCACTCTAACGCTCACTGCTTTTTACTTAATGAGCGCTCATAATCAGATCACTCTGACCTGGCACCTCCACTGGGACTTGGGTGTGATGAGTCTCAGTTCCAACCCCACCTCCTTTTTTATCTTTGCTCCCGAAAGGTCACACAGGGAACAGAGAGAGGGCAGACGTTGGGCTCAGAGAGGCCTGGATTCAAATCTCAGCTCGTCCACCTCTGGCTGAATGATCTTGAGCCATAAACTTTACCTCTCTGGACTTCAGTTCTTCATCTAGAAATGAGGATACTTTCTTTTTCTTCCTATGGGGTTAGAGGGTGAATTGCGTTAGTTTCCTGGGGCTGCTGTAACAAAGCACCACAGACCAGGTGGTTTAAAACAACAGTTATTTATTGTCTCACAGCTGTGGAGGCTGGAAGTCTAAAATCAAGGTGTCGACAGGGTCGTGATCCCTCTGAAACTTGTAGGAGAAACCTTTCTTGTCCCTTCCTGGCCTCTGGTAGTTTTTTTTTAGCAATCTTTGACGTTCCTTGGCTTGTCTATGCATCCATCCAATCCTTCACCTTCACCTGGCATTCTCCCTCTGTGTCTCTATGTCCAAATTTCACCTTTTTATAAGGACACCAATCATACTGGATTAGGACACACTCTAATGGCGTCATCTTAACTTCATCATTTGCAAAGGCCCTATCTCCAAATAAGGTCATATCCGCAAGTACTGGGGTTGGGTCTTCAACGTATCTTTTTGGGACAGAATTCAACTCATAACAGGACCGTTGTACAGATTAAATAAAGCTAGATTTATAATACCCACCACTGAGTTCCTCGTATGTTTCGGGCCCTGGGCTACAAATTTATTTTACTTAATCCTCAAAGCAATCATGTGTGACAACTATTATCCTCATTTTACAGATGAAAAAAACGGAGGCACAGAGAGCTTAAGCAACCTCCCTAAGACCCCAGAGCTAGAAAATGGCAGAGCTAGGTTCTGAATCTAGGTCTTTCTGGCTCCATCATTCAGCACTCTTAATTCTAGAATACAATACTGACAGAGACAGTGCCCAGGACATAGTGGGTGCTTAATGACCAAGAGTTCCCTTCCCCCCTTCATTATTCTAGACACTGAGACAAAATGAAGGGTGATTACCTGATTGTCCAGATTTAATTGTCTGTCTTCTCCAGCCTGATTTGCCAATCTTGTACTTTTTAAGAGTGTCAAGGGCAACATAAAGTTTGGTCTTTTGTATTGTGTCTGATGCACAGCTTTCTGGACAGACAGAGATCAGAGATAAGCCTCAAAGGCCAGGCTTTCTAAGCCACAGCGTTCTTTGATTTCTGGATTCTGCCCATGTGTTTTTTTGGCACAGACCTTATAACCGTTCATGCTCTCCCGCCTGGAAAACTTCCCTTTGATTTCTTACAAAATGAAGAGTGGGATATTTACATCCAAGGCAGCCCAGAACGATATTATTAAAGCTGTGCGTGACATTGAACAATTCCATTGTAGATCAGCTGTGGGGAATTTTGTCCCTTCTACAAAGCCCGGCTCTTGCCACTCAACAAGATATTCTCAGTGACTGTATGACAATGAATCTCCTTTGTGGCTGGAGTGCAGCAAAAGCTACATAATACCTTCTTTTATTTTTAATGTGAGACTTTAGTTCCCATATTATAATGAAGAGTCGTTTAATGCTCTCTGGACAAGCACCCTCCATGTGTTTTGATTTCTTATCTTCCATCAAGTAACTTGTTTCGTGTCCACGGTCATACGGTTGATACAAAGTGGCAGGGTGGCTGGGAGAAAGGATGCAGGAAGAAAGATTTCTTCTTCCACAGCCCTCAACATTGAAAGGGGAGATGGCGTGTGTGTGTATGGGTGTGTGTGTGACTTGAGGGGTAGTGGGCATGGACAGGGGAGGGAAGAATAAGATCCATTATCTTTTGAGTACCTACGCTGTGCTAGGCACTTCTGCATCACACATTATCTTAGTTAGTCCTTAAAACTCCCTTGCTTTTAGCTGTTTGGCCTTGTAAACATAATTTATTGCACACTTACTATGTGTCATCCCCATTGTCAAGTGCTTTGCATATATTTCCACCCCAAAGAATTGTCTATACTTGTTGTCTCCACTTCCTCTCACATCTACATCTGACATAGTATATAGTTGATGCATTCATTTGTTTATTGTTTGTCCCAATCTGCTACAATATAAGCTCCATGAAGACAGACATCTTTTTTAAATCTATTTTGTTCCCTTCTGTGTCCCAGTTTCTAGAACAGTGCCTGATGTATAACAATACCTTGATAAGAGCTTATTGTGTGACTTAATGACTTTACTTAATCCTCCCGATAACCCATTGAGAGAGGGGCTATTATCTCTCGTTGACATGAGTGTGATTGCCGGAGGGGTTGGAGCATTACCCAAGGCCCCATAGCTCACTGGGGGTAGAGCTGGGTGTCCACAGCACTTCCTGGCTACCGAGCCCATGTACTTTCCACCTGCGTTAGGCCATGCTTGCACTGACCGTTCCACATAGAGTCCACGGTCACTAGTGTACCTTGAAACACCCTCACAGGGGACTCACACTCATTCTCCTTGTGGGGATGACTTGGGGTGACAACCAGACAAGTCAACCCTTAGCCTGGTCCTGTACATTTCCTGCTACCTGTCAATCAGACAAAGGCAGGGGTCCACGAGTCCACAGGGACCTGTCCTGCCAAGCCTCCTCCTGCCCAGCATCTGGCATAAGCTCTCCACTGTGAGCCTGTTCTCTTGGCTCACGTTTGCAATTTTGCAACCTTCAGCATCAGGGTCACGTGGGGAGTTTTATAAAAACACCAATGCCTAGACCTGCCCCCAAACCTATTGAATCAGAATTTCAGAGGGAGAGCCTAAGCTCCTCTGGGTGACTGTAGGCAGAAGTGCAACTAAGAACCACTCACGGTAACCTATTCACGTAGGTTATTCCATTAGCCCGGTTGGGTTATCTCTCTGAGCTGTGAACTGTTCAATTTCCAGTGCCTTTCTTGTTACTGGGCTTTGACTTCTGGGAGCAGCAAGCCTGGCTTCTCCCTGGGATGCTGCTGTCCTCCGTAAGTCACTCTTTCCCTCTCCTTCCTTCTCATTTGAGGATCCTCATCATCTCTCTCCTGGACCTCTGCACCCAACTCTGATCTCCCTGCCGCCGGCCCTGCGCCCTCCAGTGCATTGTCTGCACTGACGCTGGACTGAGCCTTCTACAATGGCAAATCCACCACGGTCCTGCCCTGTTCCACCCTCCGGAGCACACGTGCCAAAGCAGGTTCCCTGCCACCAAGGTGCATGGGCAAAAGACCTCTGGTATTTTGCATGATGAATGTAAGACTAAATAATGACTTGAAAGATCAACCACAATAAATAAAAGGGAAGAAAAAGAAAACCATGAGAACCCTCCTATTGCTGTCAGGATTAGTCCAGTCTTAGGTTCATGCAGCCCCATCTTTCTATGATCCGACCCCTGCTGACATTTTCTGCCTCACCTCCTGCTCCCCCAATCTTTCCCCCGCACCACTTCCTCTGTGAAGCCCTCCTTGATACCCTTAGCGTCTTGTGTAAACTGGAAAACCCCAGGAGAAGACATCCTGATAGAATGTAAATTCAGGTATAATGTCATTGGCAACCAGCTCCCAGAATCCTGGAACTCCCAGCCCATTAACTACACAGGCTTGTTCTGGTCATTTGGTTAATTTTGCAATCTCACAGGCCCACATTTTACATGACAGGATTTTTTGGACCCCACTCGCAGATTAAAGTCAGGGTTTTACTTGCACTTCAATTCCTGCATTTGTCATACGACATTACAATTCAATCATTCATTAATTTACAATACCCCAGCTTCCAAACGGGAGCTAAGTCTGCCTGTAATTGTTTGTTTAGGTGTCTATTTTCTTCTCAGGACTTCCCTGAGGGGCAGAATTCTTTTTTTATCTAGTGTTTGCTTTAATGCCTGGCAGGGAGGGAGTACCCTGATGGAATGTGTTTTATATATATACACACACACACATATAGTTTATACTATGTGCATATAAAAATATGCATTATATATAGGGAACAACAGAGTAAAGCAGGGTTGGCAAACTTTTTCTGTAAAGAACCAGAGAGTAAATACTTCTGGCCTTGCCTAATGGTCTCTGTCCCAATGATCCAGCTTTTCTGTTGTGCTACAAAAGCAGCCTTAGACAACAGATGTTCCAAACAAGCTTTACTTATAAAACAGGTCCCCAGCCCACGGGCCACAGTGTGGTACCCCTGAATTCGTGTTTATTCAGTTACGTACTTATCCCAGGTGTACAATCTCAGCAACCGCCCCCCATCTCCCACAGTAGAGAAAGAGAACTAAGAAAAGACCAGTTTTGCTGGGAGTCAAGGAAGGGAAGGGGCTGTGAGGGGAGTGGGCTGCACAGGTGAGAGTCCTGGACAGATGACTGGCAGGAAGAAGACAGGCCGCTGGCACCTGAGGACTGAGACCAAACTTAAATTTCCTTCCCCTTCAGTGTGGCCCTGGAGACAGGGGGCATTGTGGTGGCTGGCTGCAGGGAAGGGCTTGTGTGCGTATGTTCAGTCCACAATCTTTCCCATTAAAATAGAATTTATGCAAGTGCTCAGAGCTACTCTTTAGGTTGGTATTTATGAACCCCATTTTACCCCAAAGAGCTGAATTTAGAGAGCTGAAGGGTCACGCAGCTAATTGCAACAATAGTAACAGTCACCTTTCAGGTGTTTAACATGAGCTTGGCACTCTGCTCAGTACTTTATCTGGACTCTTCTATTTCATCTTACCCTGCCACGAGAGGTACTCTAACTGTTCCCTTTCGGGGGCAGGGGAATGAGGAACAATGAGGCTACTCTCACCCAGGGTCACACGGCTGGTTGGGATCAGGGCCGGGGTTGAAACTTGAGCTGTTTGACTTCAGCGCCTGTGTCCTTATCAGGCTGTAACCTTGACCTTCAAGGCCTGTGTTTCACAGCATGGAGGCAGTGCTCTGGGCTTGCACACAGTCCCTCTCCTTGCCAGGCCTAGAGCACGCCTGACCTACACCCAGTCAGACCCCTTGTTGGCCCCATCCCCCCACCTGGACAACCTGGGGCTGCACAGACATCCATCATCCTACCAGCAGGGGCCACAGAGGGGCTTTCGGTGGGAGTTCTCCTTGATGCTTCATAACCATAGGGCCCCACGGCCTCCTCTCTCTCACCTGAGATTCTTTAGAAGCAAAACCGAAACGGTTACATCCTAGGCCCCAGAATAGAGCTGCCAGTTAAAATCCAGGACGCCCAGTTAAATCTGAATTTCAGAGAAACACAAATTCTTTTTTAGTATAAGTATATCCCATGCAACATTTGGGATATACCTATACTAAAAAGTATTTGTTATTTGAAATTCAAATGTAACTGGGCATCCTGGATCTTCATTTGCTAATTTTATCAACTCTGCTCTGGAGGGGAGTATTCTCTACATCAATAACTTCAGCTTCTTAAGGAACTGGGGGTTTCTCTGGGGAAAAGGGGAAGAGGACAAGGAGAGAGATAGCCCAACTTTAAGGAACTCAACATTGAACCAGAAGAGAGGCTGCAGAGAGGAAAGCTCAGAGCCCCCAGGGTGGGGCCTGCGGAAGTTTAGGGTCCAGCAGGATTACAGGGGAGCAATGAGCTGGGCGGCCTCCTCCTTCCCCCGTCAGCTCTCTAGGGGAAGCTCCATGTGTTAGTCTGCACCCACTTGTCCCTCTCCCGTTTCAGGAGACTGTGGTGTGCCTGAGCCCCTCTGAAGAACAGCTTCAGGCTGGCACAAGGTCCCCTGTGATGCATGCAGCCTCTGGTGACCTCTGCAGCCCTGAGCCCCACTGTTCCCTGTTCAGCCCTCCCTGCCCCCATCACACACTAGCACTGGGATTTTCCTTGTCGAGACAGGCCAATGCATGGAGCATCAGTGGTACCCTATGGGGCAACACAGAAAATTACTGTCAGTGTTAGGCTTAGAAGAGCTAACCATGCAATTTGGGGCTAAATCTGATTAATTGCAGAATGACACCTAGAAATGTTTCCCAAAGTACATTCCATAAAACACAGGCTGAGAAATAAGTTCCACGAGAAAAGCATTCAGTGGGTCAAGGAACTTTGGAAAATGCTGCAGAAATTCTCTCCTCTGGAAGAAACAAATGCTTACGAATTTATCTCAGAGGTTCTGCAGGAGAGAAACCTATTAAACCTTGCTTCAACCAGAATCTCCACAAAATTGACTATAGACTCTCTCCTCACACTTTTTAATTTTTTTCCCTCAGAAACACCTATGAGCTTCTGAATTGTTCTGTGGGACACACTTTGGGAATTGCTAGATTCTAGATAAGATAAACCTGAGTTGCTTTGTTTTCCTTATTAATCATTATTATCGTAAAACAACAACAGCAACGATAGTTGACATTTATGCAGACCTTTCCAGGTTAACACGCATTGTTTTTACGAACGTGATCTCCCTTTGGCACATCTGGTTTTCTGTGGGCTGGGATGGTCAGTAGCTTTGGGGATCGTGATCAGTTCTTACCAAAGAAGTCAATATCACTTCCAGTTGAGAGCAGCCTATGTTACAGAAGGGCAAAGGCGTAGGTTCTTCCTTTTCATCTGACAACGTTTATAGCAGGGCACAGTTTCTGTTTGGCTGGGGCAGAATGATCCCTGACCTGCTGCACCTGGACTTCCAAAGGCTTGTGGCCAGGGCCAGCCGGTTTTGGTCCTCAGCCCTGTCCAGCTGCAGACAGGAAGTCATGAATCCTGAACCAGTCCTAGCAAAGGAGCTCAAAGAGGAGGCAGTGACCTGGGTCAGCTGGGGGTCCTGTCGTGAGGCTGGGACTCCTAACCCTGGGTGAGGCTGCCCATAAGAAAGGTCATCCTATCTCTTGCTAGGGCTACCCCACCGCTGCATAACTGGCTTGCTTTCCCCTTAACTTCCCTCAGACTCTGCAGCACCCTCCCCAAGGCTGGGTGTTAGCCCCCCTATATCCTGCTGGCCAGCTGGGAAGTGCTATCTCTGTGCGCCATTTGCGATGCCCATGGCGATACCCCACCCGCCAACTCCAGCCCTGTGGACATGGAGCCCCAGAGCCCCTGTTTCCTCCATGTGGTCCCCCGTCCAGGACCAGGAAGCCCCAGCATACCTCACACCCATCTCTCTTCTTAAGGCCAGAGACAGTTTAACTCGCACAATATTCCAAAGGCTCCGGACCCCTCGGCTTCCCGCTAAGAAACACTAGACAGAGGGGCCTACAGAGAAGCTGAGAAGTGAGGCTTCCAGACACCATCATCCACCTGTTTCTCGTACCTTATGCAAAGGATGGGGGATTCTGTGTCTACAAAAGATGCTAAGTAAAAGGTGCATCTGAGTCCCCGTGGGATCTCTGTAAATCCTCCTCGCCCTCACTTCCTTCCTCTGCATGAGCCCCGTCACTTACTGATCACTTGTATGGACTAACTCCTCGTTGTACCCTACCTCATTTAATGCACATAACAACACTGTGAAGTGGGTACTATCCCCATTTTACAGATAACGAAACTGAGGCTCAGAGACAGTGAGCTTCTCCATTCACACGACTAGAGCTGGGGGAGCTGGGAGGTACGCCCAGTGGGACTGACTCTTGCACCTTCTTTCTTAGCTGCTGCATTCCAGCAAAGAGGGAGAGGAAGGGATGGTGAGGCTGAGAAGTTGGCTTCGAGGCTCCATTTCCTGCAGGTCCCCCAATGGGGCCAAAGATGGTGCCTGGTGTACACTTTGCAGCTTGAGAATCAGGAATGGGGGGAGACAGAATGGCCTGGCTTCTTGCTTGGCCGCTTGTTTTTACTCCTGTCTGAGCCCAACAACCTCTCCAAAGGCTTCGTGGAGGCCCCGGTGCAGGCGGGGACCATCGGTCCAGGTCCTCCAGGGTCAGGAGGCAGGAGGGAGGACAGGGTCTGCCCAGGGAGTTTCCTTACTTGGGGGTCCTCACACTCTCTCACATGGAAACAGACACAACAACATACTTTCACAGCCAATATGCACAAATCCATCCATTCTGATACTCACCTTCCCATACACACGCCCGCATGTGCACACATGCGCTTACATCCTCATACACAAACATGCACGTGTAAAACCAGACCTCCAGAACGCATCTGTGCGAGCTCTTGCATTCACACATATGACAACAGACACGACACCTACGCCCCCATGTACCAGTAAACAACCCATGTTTATGTAGTCAAATGACGATCCCCTTCTGGAGAGCCTCTGTTGGGCTGTAGACCGGAGTCCACGTCTACACCCAGAGCACCTCTTGGAAGCCAGTGTCACTCTCCCCTACACTCAGGGGCCTGCCTGGCACCTGCACTTAAGTTCTTGTCATTCCAGGCACTGTATGAAATGTGGGGGTGGGGATGCAGATCTGACCCTGGCGGGGCTCCACGCAGCTGTTGGCTCAAGCCGTGGTCTATGAGGTGGGCGGCAAAAGGCGTGTCTGGGTCCGGGAGGCACAGAGCGTCTCGGGTCAGAGAAGGGCTCCGGCATCCCACAGACGTGGGTTTGAGCTCGCCCGCGCCCCTCCTGGGCGGGGGTTAGCAGTTGTGACAGAAGAGGTGGCAGAGTGCGGCTCTGGAGACAGATGGCCCGGGTTCAAATCCCAACTCTGTTACCTCATGAGCAAGTTACCTTCACCTCCTGCACCTCAGTTTCCTCACCAGTAAAATGGGGGTCATAAGTGTACCCAGCTCAGAGAGCTGTTGAGAGGATGAAGTAAGATAAACCAGGCAAAGGGCTTATCTCAGTGTCTGGCACCCAGTACGTGCTCGATAAATTTGGGATATGATTGTATATAAGTCCCTAGAGCTCCCTGGGAGAAGATGCTGGAGCATTAAGAAAGAGAAGCAGCTCGGGGTAGCAGCTGGAGAGAGCAGATGGGCCCCTGGAGCTGGAACGCGGGAAGCCACCCAGGCAGGGGGCTTCGCTTGGACCCACACGGCTTTTACCGAGCCAGGCAGGGGCCTGCTGCTTCCTGTCTGAAAGGCCTCCCCTAGATCCTAATAAGAATAATTTGCAAATGGTCCTACATGAGACAGGCAGGCGACACAGAGGTCCAGGAGGTGACAGATACCAGCACAAGACCCTGCCCCTTCTCTGCCCCCCTCCTCACCGCCCTGTGCTCCCCTACCTGCCCTCAGCACCCAGCCTCAGGGACGACTAACTCAGAGCCATTTCCTGGAAAAGGCGCTCAAGGCGGTCTTGGCACAGAAGGGAGAGGGGCGGGCACACCCGCAGGAGCGCACAGCCGCCGTGTGTGCTTCAGGCTCTTGTCCCTTGTGTGACTGATCCAGAGTCCCAGCCCAGACCCTCCTCCTGACCACAGACCCAAGTCCCAGCACCTCTGGGTGGCTCCCGTGGAAACCTGACACGTGCCTGCAGCTGCACATGGCCCACCGCAACCCCTGGCCTCGCCGCCAGCCACCTGTCCCCTGGGCTCCCAGTGACTGGCACTGACCTGGAGTCCGCCCAGCCCACTCAGTCTCTCGAGTCGGCTTCCTTTCGTCCCTCCTATCTGACCCTCCCACACAGTCCCGCTGCTAATGCCCAGGGCCACTCCCCCATCTCCCCTTCTTCTTGGGGACTTGGAGACAGTCCCCCGCTCCTCACTGTTCCCGCTTTAGACTCACCCCAGTCCAACGCATCCTCTAAACGGTACCTGCGACCACAGCGCTTCCCACTAGAAGCCCTGCGGTGGCTTCCCATCTCTTCCAGGTCAGTTCAAATCCCTGGAATGTCTCTCAAGGTCCTCCACAAGCTGGCCCGGCCCCTGCCTCTATCTCCACCGTTTCCCCTCACACCCGCTGTTCCTGCAACACTGATTCCTCCAGCACGCTGTGTGTGTGTGTGTGTGTGTGTGTGTGTGTATCACCAAGGCACGGGTTTCTATAGCCGAGCTTTTGTGTTGGTGTTACATGTGCGTGCCCGTGTACCTGTGTGTGTGTGTACATGTGTGTATATATACATGTATCTACGTGTATTTATATGTCATGTGTAATTATGTGGAAGAGCCTGTTGGGGATGGGGCCCAATGGTTGGCACAGCTGGGCAAGACTAGATATTTACAGCAGAGCCAGGGCTGCTGACGGCACCAGGGAACCAGGGCCTGGGAGTCAGGAGCTACCGGTCCCCACCCCTCTCCACGTGGAATCAAGAGAGCCGCACACGCTCCAGACCGGGCCTGGGGTGCAGGGCATGTGCGTGGAGACAGAGCCATCCGCGGTCCCTCTGCACCACTCTGGGAAGGATGGAGGCAAGAGGCCCCGAGCGCCTGAACCACGCTCTGTCTCCTAAGAGCTGCTGTGGACCCAACGGCTCTGTCGCTGGGACTGCTCCCCAAAGACAGACAAGCTCTTAATTCTGGCTCCAACTGCTTAGAGCCTGGAGTCACCGCTTTACCCAGAGCCTCCAGTGTTTTTCTAGACACCTGAGGACTCCAACCTCTCCTTCTCCTTTGTCCTCTGTCTGAACTTACCCCACGGCCGCTCCAGCCTGTCTCTGACCTTCCCGCCCTCTTTTCCTTCGGCCAATTGGTTAGGGCTGGAGGAGGCTCCGGAAGCAGGCCTCATCCTCTCTGCCCAGCCTCGAGCAAAGTGACAAGAATCTCTAAACGCCAGGGCCGCTGTCACTCCACACTGTCCTCTGCCCAGAAGGCCCCCTGGCTTACAGTAAGAGCTGCTCATTCGTTCATTCGTTCATGTATTCAAGCACCACACACGGGTGGCGTGCTGGCGGTCCCACAAGGAGCCCCTTCCCAGCCCTCATTATGCCGACACTCTGGAGATGGTGCTCTTTTATTTAAGAAACTACCAGAGCCCACCCAAGACCGCAGCCCCATCAGGAGGTGAGGCAACGGCATTTGAGGGCCTGCTCTGTGGCAGCACGTTATGCAGTACTTCACGTGCCCAACAGCCAGGAAGAATGGATCTCGTTCCAGGCCTTCTTCTGCTGACCCACCCAGCCTCCCCTGAAGGTCCCCTGCCACCCCCACTCCCTCTCCAGCCCCCCACCCTGCTTCCACTGTCACCCGCCTAGAAGACAAATCCAGTCACCATCCTTAAGCTTCCTGTGGCTCCTGGAGGAGCAAACTGGCAACTTCTCAGCAAGGCACTCAGGGCCCTTCCTAGTCAGGACTCAGCAATCTGTCCAGGCTTTGCTCCCACAGTTTCCATCCCTCACCCGCCTCAGCCATGCGCACCCCGACCCCTTTGGAATTGTCACCTCTCCTTCCCTGACCTCTCCCTTAGGGACCTTCATGCTCCAGGGCCTTTGCATTTGCTGTCCCCTCCTCTGAAGCGTTCTTCTGTCCTTCCTATCTCATCCTACTCCACTTATTAAGACTCAGTTCAAATGTCACTTCTTCTCAAATGTCCCTTTCTCCTCCAAGGAGGCAAACAGTCCTGCATGCTTGGCACTGGCCTCTGTGAAGACACACAGCACAAGCAGCTGGTGGGGAGGCCGTGGTAGCAAAGGCAGAGAGAACAAGAAACTTGTATGAACAGGAATGGGTGGGCCAAGGGAGCCGTGGTGCCCAGGAGGATCTTGAGATGACAACACGGCCAGTAAAGCATGAAGTGCCCCTGAGAGCTCGAGGCAAAAGGAGAACAGACTGAGTCATTGAACTTGGCGGTCCAGTTACAGGAGCATTAAACAGAGGAACAGCAGTGGGACAGAGAGTTAGAGGTCTGAATAAGCGTGATCAGAGTGGCGGTGGATGATCCTCAAGCAGATCAAGCTCTTTTCTGCCCCAGGGCCTTTGCACAGCTTTCCCTGGCCCAGAGGTGCTCTGACCTCTGCTCTTTGCATGGCTCATTCATGTTCATCCATCAGAACTCAGCTCAAATGCCACCTCCTTGGAGAGGTCCTGACCCCTAACCCAGCCTCAATTATCTTCTGTCTCACCATCCTTTATGTGACCTTCAGCGCACTGGCTGCAATGTGTAATCTTTCTATGTGTTCTTAATTGTTTTTTTCTCCCCACTTCCTATGGAAGCTCCGTGAGAACAGGGACCTTATCTGACATTCTCCATCTCTGTATCCCAGCATACAGCACAGTGACCAGCACAGAGCAGACACTCAGAAACTCTGCATTGAATGAATGAGTTTAAGAATGAATGGAGGAATAAATGAGTGGATGGATGGCAACCTCCACGTGCCTGGTTTTCTGTGAGACTGTCTGCTGTACGCTTATCATGAACCCCTCTTTACTGAGTTTGCTTCAGTGGGCTTCTGTTCCTTAAGGGCTTCCTGAGGCAGCAGAAAATGTGTATCAAATTGACTGCATGTGACCAAAAAAAGCTAGCTGTCCAGCAAAATTCATTGTCCCTTCTCTGGTCGTACAGCTAGATGACACTCTCCAGACTTCCTTGCAGTTGGGTAGAATGTGGGCAAAGGTGATATATGACATTTCCGGGCTTGGCCCACAAAAACCTCCGCAGCCTCCTCCTCCAGGCCCTTCCATGTTGGACGGATGTGGTTATCCAGACCACAGGGGATGCTGAGGCTCCAAGATGGACGAAGGCTTCATCTCTGAGTTACCACGTGGAGGAGGGCACCCCACCAAACTGAACACCTACCCAGGACTGATACAGGAGTAGGAAACAGGTTTCTATTTGCTGGCCATGGAAATCTGAGTGTCTCTCGGTTACCATGGCCTGGCTGACCATTCTCAGTGCTCTGACCTGGTCATCCTTAATGTCAGGACCAGCTTGTCCCACATGACCTGGGTCCTGGCTGGTTCTGTCTGTCCTGTAGCCGTGGCCTGTGCTGCCTCGCCAGGTTTCCATGGTGACTGCAGCCTGGCTGACCCAGGAGCTTACCTCCTCTGAGCTTTCAGCATAACATCATCTCTGCTGCTCATAAACCTTAGAGCCTGTGGCCCCTTCTGGGATCCATGGGCTTAGAACCCAAGTGGGTCTTTACCACTCTGGGGTCAGGAACCTTTCGAGAAACGATGGAACACATGGATCCTCCTCTTCCCAGGATCATAGTATTCACAGGTCCCTGAGGTCAGGTATAGATCTCTAGTACTTTTGCCCAGCAGAGCAGACCTGTCAGCCCAGCCCCAAGTTCAAAATGTCCAAGCCAAATAATGACCTTGCCTGATAAAGCCAACTCTGCTCCCTGGAGGAGACAGGTTGATTTCATCAACCCAGGAGCCAGCTATGGCCATGTCCAAACTTTATCGCACTGGTCCTCATTTGCTGGCCACTTCCTGTGGACTAGACCCTGTGCTAGATGCCTTCCAGGTACAGGAGGCAGGATAAGGTATTAGACAAGAATGCAAGCCCAGTGCTCAGAATCCCAGCATCACCACTTACTGGCAAGGGCTTCACCTCCCCGAGACTCAGTTTCCTCATCTAGAAAGCAGATAACTTTATAGGTAAAGTTACACTAACTTTAATTAAGGGGATAGCTGCCACGTAGGGTAGCTGTGGGGTCAGATAATCCATGCAGAGCACCAGCACGATGCCTGGCACAGAACAAGGGCTAGTACCACTTTCTGCAACCCCTCCTCTTAGCTGTGAAGTAGGTCCTACTATGATTCCAGCTCTATAGGTGAAGAAACTGAGGCCATAGACAATAAAAGAACTTGCCCGACGTCACCAACCTGGTAAGTAACACAGCCAGGACTCAAACCACTACACTTGACTGCTTTTCACAGCTGGTTGACATAGGGTTGCTATGGAAACCTGCAAGACCTGGGGTGAGATCTGGTGAGGCGAGGTGAGGGGTACATGGGGGGCACTGTGCAGGGTGGCAGTCCTGTGGGGGATACTGACTTAACCTGGCCACCTCAATACCCTGATTACACAGTTATGGTCAAGCCTAGTGTGGGAGAGGAGGAGGCATGTTCACAGCAGGATTATCCGTACTGGCCAAAAGGTGGAAATAACTCAAGTGTCCATCGATGGATGAATGGGTAAACCAAATGTGGTATATCCATACAATGGAATACTTCTCAGCCTTAAAAAGGAAGGAAATTCTGTAGCATGCTATAACATGGATGAACCTTGAGGACATCATGCTAAGTGAAACAAGCCAGTCAGAAAAAGACAAACGGCGCACATTCTACTGATACGAGGTCCCTAGAGTAGTCAAATTCACAGAGAAGGAAGGTGGAAGGGTGGCTGCCAGGGGCTGGGGGAGGGAGGAATGGGGATTAGTATTTTATGGGTGCAGTTTCAGCTGGGGAAATGAACATGTTCTAGGGATGGAATCTGGTGGTGGTTATAGAACAACGTGAATATACTTGATGCCACTGATATGTACACTTGAAAATGGTGGACCTCGTTATGTCTATTTTATCATGATTAAAAATAATAATTTTTTTAAAGGAAGAGGAGAAGGTGGCTGCTCACCCCCGCCGTAGACCCTGCCTCCCTAGCTGCCCCAGGAAGCAGAGAGAGTGATCCCAAGTGGAAACGGTCTGCCGAGCCGCTCTGCCCAGATCGCCATCCACCTCCCTCCTGCCTCATTTCCAATTCCAGACTATTTATCATCAAGGAGCTGCCAGAGATGGAATGTGAATTAGGAGCTCAGCTTAATTTCGTTTTATCTTATTTCCCCGTGAGGTGCTGTCTGAGTGGGGCGGGGCGGGTGTGGGCCCAGCCTTGTTGTGACTTGTCGCCAAGCAAAGGCGGTGTCAGCTTCCACGCAGGAGGCTGAGTATGGAGGATCCCGGGGCCTGTGCAGAAGATGCTCATTCTAGGAAATAATTATCTGTGTCCCTTCAAGTTGGCCCCCAAAATAGAACTCTGAGAAGCAGCACAGTTATACCTTCTTAATTAGCTTCCTCATTTAACCTGGGCCCTTACTAGAAAGGCATCTGGAGACAGGCCAAGCTTTGAATTTTCACTCCCACTGACTGGCAGGCAGCTTTGGGTGAGTCTCTTAATCTCGTTTAGCCTCAGTCTTCTCATCTGTAGAATGGGATAATGAAAGTGTGCACATAGGTCACAGAGAGGATAGATAAAACGTTATACGGAAAATGCATGGCACACATATGTTCATGCGTGGGAGCTGACACTTTCATCATTTGGTTATTGTCATCGTCATCACCACCAGCATCAGCATCATCGTTTCTAAAGGGCTGCTTTGGAAAACACACGCACGCACACGCACGCACACACACGCGCACACACACGCACACGCGCACACACACACACACGATTATTAGACAAAATGAAGTGTTGAGACTTGGTCTGCTTTCTGTTGTTCCCCTCGCCATTCAAACATGCACAGGTAGGCACTCAACCAGCCACAAGTAGGGCTGGCATCCTCGCCTGGTGCCCACACAAGGTGGGGTGACCCTCACCTTGGCGCTGGGGAGGTAGGTGAGCTCACACACAGGCTGGGGCCCTGTGCTCCCTGGGGGCAGTTCAACACACAAGATGTGGAGTTTGCTGGGCCCAGTTCAAAACCTGGCTTGATCTCCTACTAACAGTGTGATCCTGGGCCTGTTTTCCTTTTTTTGGAAATTGTGGAAAATACACATAATATAAAATTTGCCATCTTTACCCTTTCTAAGGCACAGTTCAGCGGTATTCAGTGCATTCACCTTGTTGCACTGCCCTCACCAGCATCCATCCACAGCACTCTTCATCTTGTGAAAAGAAAACTCCATAACCATTAAACACTAACCCTACCCCCTCTTCCCCTGGCCCCTGGCAACTGCCACTCTCTCCCTCTGTGAATTTGACTACTTCTTTTTTTTTTTTTAATTTATTTATTTTTGACTACACTGGGGCTTTGTTGCTGCGTGCGGGCCTTCTCTAGTTGCGGTGAGTGGGGGCTACTCTGGGTTGTGGTGTGTGGGCTTCTCATTGCAGTGGCTTCTCTCGTTGCGGAGCACAGGCTGTAGGCGCGTGGGCTCAGTAGTTGTGGCGCACGGGCTTAGTTGCTCCACGGCATGTGGGATCTTCCCAGACCAGGGCTCGAACCCGTGTCCCCTGCGTTGGCAGGCGGATTCTTAACCACTGCGCCACCAGGGAAGCCCCAGTTTGACTACTTCTTGTCACTTCGTGTCATGTCCTCAAGGGTCATCCATGTTATGGCGGATGTCAGGTGATTGTGGACCTGCTTTGTTAACTTATGAAATGCAGACAACAGTGTACCTTAGAGTTCTCACGAGGATGGAATCTACCATGCTGCTCACCCCCAAAGCCTAGGAGTAGTCCAGAAACCTTTTCTCCACCCCCAGAGCCAAATCATCAGCTAGCGCTGCTGACCAAACTGGAATGCATGTCCTTCTCTCCCGGTGCAGTGCGGCCTCCATGGTCCAAGCCATCAGCATCCTTTCCCCGGTCGCCACAGACGTCTACTAACTGGACCTCTGACTGCTCTCTCGTGCCCACACAGCCATTCTTCGAGGATCAGCCAAAGTGATCTCTTAAAACACAAGTTAGAGCATGCAACTGCCTTGCTGAAAATACCTCAAAGGCACTTCATCTCCCTTCACATAAAACCCATACGCCTCACCTGAACCTACAAAGTCTCCTTGGCCAACCTCCGCTCCTGCCCTCTATTCCTTACTCTCCGCGTTCCACACACACCGGCCCTTCCTTCTGTTCCTCAGGCTCACCAAGCCAGTTCCTGCCTCAGGGCCTTTGCATCAGCTGTACCTTCTCCCTGGCACAGCCTTTTATTCTGATGTCTGCTTAACTTTCACCTCCTCAGAGAGGCCTCCTCTCACCACACAAATCAAAGAAGCCCCCGGGCCCTCCCTCCAACTATTCTATTCTATTTATTTATTTATTTTAACCTTTTATTTATTTTATTATTATTATTTTTTTGGCCGTGCCGCACGGCCTGCGGGATCTTAGTTCCCTGACCAGGGATTGAACCTGTGTCCCTCGCAGTGGAAGCACGGAGTCCTAACCACTTGACGGCCAGGGAAGTCCCCAACACTGTTCTGTTTTAATCCTTTTTGTGTCACTTACTGCAATGGGTCATTTTTCCCCTTTTGTTTATTGTCTGTCTCCCCGAACGAGAACATAAGCTCCAAGTCTCACCGTTTCACACGTGTAGACCCAGAGCCTGGCACAGCCATTGCGCGATAAATATTTGTTGAATGAACTGACAAATGAGCAATTAGACACAATGGATACAAAGAACTTTGTGCAGGGCCTGGCAGAAGTCAGACTAGCTGGCAGTCATTATGATCATAGTCGTCGACATAATTATTACCCTGGACCTCCTGCCTCCTTGGTCTGCTGGGCCAGCCCTCACTTCAAGATTTGGGACAAGATCAGTTAGTGTCCAGGCCTTTCTGTGTCGTGATGGGAGCTGAACTCCTCAAAGGAGTTTAGTGAGCAGCTTTGGAGCCTTCCTGAGTCCCTTGTCTGGGCTTGACTTCCATGAGTTCTACAGTGGCCTCACCCTCTCCCTGGTTGGGCCAAGGCACCAAGACTGCTGCTATGAGCCGCATGGCACAGGGAGATCAGCTCAGTGCTTTGTGACTGCCTGGAGGGGTGGGATAGGGAGGGTGGGAGGGAGGGAGACGCAAGAGGGAAGAGATATGGGGACATATGTATATGTATAATGGATTCACCTTGTTATAAAGCAGAAACTAACACACCATTGTAAAGCAATTATACTCCAATAAAGATGTTAAAAAACAAAAAATAAAAAAAAACAAAAAAAAAAGACTGCTGCTATGAGAAGGCCCAGGAAGGACGTGGCCGGGATGGGGCCAGGAATGTAGGCCTGGTGGGAGGAGAGAAGGGAGCAACTGGGAGACGGCTCCCTCTGGGCGCACAGTCAGTGAAAACTAAGAGGACCTGAATGGTTCCCCAGTCCTGGGTCCCCGCAACGGGGACGCTCACCAGGCCCTGATCACGCCAATGAGCATATTCCGTTATCAATGGACCTTCCAGACCTCCTGCCACGCGTCTGCCACTCGGCCCATGAACTCAACCACGGTGTGTGTGTGTGTGTTGGTGCTACTGCTATGTGCTTGCAGATGCCACCCTGAAAAAATAATCAAACAGCTCTTTAAGTGATGGTTCATGCAGGGTTTCCATGGCAACGTTTTAGAAACAGCAATGGGAACTTTGGCGGGCTCCCTTCCCCTCCTCCTTCCCTGACTGCCAAAGGGATCCTGGCTCCAGGACACTGTGCTTTGCCAAAGCACCAGCTTCTCCTGAGGTCCTAGCTGTGGACCTCAGGCTTCTTACTCACCCTCTCTCTGCCTCACATTGCTAACTTGTAAAATGGGGCCAACAGCAGTATCCATCCCATAGGATCGTTCTGAGAATTAAACGAACTGATGTGTGTAAAGCACTTCTTACGTGGCTAGTATGGTAAGCAGAATTCTGAGTCCCACCTCCATAACGCCCTCCCCTTGGTGTGGGTACGACCCATGAATATGATGGGATGTCATGCCCATGATTAGACAGAGTTATTTGGCAAAGGCGAAGGAAGTTTTTTTGCAGATATAATTAAAACCCAAAACAGCTGACTTTGAGTTAAAAAAAAAAACAAATCTTCTGGGTGGGTCTGACCAAATCAGGTGAGCCTGAGGCTTTGGTGGTCAGAGACTTGAAGCAGCAGAAATTCTTCTGCTGATCTTAAAGAAGCCAGCAGCCATGGCTCTACAGCTGCAGGGAAATGGAATCTTCCCGCGGTCACGTGAGCTGGAGCAAGGACCCCAAGCCTCTGATAAGACCCCGGCCTCAGCAGACACCTAGCTTCCAGCTGTGTGAGACCCTGAATAGAGAAGCCAGTGGAGCCATGCCCAAACTTCTGACCCAGGAAACTGTGAGATGACAAATGTGTTCTAAGTGGCTCTGTTTGTGGTAATTTGTGACATGGCAACGGGAAGCAGACACAGTCGGTGTTTAGTAGACGTTCGCTGTTGCTGGTGTGACAGCTCCCCACTCACACAGCCACCACGGCCCTCACCAGGCTGCGCTGAAACTGTCCCCTTATCTCCACCTCCCAGCTGCCCTGTGCCCTTCCAACTCAGGTGTGCAAAGTGAGCCTGGATTTGATTTTCAGGTGACCTGGGCTGCAGCGTGAGGTCAGATAACATGCTCTTCCTTCTCTGTAACAATGAAATGATGTCTGGAAATAGCGTCCCGGTGATCTGGATGGGAAAGGAAAGTACCTGCTCTGATCGCTACAGATGTTTTCCTTTGTTTATCTCAAGCTTAGCTGGAAAATGCCAAAGAGAAAACGTGTGGCGACAGTGACTTCACTGCCAGTGTGAGAGACCACAAAAGCCTCAAATCCGCGAAGGCAGGACTACGTGCACCCCACCCCCGCTCACTGTTCAGAGCAGCCCGGGGCGCAGAGGAGGCACTCAGAGGTACTTGTTACATCAAAAAGGAGTTGCTGTCTTCCATTCCCCTCAAACGCAGAATGAAACCCAAACCCCTCAGCGCGGCCTCAGAGGCAGCAGCCTTGCATGTTCCGGCCCCCACCCTCCTCTCTGTTTTCCTGTCCCACCTCTAGGTGACCAACTCAGTCCCAGTTTGCCTGGGACCAGGTTTAGTACAGGAAGCCCCATGTCCCGGGGAAGCCTGGGTCAGGACACAGCAGCACAGCTGGTCACGTGCCCCCTCCCTCCCCACCGAGCCCGTGTCTCCTGCCACTGAGGCCTTCTGGCAGCTCCTCAAATGTGCCAAGCTCAGAGCCACCAAAGCAGGTGCATTGGCATCACTCAGGTGTCTGCTCAAGTGTCAGCTCCTCGAAGAAGCCCTCTTGGACTGGTCAGTCCACAATAATTCAACTCACCGCTCTCTTTCCCTGGCCCTGTTCCTGTGCCCTGCTTATTCCACTCTGAAATTCGATTATTTACCTGTTGACCTGAATCCACACTAGAAGTCAACCTCCATAAGGGCAGCGACCATCTTTTCACTGCTGGGTCCTAGTGCCGAGGACACAAGTTGAATGAATTAATGAAGTCTTATCTTCTACCTGGACTTCCAGCCCCTCTCCAAATACTGGTCACCATAAGACGGCAGCCCTCTGGGTCTCAGGGTCCACCTACCTTGCCCCTGCCCCCTTCTGTGGTCCCTGGTGCTCCCAGCACCAGCATCTCCTGTCCACTTCCTCCATCTGAAGCTGTGCCCCTCACCCTACCCTTTCCTCCTGATGAAGCCCCAGGAGGGGTCTCGACCTCACCCCCGCCTCCTGTGTACTGAACCTGTCTTTCATCTGTCAGGTCCGAGAAATCTCACATCTGCTCTGCCTCCGGCATCCCTCACTCAATTATTCAGCACACAAAATGCACAGGAGCCCGTTGCACTCGCACAGACATTATCAGACCACTGGCTCGGAACCTTGGAGCTCTCCAGCAGCCGTTTCTTCCTAATTATTCACTAATTTATTTTAGAACTCTATGGAGCAGCCTGTTCCAGGCATCAGGGACAGGGCGATGGATCAGACTCAGACCCCGCCTTCCAGGGGCTCGTGGCCTTGTCGGGGAGACAGACATATAAGCAAATAATTACAGGAAGACGAGGGGGGGCTGGAGCAGAAGCCTGCACCGGGTGCTGGGGGAGCCCGGGGGCCACAATCACTTCGCACGGAAATGGAAACTTATGTGCCAACCGTTCTGAGCTCGAGAATCAGACGCTTCCTCTCCCAGCTAACAATCTTTCCGGAGAATGAGAGTTTTCCAGTTCTTTCTTGGTGTTTTGCAGAATCTACGCATAGGTGTTTAGAAGTCGCCCCCAGACTGGGGACAAATCTGGTTTGAAGGCGACTCTGGAATTAGTAAGATATTGGGAGGCAGTGCTCCAGGGCGCATGCCCAGGGGGGACAGGGTCTGGAGTGGGCCATGTCGCCCATCCTTTCTCTGATCTCTGTGTTGGCTCAGACAAGCCTGGGTCAGGGTTTCTGTCTCCATCTCCTGTCCTTCTCTCCCATTCCCAGCTAGCACTGGACCTTGAACTAAATCCAGCCCATCAATGTGACAGAGAGCATCACTGTCTGCCAATCCCTTGCTGGCCAGCTGGAGTCCTACTTTCAAAAGACAGAGTACCCAGAACTCTCTGGCTTGCAGCGCCCCTCTGCCTGGTCTCACCCACTGGATCAGACCCCCGCAGATAGGTCAGGGGATGTTTGGGGCTCTGCAGTTATGTTGCTGCGCACCCTCATTACGATCAGCGGCTTGGCCCCTTCCCCCAGTTCAAGCCCAGCCTGGCCCCCAGCCCCGCCCCTTCCCCACAGCCTGCCACCGATGTCCCATTATGCTGTGGAGGGCTGGACGGCTGTGTTCACTGGGAATCGGGTCTCCTGGCCTGGTGTGCCCTCTCCTGTTTGGAAAGCAGTGGCCGCCAATGTTTCAGTGACAGTTGGGACAAGTGGCTCCAAGCAGGCTTCTGGAGTCAGACAGACCCAGGCTCCAGTTGAGCTGTGTGACTTTGTAAAATCTACTGCACCTCTCTCATCTTCAGGTGTCTCATCTGTGAAATGAGAGTTATTAAGACTCAGGGGTGTTGAAAGAATTAAATGAGATAGATCACGTAAAGTACTTATCACAGATCCTGGCACACAGTAAGTGCCCAATAAATGGTACGTAGCTGTTTAGGCTGGGATGGAGAGCATTCAGCAAGTGCATGCGGGCTCAGCTAGAGGGATAATGTTCAGGCTCTTTTGTTCAGGAACTCTGACTGCACGGCCCAAGCCTCACTCTCATGATTCCCATCTTCTTTGCATATTTCCTCCCCTCCTTGAAGGCTTCATCCACTTTTTTTTTTTTTTTACCTCTTTATTGGAGTATAATTGCTTTACAATGGTGTGCTAGTTTCTGCTTTATAACAAAGTGAATCAGTTATACGTATACATATGTTCCCATCTCTCTTCCCTCTTGCATCTCGCTCCCTCCCACCCTCCCTATCCCACCCCTCTAGGTGGTCACAAAGCACCAAACTGATCTCCCTGTGCTACACGGCTGCTTCCCACTAGCTATCTATTTTAGGTTTGGTAGTGTATATATGTCCATGCCACTCTCTCGCTTTGTCACAGCTTACCCTTCCCCCTCGCCATATCCTCAAGTCCATTCTCTAGTAGGTCTGTGTCTTTATTCCTGTCTTACCCCTAGCTTCATCCACTTATAATGAGGGTGAGCTGATCTGCCTAGAAGCAGTCCCCGGGGCAGGGAAGAGCAAGTGCTATAACTGGGCAGTATTGCTATTTGAGGGTCTGGTTCTCTCTCCCAGAAGGGTTGGGGGGGTGGGGACATAAAGATTTAATTTGGTAAAAGCAGGACTCTGCAAATGCACCTGCTCTGTGGGAACCAGCCACCTCCAAGCAAGGACCGTTAAGTCAGCCTGGGTTCTCGTAGGGGGTTTTTAAGCTGGATTCACTTGACAAACATCTGATTTACAAACAGCCCTGCAGTAATAAATTTATTACCGCTCCTCTGCTCGAATGCTCCAACAGCTTCCCTTCTCAGAGTAAATGCTGAAGTCCTTGGGAAGGCCTGCAAGGTCCCACACAAACTCTTCCTCGTCTGCCCTCCTCTCTACTGCTCTACTCCCACCCCCCGCTCCTGCCTCAGGGCCTTTGCACTTGCAGTTCCCTCTGCCTGGAACCATCTTCCTCCCAAAGGTCAGAAGGTTCACTCTCTCACCTCCAACAGCTGTTTCCTCAAATGTCAGCTTTTCTGTGAGATCTTTCCTGACCCTCCTATTTAAAATCGCAAGCCCCACACCTCGCCCCACCTCTCCTCATCTAACACATTCTGTAGTCATTTAACTTGATTGTTTATATTCTCTAGAATGTAAGCTCCTTGGGGAAGAGGTTTCTGATTCGTTCCTACCTGTTCTGAGCACTAGAGCAGTGCCAGGCACATAGCTGGCCCTCAGTAAATATCCACTGAATGAATGAATAAGTGAAGGAAGGGAGAAAGGGCAGGCACCACCCACCTGAGAGCCCAGATCCTGCTGTCCCGGGGTGAGAGTCCAGATCCCGCCCTCCTGCCTTCCTCGCTGTGGCTCCCCGAGTGATCTCTCAAATGCATCCCTGACCACACCACTCTCTTCCTTAACGCCCTTTATCGAGTCCCTCGCCCAATAATCTGTGCTGCGCCCAAGCCTTCCCGGGAGAGGGAGAGCCACGTTTGGGAAAGGGTAGTGTCATCATTTGATGAACTTTTCCCTTATCCTCAAGGAGACCTTCAAGATAAAGGCCAAACTCCTCCGCAGGGCCTGTGTCCTGCCTCTGTGGCCTCTCCTACGTTCTTTGCTTTACAACCCCAAGCTGTAGGCGACGGACCACCAAGATGTTCCCGTTCAGACGCTGGTCTCTCCATCCTCTGTGCCTTTGACCTTGGAGCTGCCCATTTTGCCTGGACCACCTTCCCTGGCATCCTCCATCCTCCTTACCCTGGAAAACTCCTGTTCAGCGTTCTAGATGCCATTGCCTTGTGTGTGATCAGCTGTCACCTGGCTGAGACATGTCCCCTGACTGCGCCCAGGCTGGGTCTGGCAGCCCTGCTCTGAGCACACCTCCTCGGAACACCTACCGTCCACTGCTGCGTGTTTTCCCACTGTGTGGCACATCTGCAGCTCGGCACCGCATAAATATTTGCAATTTATCTTTTAATTTCTACACTTCTGGTGCCTAGTAAAACTTGCCTGGCACATGTCAGGCTCTCTGGAAACGTCTGCTGGATGGAAAATTAAGCAACTGGAGTGGCGCAATGACAAAGGTTCTAGAATCCTCAAGGTGCTGAGGCTTTTTGAGATAATTCTGGGACTCACACCTCCCACTCCCAACAAGACTTCTGCTTTTCTGTTTCTATTCCTGAGGATGGGGACCCAAGCCTCCTCTCTCCTCTGGCCCTGCCCAGGGGGACTGATGTACGGCCCTTTCCCCTCATATGAAAGCCCCTCCTCTGGACCCCAGAGGCCACTGATGTAGAACAGGGGAGGGGCAGTGAGTTGCGGCACGAGATAGGTCTGGGTTACAACCTTGCTTTGCCCCTAACAAGTTGGACGACCACGAACAGGTCATCAGATCTCTCTGGGATCCGTTTCCTCATTTAGAAAACAGCGACACTCCTAACACTTCCACCTGCGCTGCCTCTATCCCCCTTGGTCACCTCTATTTAGCAAGCAACTGCTTGGTAAATCTCATAGGCTTGAATCAAAGTCACCCAGGATGGAACTAGAATTCTTCTCCCCACTCATCCTCTTCCCCTTGACCATGAAGCTCAGGCCCCCATGTTCCCCGCTTCCCCTACAAGTCCTCTTGGGACGAGGCCTGATAAAAAGGCCTCTGGTTTTGCATCCTACCTGATTTGTGAGGCTCATCAGAGCCCAGCACCCCTGGCTTTACTGCCATTTGGCTTTGAAATAATGCCAGAGGACAAATGCCTTCCATGCTTAGTGCCCTAAACACATGACCTTCAGGAGTAGGTCCAGGGTTCTC
Source organism: Monodon monoceros (assembly GCF_005190385.1). Lineage (NCBI taxonomy): Eukaryota > Metazoa > Chordata > Mammalia > Artiodactyla > Monodontidae > Monodon > Monodon monoceros. Next base: position 154,184,501 of record NW_021703774.1, on the reverse strand, counting down.
ATTAAAGAGTCTCCTTGGGTGCAGGGAACCCTCTCCTTATTTTTAAATTGCCCCAGCCAAGGCCAGTGGGTAAAGGCCATTGGATGGATGCCCCTGTGCCTAGGCCGATGCTCGGTGCTGTCAGAAAGTGCTGGATAACTGTGGTCCCTGCCCTTAGGGATTCTCATCTAACGTCTAGGCATACCAACCCTCCAAAACCACTGCCTGGTCACCAGTGTATTACGCATGCACAAACAGCTACATAATGTGCAAAGCCCAGTGCAAAATACAGAGCCCCTTGTTCAAAGCATGGTTAAGAACTGCAAGATAGAAGACTGGTTCAAGATGGCGGAGTAGAAGGACGTGTGCTCACTCCCTCTTGCGAGAGCACCAGAGTCACGACTAACTGCTGAACTATCATTGACAGGAAGACACTGGAACTCACCAAAAAAGATACCCCACATCCAAAGACAAAGGAGAAGCTGCAAGGAGAAGGTAGGAGGGGTGCAATCACAATAAAGTCAAATCCCATAACCACTGGGTGGGTGACTCACAAACTGGAGAACACTTATACCACAGAAGTCCACCCACTGGACTGAAGGTTCTGAGCCCCATGTCAGGCTTCCCAACCTGGGGCTCTGGCAATGGAAGGAGGAATTCCTAGAGAGTCAGACTTTGAAGCCTAGTGGGATTTGATTGCAGGACTTTGACAGGACCGGGGGAAACAGAGACTCCACTCTTGGAGGGCACACACAGAGTACTGTGCGCATCAGGATCCAGGGGAAAGAGCAGTGACCCCATAGGAGACTGAACCAGACCTACCTGCTAGTGTTGGAGGGTCTCCTGCAGAGGTGGGGGGTGGCTGTGGCTCACCGTGGGGACAAGGACACTGGCAGCAGACGTTCTGGGAAGTACTCCTTGGAGTGAGCTCTCCCAGAGTCTGCCATTAGCCCCACCAAAGAGTGGGGTAGGCTCCAGTGCTGGGTTGCCCAGGCCAAACAACCAACAGGGAGGGAACCCAGCCCCACCCATCAGCAGGCAAACAGATTAAAGTTTTACTGAGCTCTGCACACCAGAGCAACAGCCAGCTCTACCCACCACCAGTCCCTCCCATCAGGAAGCTTGCAAAAGCCTCTTAGATAGCTTCATCCACCAGAGGGCAGACAGCAGAAGCAAGAACTACAATTCTGCAGCCTGTGGAACAAAAACCACATTCATAAAAAGACAGACAAAATGAAAAGGCAGAGGACTATGTACCAGATGAAGGAACAAGATAAAACCCCAGAGAAACAAATAAATGAAGTGGAGATAGGCAACCTTCCAGAAAAAGAATTCAGAATAATGATAGTGAAGATGATCCAGGACCTCGGAAAGAGAATGAAGGCAAAGATCGAGAAGATGCAAGAAATGTTTAACAAAGACCTAGAAGAATTAAAGAACAAACAGAGATGAACAATACAATAACTGAAATGAAGAATACACTAGAAGGAATCAATAGCAGAATAACTGAGGCAGAAGAACGGATAAGTGACCTGGAAGACAGAATGGTGCAATTCACTGCCACAGAACAGAATAAAGAAAAAAGAATGAAAAGAAATGGAGACAGCCTAAGAGACCTCTGGGACAACATAAGACACACAAACATTCACATTATAGGGGTCCCAGAAGAAGAGAGAGAGAAAGGACCCCAGAAAATATTTGAAGAGATTATAGTTGAAAACTTCCCTAACATGGGAAAGGAAATAGCCACCAAAGTCCAGGAAAAACAGAAAGTCCCAGGCAGGATAAACCCAAGGAGAAACATACCAAGATACATAGTAATCAAACTGGCAAAAATTAAAGACAAAGAAAAATTATTAAAAGCAGCAAGGGAAAAATGACAAATAACACACAGAGGAACTCCCATAAGGTTAACAGCTGATTTCTCAGCAGAAACTCTACAAGCCAGAAGGGAGTGGCATGACATACTTAAAGTGATGAAAGGGAAGAACCTACAACCAAGATTACTCTAGCCGGCAAGGATCTCATTCAGATTCGATGGAGAAATCAAAAGCTTTACAGACAAGCAAAAGCTAAGAGAATTCAGGACCACCAAACCAGCTCTAAAACAAGTGCTAAAGGAACTTGTCTAACTGGGAAATACAAAAGGAAAGCACCTAAAAAAACAAACCCATGACAATTAAGAACATGTTAACAGGAACATTCATATTGATAATTACCTTAAACGTGAATGGATTAAATGCTCCAACCAAAAGACACAGGCTTGCTGAATGGATACAAAAACAAGACCCATATATATGCTGTCTACAAGAAACCCACTTCAGACCTAGGGACACATATAGGCTGCAAGTGAGGGGATGGACAAAGATATTCCATGCAAATGGAAATCAAAAGAAAGCTGGAGTAGCAATACTCATATCAGATAAAATAGACTTTAAAATAAAGAATGTTACAAGAGACAAGGAAGGACACTACATAATGATCAAGGGATCAATTCAAGAAGAAGATATAGCAATTATAAATATTTATGCACCCAACATAGGAGCACCTCAATACATAAGGCAAATACTAAGAGCTCTAAAAAAGGAAATCGACTGTAACACAGTAATAGTGGGGGACTTTAACACCTCACTTACACCAATGGGCAGATCATCCAGACAGAAAATTAATAAAGAAACACAAGCTTTAAATGACACAATAGACCAGATAGATTTAATTGATATTTAAAATTTATATTTTCGTCCCATCCAAAAACAGCAGATTACACTTTCTTCTCAAGTGCACATGGAAAATTCTCCAGGATAGACCACATCTTGGGTCACAAATGAAGCCTTGGTAAATTTAAGAAAACTGAAATCATATCAAGTATCTTTTCTGACCACAACGTTATGAGATTGGAAATCAATTACAGGGAAAAATATGTAAAAAACACAAACACATGGAGACTAAACAATACATCACTAAAAAACAAAGAGATCACTGAAGAAATCAAGGAGGAAATCAAAAAATACCTAGAGACAAATGACAATGAAAAATAGATGATTCAAAACCTATGGGATGCAGCAAAAGCAGTTCTGAGAGGGAAGTTTATAGCAATGTAATCCGACCTCAAGAAACAAGAAAAGTCTCAAATAAATGTTCTAAACTTACACCTAAAGGAACTAGAGATAGAAGAACAAACAAAACCCAAAGTTAGTGGAAGGAAAGAAATCATGAAGATCAGAGAACAAATAAATGAAATAGAAACAAAGAAAACAATAGCAAAGATCAATAAAACTAAAAGCTGGTTATTTGAGAAGATAAACAAAATTGATAAACCTTTAGCAAGACTCATCAAGAAAAAGAGGGAGAGGACTCAAATCAATAAAATAAGAAATGGAAAAAGAGAAGTTACAACAGACACCGCAGAAATACAAAGCATCATAAGAGACGACTACAAGCAACTCTATGCCAATAAAATGGACAACCTGGAAGAAATGGACAAATTCTTAGAAAGGTATAACCTTCCAAGACTGAACCAGGAAGAAGTAGAAAATATGAACAGAATAAGCACAAGTAATGAAATTGAAACTGTGATTAAAAATCTTCCAACAAACAAAAGCCCAGGACCAGATGGCTTCACAGGTGAATTCTATCAAACATTTAGAGAAGAGCTAACACCCATCCTTCTCAAACTCTTCCAAAAACTTTCAGAGGAAGGAATACTCCCAAACTCATTCTATGAGGCCACCATCACCCTGATATCAAAACCAGGCAGAGATACTACAAAAAAAGAAAATTACAGACCAATAGCACTGATGAAAATAGATGCAAAAATCCTCAACAAAATACTAGCAAATGGAATACAGCAACACATTAAAAGAACCATACACTATGATCAAGTGGGATTTATCCCAGGGATGCAAGGATTCTTCAATATACACAAATCAATCAATGTGATACACCGTATTAATAAATTGAAGAATAAAAACCATATGATCATCTCAATAGATGCAGAAAAATCTTCTGACAAAATTTAATACCCATTTATGATAAAAACTCTCCAGAAAAAAAAAAAAAAAAGGTCATGAAGTACCTAGGGGCAAGACGGGAATAAAGACACAGACCTACTAGAGAATGGACTTAAGGATACGGGGAGGGGGAAGGGTAAGCTGTGACATAGTAAGAGAGAGGCATGGACATATATACACTACCAAATGTAAAATAGATAGCTAGTGGGAAGCAGCCGCATAGAACAGGGAGATCAGCTTGTGCTTTGTGACCACCTAGAGGGGTGGGATAATGAGGGTAGGAGGGAGGGAGACGCAAGAGGGAAGAGATATGGGAACATACGTATAAGTATAACTGATTCACTTTGTTATAAAGCAGAAACTAGCACACCATTGTAAAGCAATTACACTCCAATAAAGATGTTAAAAAAATAAATAAATAAAAAATAAAATAAAAAACTTTTCAGAAAGTAGGCATAGAGGGGAACCTACCTCAACATAATAAAGGCCATATATGACAAACCCACAGCCAACATCATTGTCAATGGTGAAAAACTGAAAGCATTTCCTCTAAGAATAGGAACAAGACAAGCATGTCCACTATTGCCACTATTATTCAACATAGTTTTGGAAGTCCTAGCCACAGCAATCAGAGAAGAAAAAGAAAGAAAAGAAATACAAAATAGAAAAGAAGAAGTAACACTGTCATTGTTTGCAGATGACATGAAACTATACATAGAGAATCCTAAAAATGCCACCAGAAAACTACTAGAGCTCATAAATGAATTTGTTAAAGTTGCAGAATACAAAAGTAATGCATGGAATTCTCTTGCATTCCTATACACTAAGAATGCAAAATCAGAAAGAGAAATTAAGGTAACAATCCCATTCACCATTGCAACAAAAAGAATAAAATACCTAGGAATAAACCTACCTAAGGAGGTAAAAGACCTGTACTCAGAAAACTATAAGACACTGATGAAAAAAACCAAAGATGACACAAACAGATGGAGAGATATACCATGTTCTTGGATTGGAAGAATCAATATTGTGAAAATGACTATACTACCCAAAGCAACCTACAGATTCAATGCAATCCCTATCAGATTACCAATGGCATTTTTTACAGAACTAGAAGAAAAAATCTTAAAAATTTTTGAGACAGCCAAAGCAATCTTGAGGGAAAAAAACGGAGCTGGAGGAATCAGACTCCCTGACTTCAGACTATATTACAAATCTACAGTAATCAACACAATATGGTATTGGCACAAAAACAGAAATATAGATCAATGGAAGAGGATAGAAAGCCCAGAGATAAACCCATGCACCTATGGTAAACCAATGTGTGACAAAGGAGGCAAGGATATACAATGGAGAAAAGACAGTCTCTTCAATAAGTGGTGCTGGGAAAACTGGACAGCTACATATAAAAGAATGAAATAAGAACACTTTCTAACACCATACACAAAAATAAACTCCAAGTGGATTAAAGACCTAAATGTAAGACCAGACACTGTAAAACTCTTAGAGGAAACCATAGGCAGAACACTCTATGACATAAACCACAGCAAAATCTTTTTTGGCCCACCTCCTAGAGTAATGGAAATAAAAACAAAAATAAACAAATGGGACTTAATGAAACTTAAAAGCTTCTGCACAGCAAAGGAAACCATAAACAAGACGAAAAGACAACCCTCCAAATGGGAGAAAATATTTGCAAACGAATCAACGGACAAAGGATTAATCTCTAAAATATATAAACAGCTCATGCATCTCAATATTAAAAACACAAACAATCCAATCCAAAAATGGGCAGAAGACCTAAATAGACATCTCTCTAAAGAAGACATACCGATGGTCAAGAGGCACATGAAAAGATGCTCAACATCACTAATTATTAAAGAAATACAAATCAAAACCACAATGAGGGCTTCCCTGGTGGTGCAGTGGTTGAGAATCTTCCTGCTAATGCAGGGGACACGGGTTCGAGCCCTGGTCTGGGAGGATCCCACATGCCGTGGAGCAACTAGGCCCGTAAGCCACAGCTACTGAGCCTGCGCGTCTGGAGCCTGTGCTCCACAACAAGAGAGGCCGCGATAGTGAGAGGCCCGCGCATCGTGATGAAGAGTGGCCCCCGCTTGCCACAACTAGAGAAAGCCCTCGCACAGAAACGAAACGAAGACCCAACACAGCAAAAAGATATAAAATAAATTAATAAATTCCTACCTCCAACATCTTCAAAAAAAGAAAAAGAGAAAAAAGAAATAGCAGAAAATTTCGAATTAGGCATGAACATGAATTAAAAAAAAAAAAAAAAAAAACTACAATGAGGTGTAGTTTCTAACCGGTATCACCTCACACCGGTTAGAATGGGCATCATCAGAAAATCTACAAACAACAAATGCTGGAGAGGGTGTGGAGAAAAGGGAACTTTTGCACTGTTGCTGGGAATGTAAATTGATACAGCCACTATGGAGAACAGTATGGAGGTTCCTTAAAAAACTAAAAATAGAATTACCATATGATCTAGCAGTCCCACTACTGGGCATATACCCAGAGAAAACCATAATTTAAAAAGACACATGCAGATTCTGGGGTTCATTTAGAGGTTTGAATTTTCTCGGAGAAAGACGGGCCAGCCACGAGGAGAAAAGAAACAAGCCGCAGCAACATCTAAGCCCTTGAAAGGATCCTGAAAGAGGGGGGAAAGGGAAAACAGCAGCCTCCAGCCCACCACTTATGTCTTCTGCCCCTTCCCACCTATCTTGCCCACCCCACCAGCCCACGCTGCCTGGGACTTGAAATCTGTGGCCAAAGGACCGTCACCACATAACTTCAAAAATAATCAACCACCCTCCCTTCCCAAACCCACCCAAATTCACTCATCCAGAGTTTACTTTTTTTAATCCACTCAGAACTTTTTTTCTACAACCCCCCTCCCTACATGGAGTTGGTGGGGGGTGAAATGAACACTGAGTTGGCCTTTACTTTTTTTAAGGAGACTTTTTGATCCAATCAGGCCCCCCAAATAATTGAGTTTTGGGTCCTGGTTGGTTGTTTTATTTTTTTCTCCAAAATTTTAACCCCCTCCCCCGCTGAGCCCAAGGTGCTGACATCGCAAAAAAATTGGATAAAAACTTCGATCATGGGTTCGGGTCCCATGGACCCCAAAGAGCTTCTCAAGGGCCTGGATAGCTTCCTTAACCGAGATGGGGAAGTCAAGAGTGTGGATGGGATTTCAAAGATCTTCAGTCTGATAAAGGAAGCACGAAAGAGAGTGAGTCGATGCACTTACTTGAACATTCTCCTGCAGACCCGTTCACCAGAAATATTGGTCAAGTTTATTGATGTTGGTGGTTACAAGCTTCTTAACAATTGGCTGACATATTCAAAGACAACCAACAACATTCCCCTCTTGCAGCAAATTCTACTGACCCTACGGCACCTACCACACTCACTGTTGACCATCTCAAGCAGATCTCCGGAAATTGGCCTCAGTCCTTGTCAGCGACTGGATGGCTGTGATCCGCTCCCAGAGCAGTACCCAGCCTGCTGAGAAAGATAAGAAGAAATGGAAAGAAGAGGGAAAGAGTCAAACCACCCCTCCTGAGCGACCGTTGACTGAGGTGAAGACTGAGACTTGGGCTAAGGAGGCCCCGGAGAAGAAGAGGGAGAAGCCCAAGTCCCTCCGAACCACGGCGCCCAGTCACACCAAGTTCCGCTCTACTCGACTAGAGCTGGAGACCCCGTCTTTGGTGCCTGGAAGAAGAATGCCTGTGCAGTGGTGGTTTCTGACAAGTACAACCTTAAACCCATCCCCCTCAAGCGTCAGAGTTCCACAGCTGTCCCAGGAGATGCTGCGCCCCCTGCAAAGAAGAAATACAAGCCACTCAACACAACATCCAATGCCACCAAAGAGATCAAAGTGAAGATCATCCCGCCACAGCCTATGGAGGGCCTGGGCTTTCTGGATGCGCTCAATTCAGCCCCTGTTCCAGGCATCAAAATTAAGAAGAAGAAGAAGGTGCTATCACCCACAGTTGCCAAGCCAAGCCCATTTGAAGGGAAAACGAGCACAGAACCTAGCACAGCCAAACCTTCCTCCCCAGAGCCAGCACCTCCTTCTGAGGCTATGGACACAGAACGTCCAGGGACCCCAGTTCCCCCTGTTGAAGTCCCAGGGCTCATGGATACTGCCCCTTTGGAGCCAGGAGCTCTGGATGCAAAGCCAGTGGAGAGTCCCGGAGATCCTAGCCAGCTGACCCGGAAAGGCAGGAAGAGGAAAACTGTGACCTGGCCTGAGGAGAGCAAACTGAGAGAGTATTTCTATTTTGAACTGGATGAAACTGAACGAGTGAATGTGAATAAGATCAAGGACTTCGGCCAGGCAGCTAAGCAAGAGATACTGTCAGACCGACACGCGTTTGAGACGGCCCGGCGTCTGAGCCACGACAACATGGAAGAGAAGGTGCCCTGGGTGTGCCCCCGGCCCCTGGTGCTGCCCTCGCCTCCTGTCACCCCTGGAAGCAACAGCCAGGAGCGGTACATCCAGGCTGAGTGGGAGAAGGGGATCCTTCAGGAGCTCTTCCTGAACCAGGAAAATACTCACGAGCCTGATCCTGAGCCCTATGAGCCTATCCCCCCAAAACTCATCCCCCTAGATGAGGAATGTTCCATGGATGAGACCCCATATGTTGAGACCCTGGAGCCTGGGGGGACCGGTGGCTCACCCGATGGGGCAGGAAGTTCCAAGTTGCCTCCTGTTCTGGCCAATCTTATGGGAAGCATGGGTGCCGGGAAGAGCCCCCAGAGTCCTGGAGGAGGAGGCATCAGTGTGCAGGAGATCCTCACCTCCATCATGGGTAGCCCTAACATTCATCCCTCAGAGGAACTGCTGAAGCAACCAGACTATTCAGACAAGACCAGGCAGATGCTGGTGCCTCATGGACTCTTAGGCCCTGGTCCCATAGCCAATGGTTTCCCACCGGGAGGCCCTGGGGGTCCCAAGGGCATGCAGCACTCCCCCCCTGGGCCTGGCGGACCTATGCCAGGTCCCCATGGAGGCCCTGGGGGCCCTGGTGTGCCAGTGGGTCCACGTCTCCTGGGTCCCCCGCCCCCTCCCCGGGGGTTGATCCCTTCTGGGATGGCCCAGGTGACCCCATGCGGGGTGGCCTGATGCGTGGGGGACCAGGTCCGGGGCCATACCATAGAGGCTGTGGTGGCCGAGGCGGGAGTGAACCACCTTCTCCTCCTCCTCCATTCCGAGGGGCCAGAGGAGGTCACTCTGGAAGAGGACCTCCAAATGGACAAGGGGGCCCTGGTGGGGGCTTGGTCGGAGGTGGTGGGCATCATCCCCATGAAGGCCCTGGTGGGGGCATGAGCAGTGGCAGTGGACATCATCCCCATGAAGGCCCTGGCAGTGGCATGGGTGGTGGGCATCGCCCCCATGAAGGCCCTGGCGGCGGCATGGGTGGTGGCAGTGGCCATCGTCCTCATGAAGGCCCTGGTGGAGGAATGGGTGCTGGTGGTGGACATCGGCCCCATGAAGGCCCTGGACATGGGGGGCCCCATGGCCACCGGCCTCATGATGGCCCTGGTCACCGAGGCCACGACCATCAAGGGCCACCCCCTCATGAGCACCGTGGCCATGATGGCCCTGGCCATGGCGGAGGGGGCCACCGACGGCATAATGGAGGCCACAGCCATGGAGGAGACATGTCAAATCGCCCTGTTTGTCGACATTTCATGATGAAGGGTAACTGCCGCTATGAGAACAACTGTCCCTTCTACCACCCGGGTGTCAATGGGCACCCCCTGCCCTAGGGACCACCTGCCCACCCCGCCCATGCCCCTGTGGACTGCAGCCTTGCTCCTTCCACCCTTTTATGGCTTCTGTGAGGCCCATTGTCCCCTTTCCCCAGCTGATAAGGAGCCGGCCCCCTCAGTGCCCACCTGCCTGGGTTCCTGGGGGTTTTCTGACGCCTGGTGCACATTGATGTACATATTTTCCTCCAGTCTGGGGAGGAGAGAGACTGGACACATTCCGTACCCTGGGCTGCTGAAGAGGAGACCCAGTTGGCTTCACTTTTTGAGGAGATTTGCCCTTTATGCCAAGTGCCTCTCCGGTATTACCCTTTATGCCTGAGAACCTAAAGTTGGTTATCCTGGAGAACACCTCTACTCTCCTCTTGTGGGTCTTCCACATGCACACAGAACTCTGACACGGGATCAGCTGCACTTATGAAATCATCCCAGCCAAGTTCATGCTTCCTCGTGGGGTGGGGAGATGGTAAAAGGGGTATTGTGGATCCCACTGCACTGAGAGGACTCAATCAGGCTGGATTTGAGCTCTGGAACACATCATCCCCACTCCTCCTCTGACACAGGTTTTACATTGAGTCCTTTCTCAAGTAAGACGTTGCAATCTTCCGTGAACACCCAAGTTTGCATCATGGGTCTGCTAGGTTCAATGATGGCAAATTCAGGTCAGCATCCGGTGAAAAGTTTTAGCTGGCATAGGTGAGGCCATTGGTGGTGGTCCACCCTTGCCTGCAGCTCATTCTGGAAATTAAAACGCTTCAGTGAGACCAGCTTTTCATCAACTGAAGCCCGGCGTGCTGGGCATGCCAGTCACACTACACGCACTGCCTCCGGGAGTTAGCGCGCTCCTGGCCCCACCCCTGGAACCTTGTGCGTGTGAGGCCTCCAGCTCCCTTGCCCTGTCAGCCACCTCTGAATACCCACCAGGTGCCTTCCTGGGTGGATTCGATAAGATGACCTGCCCTCTCCCAGCCCTCTCCTTCACCTATCTCAGCACAGTTGTTTTCTATGAAAACAGTGGATTGGTTGGGTTTTGTGCATGGTCTTGGGTTAGAGCCACAGTGGATTTGAGGATGAGTATTTTCTTTTTTCTTTTGGTTTTGTATATTTTGTACATTAATAATAAACAGTGGAAAGAGAAGTATTTAATAATAAAAAAAAAAAAGACACATGCACCCCAATGTTCATTGTAGCACTATTTACAATAGCCAGTTCATGGAAACAACCTAAATGCCCATCGACAGATGAATGGATAAAGAAGATGTGGTACATATATACAATGGACTATTACTCAGGTATAAAAAGGAATGAAATTGGGTCATTTATGGAGACATGGATGGACCTAAAGACTGTCATACAGAGTGAAGTAAGTCAGAAAGAGAAAAACAAATATCATATATTAACGCATATATGTGGAATCTAGAAAAATGGTACAGATTAACCAGTTTGCAAGGCAGAAATAGAGACCCAGATGTAGAGAACGAACGCATGGACACCAAGCGGGGAAAGTGGGGGGGGGGGATGAATTAGGAGATTGGGATTGACATATATACACTAATATGTATAAAATAGATAACTAATAGAACCTGCTGTATAAAAAATAAATAAAATAAAATTCAAAATAAAAATGAATTGCAAGATAGCAGCAGTGGAGCATGAAACCACACAAGGGGCCCTGGTGCCCTGTGCGACCAGACAGGCCTTACACCCCTGAAGCTGGTCCTGAGTGCAGGGAATTATGAAAAGGGCGCATCCTCTCCACGGGCCGAGAAGCAGCAAAATGAAGGTTGGGCTGAGGAGGTTGGAAGAGAATTCTGGCCTTCAGGGGTTCACAGTCTCATGGGGGACGCAGAGAGAAGCCAGCAGGTAAGCCCAGCACAGAGCCCCAGGCCCAATGGCCGAGGCATGGCAGTAGCGGCATGAACTTCGGGAAAGCAGCTATCCTGCTGTGCAGAGGCCAGGGGGAGGTCAGGGATGGCTTCCAGGAAGAAATGATTCAAGATCTGGATTTTACAGGACAGGAAACCTACGAGGGTCCCTGAACTCCCAGGGAGTCCCTGGTCCATTGAATTGGACCTTGGATCTCTCATCTTGACCCCAGACTCCAGCTAGCCCACTAGCCATGAAACCTTCAAGAGCTCAACTCCAGGCCAACCTTGGTCCCACCTGCACATCTAAACCACAGCCATAGACGTTTTCTGCCCTTAGGGCTGCAAATCCTTGAAGGCTCAGGCTCCATAAAGAGAACTTTGACCCAGGACACCATTCCTAATGATACTGAGGTTTAGATTTGAATCACATAGGAGGGAGACATTTGTCTAGTGGGCAGGCCTGGCTGACTAGTGGACATCTCCGGTTCTCTGGGGTTCTCTTCTTGGGTTTATGCAGCGATTCCTGTGAAGTGATGAAAATCTTTATTTTATTGTGAAAAATCATTTCCCAAAATAAAGCCAACCGCCCAAGGTAGTAATGGAAGTGAAAAGTAAGTGAGGAGTCTAAGGAAGTAATGGGTTTTAGCTAGAAAAAAGAAGCCATGGGTGAATTAAGGAGTGGATGTTGAATTTGATGGTGGCTCCGATTTGTGAGTGTTTGAAAACAAGGAAAAGATTTATGAAATCATTTCAGCAAGTGCTTCAGCCAGGGCAAAAATTGCTCACTGAGTGGGAATGAATACTTTGGTGACTGCTCAAAAGGCGGTTGAGTATTGTGAGAATTTGCCCAGGGAACCCAGGATTCTCCATGGAAATGCTCTTGGAATACAGCTGGGAGCCCCATTAACATTTCCATAAAGCACTGGGTGGCAGAGGCAGTCGTGTGGCTATGGGCTGACTCTAAGCACAGGAAAGGTTTAAACGTTCTGCAAAGTGTTTTCCCTTTGCCACAAAAGTTAATAGGGGCGTGGCATTATCATTCATCATGACCTCCATTCAGCTTAGAAGCTTTGCTTCAACTCTGCATGAATGCTGGTTGAGTAATGATAGGAGGCAATGGAGAGGGGAGTTTATTTTAGTGGAGAATTAATTTTAATATTTTATAAATGGCTCTGGTCTGTAGTAATGGAATCATTAAAGATCTGAAGAGGTCATCAAAATACTTTTTTTTTTTCAAGTACACACTCTACTAATTTAAGGGGGGAAATGTCCTATAAAGATACTTGAGGATTTGGGAATGTCAAGTTCTCAGAATATACCCTGCTTGAATTTCAAGGATCTACACACAAAAGGATGCTCACTCACCCTAGTGTGAACATACCCAGGTATACTCTTGCTTAATCAGGCAGCACACCTGCACTCACAAGTTCGAGTGTGCGCACCCCCTTTCCCTACATCATGTAGATATCTCTACAGACTTCTTTATCTTTCTATGTGATGCCACTTCCTCCTCTTTCTACTCCTCAGGTCAGATCCTAGCCAAAGGTCCATAAACGTCACTCAACAGGTGTTCTAGAGGTATCCCAAGGAAAACACATGAGCTCTTTGTGATCACCCCCAACCGCCACCCCACCACAGGTACTAACCTGAAAGTCAGGGCTTCCAAGTTGGAAGAAACATCCCATAGGGCCTGCCCAGGGTTATTGGGGCCAACTGGCTTAGAGCAACCTGCTAAAAATGCCTCATTTGGGGCAATGGGTCTCTGAGAAGATCCCAGGTCACACTCTGCCTCATTCCTGTTGTAATTCCAGACCTCCAGTCCTCCAGTCTGTGAGCAAGAGCCTTGCCGCAGGACAAACACTCGAGGTAGAGGAAGGAGGGCTGGTTTGAAGGGCTCCGTCCTCTAGGATAACAGAAACTCAGGAGGATACCAAGTCTTCCCTGGATGGTTTTCTGCAAGGAGGTCAGAAAACCACAGGTGAAGGACCACCCCGTTGGAGCACTCTTAGATGCTAAAGCACGGGAACCGTGCACACCTGTTATTTTCTCAACCCCTGGCCAGCTGTAACAAGCAAGGTATATGTGATGGGACATATTCTGAGGGCACCCACGCTGGTTCGGCACCTAGCTCTTCTCCAGCTACGAAATCAAGTCTTTGCTAAACTTTCTCTTAGGTGGATATAAAGGATAATAGCAGATGTAAGTGAGAGAGAGGTTGAGTTGCTCTGCATTGTCTTCAACCTGTGGCCAGCATAATGGACAGTGGAAGGGGGACAAGATGGAGAACCAGAAAATGTGGCTTCAAGGACCAGCCATGCAACTGGTCAGTGAGGTCATGTGATCACTCAGACTTTCAGCTTCCTCATTTCTAAAATGGGCATGATAATCCCTGCCTTGACTGTTGTTATCAAGATTCAGTGGGTCAGTGAGCATGAAGGTGTTCAGGAGACTACAAATTCCACTGCACATGTTAGGAGTTATTACCTAGCTGTGGGCCTGGCGCTTCTTCCTGCTTCAACATAATTGTAAATTCCTTTTATGTTAATTGAGGGCAGGTCCTTACCTCCGGAGAGGCCACTTCTGGCTTCTTTCCCTACTCCCTTATTTCTTCCTCCTCAAGAAAAGAGGAGGAACACAACTGATTATTGAGAGCCCAATATTTATCAGGCCATATTTTCGAGAGCAAAAGGGCTGACTCTTGTGTTTGCTCTGATTTAATCTGCCTTCTAAAGGAAAGCACACCATTCTCTCCTTCTGGTCCACCTTTCCTGTGTGTCTGGGAGGGTAAATCTGGCCAGCCTTGCCCCTGGAGCCTGCCTATCTTTTCTTTGAGAGAAAGATGGGCAACTCCACCTTATTCTCCAGTCTAGCCCTCTCAAGTCCCCCACTTTGGGGAGCTTGTCCAGAAATTAATAAAGCTGGTTCTTTCACTACTATTTGGCAAGTTATCTTTGCATCTCTTCTTTCTTTGACTTAAAATTTAAATGGGAAGGGGAGTGTCTTTAGCCCCTTGAACTCTTGTTACTCTTTACAGTTTTTCACAAATCCCATGTGGCAGATGGACCCCAAGGTGATCCCCCCAAATTCCCTGCCTTCTGATGTTCATATCTTTGTGTAATACCATCGCCTTAAGTGTGGGTAGAGCCTGTGACTTGCTTCTAACAATAGAACATGGAAAAGGTGACAGGATGTCACTCTCATGATTATGCCATATTAGCAGACTGGAGATAGAGACTCCCCTTGAAGTTTCATGAACTAAAAGGCCACGCTGGAGAAGCCCATGTGACAAGGGATGGAGGTGGCCTCTAGGACCCATGGCTTCCTCCGGAACCTGAGGGTGGCATCCAGCAGAAAGCTGAGGGTCCTCAGTAATTGAGCTGCTAGGAAACAAAATCTTCCAGCAACCTGAATGAGCTTGGAGGGGGATTCCTCCTCAGTCGAGCCTCCAGATGAGAATGCAGCCCAGCGAATATTTGAGGGCAGCCTGTAAGACCCTGAGCAAGAGGATCCAGTTAGCCCACGCCCAGCCTCCTGACCTATATGATAACTGTGTTAGTATTATTAATTGTGAGTTAATGGAGGTGTGTTGTTTTAGGCTGCTAAGTTTATGACAATTTTGTAATTAGGATAGTCTATACTTGTGATTGTTGATATTTGTGATGACAACTATTTCACCCATTTTCCGTTAGGACTTTACCATGTTAAGGCTACTTTCTTAGGCCTCTGCTAACACTCACCCTTGTTGGTCGCATGCCCCTCTTGGCATGTTCTATGCACATCCTGTCTGTTCCCTGTCAGACTCTCCCATCATCATTCACTTAGAGGTGATAATTGAAACTGTGGGAGTCAGTGAGGTCATGTGAGAAAGAACATGGAGAGAAAAGAACAGAACAGGACCACACCCTGGGGAATATGCACATTTTGAGGCAGCTGGTCCAAGTCGAGATGTGCTGTAATATAAAATACATGCCCAATCTCAGAGACTTAGTATGAAAGGGAAAATGTAAAATATATCATTAGTATGTTTTACGATGATTACATGTTTAAAGAATAATATTTTGGATATGTTAGCTTAAGTAAAATATGTTATTAGATTTAAGTCACCTGTTTATTTTTATTGTTTTAAGACAGCTACTAGGAACTTAAAATTACATAAATGGCTCACATTTGAGGTTTACATTATATTTCTATTAGATCAATCGATTGATAGATGTTTTGGAATTATTTGGAATTATTTTCTGGTGCCAGGCACTGTGCTAATGATTTATGACACTATGTCATCTGATCCTCATGTAATACTGTATCATTTCCGTTTTACAAATGAGAAAGTTGAGGTTCTGAGAACTTAAGTGACTTCCCCAAGATTGCATGAAGAATTCATCAAGAGGCAGAAATTCAAAGCCAGGTCTCGTCGACTCAGAATTCTTTGCTGGTAACCACTATGCTCGGCTGACTCCTTAGATGAATGAATGAGTGAAGGAGTGAATGAACGAGCATGAGTGTATGTTTCTGATGGTGATGCAAGGTGGAATGATTGGCTCTTGCCACTAGGCTCTCTAGCCAAAGGCAAGCCTTGTTGCAGAGATGGCGCCCTGGACTCCCTTCCTCCTACCTCCCCTGTGTGAGGCTGCCACACAGCCTCCCTTGGGAATCCCTGTATCTGCCATCATTCGTCTGACCATCATTCCAGATCTCCCCCTGGTCTCTGCTCTCAGCAAGCGAACCCAGCTTTGCAGAATCGCAAGGCGACATCTGATGGCATCCGAGACTGAGCTCAGGCCTGGCACTTGGGAGTGGGCAGTTCTATGGAAGCGCCTTGGCACAATCCCAGTTCCTGCCGTGGCTGGCAGGGAAGAGCAGGTGTCCACTGGACAGAGCAGCCCTTCCTGCCAGCCCGGACCTTCCCAGGAGGGAGGTGGCTTCCCGTGAAGCTCTTCCCTGCCTGTAGGGATGGAGCTCACATGTGTGGGTACAGGGCTGAGACCGTGGGGAGGTGGACCCATATGTGCCCACCCGCTTTCTCCTGCCTCCCTGAAACCCAGAGCCGGGAAGTGACTTCCCAGGCCACTTAACTGGTAAGTGGCAAACTCTGGATTCTAATCCATATGTGTTTAACTCCAAAAGGTTTGTTCCTTTTTCCATAACCCATGCTGCCTCCCTCCTGAACTTTCCATCTGCATCATTCATGGTTTGCTAAGCCTCAGTTTCCTCATCAGTAAAATGGGGATGGCAATAATCGGGCTGCTGGGAGGATTCATTGGGATAATGCGTGTGAGGAGCTTAGCACCGGGCTGGGCACGGGACAGACACTCTGGAAATGTGTGCAGTTATCATCCTCAGGATGGCCATTATCATTATGGGGGCCCCTGGGGTGTCTGCAGGGACTTTGGGGAAGTGGCTGGCAGTTAAGAGCATCTCTTCAAGGCTTCTGGAGTGGCCCAAGGACGCCTTCCTGGACAGCATGACTCAAGATTAACATGCGGTGGATAAGCAGTGTTTGTCCTCCCTGGAGGCCCTGCCTGGGCCACATCCGTGGTGACTTCCCGAGTTCCCAAGGCCCCGGGTGCGCCAGCAGCCTCATGGACACTCACGACGGACCTTCCTTCAGCCCCGTGGAGGCAGCAGCCGCCCAGCCAGCCCTGATGGGGCAGCTCCCGGACAGGAAGTTTGCAGCCCCCTGGAAGCAGCGTGCCTGTCTTGGGTCATTTGCTTGAATCCCATCACTTCAGCTTTTGGGTGACACCAGACATATTCCGATGTCCTTTCTATCGTGTGCGTGAGTGAGAGCGGGGCCACCAACTACCAGCAGCTCTGGGAGACGCATCGTGTGAAACGTGAACAGAGCTGAGGTTTCCCAGTGGAACCCCGTGACAGGGAGGCTGACTGCTCCTTTGCCGTTTCCGGAAACTTTGGGAAGGCCAAGTGGGATGTGCAAGTGCCTTCAGCGGGATGGCTGGGCTCTACTCTGGGGGATGAGTGAGGGAGAGTGTCTCCAGGAGACCAACTCTGACCCCCCTCACCTTCCTGTCTGGCTCCTCCTGGGCCCCAGGGAGCCTTCAGGGGCTGGTGCTAAGACCGGCTCCTGGAGGACTTCCAAAGAGGCAGAGTCTACTGTTCTCAGAGATGCCAAGGACTTTTTTTCAGAGGATTCAGGTGGGCTGGAGAGAGACAGCACAATTCACAAAATAAATCAGAGCTTGATACTGCCATCAGCCCAGGAGACAAATATTTATACTATTTATGTTTATATCACTGACACTCCCTAGGGAAGCTGATCTGTATAGAATAACATGCCGCTTAGGAGGTAAAAACATTTTAAAGTTTCTGAGGGCCACGTTTATGGTTTGGCAACACTTATGGCTTCCCCAGCCAGGGACAGGGATGGGGGTAGGGGGTGGGAGTGGAGAGGGAAGGTGGAGGGGACGCGGATGGATGGAGGGTGGCTGCAGAAATGCACTCCCTGGGGACTTCTGCATGTTAAACTGTGCAGTGAGAACTGACCCGCCTTGAGAAAAGGTGGGGGAATGTGGCCCAGCCCTCACTGTTCCCCCATTATACGTCTCACACCACAGAGAGGGTAAGCCATCCACCCAAGGGTACACAGCTCTAAGTCAATCTTGGCGTCTGATCCCCAGTCTCAGCTCCCAGGCACCCATCCTGACCCAGGCCCTGTCCGCCTCTAACTCCCTCCTCAACCAGACTCCAGGCCAGGCCCAGCCAGAATCCAGCCCCACCGGGCCCCACTCTAGCCACACCGACTGCCTCCAGATTCTCCGGGCCAACTGCCGCACTCCCTTGCAAGGCCCCAATCTTCATAGGCAAGGGCACCACTGTGTCTGCTGCACGAAGTTCTCTCAAGCCAGACAGGAAGCAGACCCAGAGAAGGGAGCAGAGCAGCCAACCAGGAGGGGGAACATTCCTTCCCACTGGGGGGCCGGCCAAGGGGGAGATGGGGTCTGGAACGGTTTGCGGGTCAGCAAGGAGGCTGAAGAAGAGCCTCATTATTCAGGCATCCCTGCACTCCACCGACTGCCCCAGGCTCTGAGCGGGGTTGAATGAGACAAGCTTCCTGCCCACAGCGTCTCCCAGGTCAGCCAACAGAGGAGGCAGCTGAGAGAAGTGCAGTGAGGTGAGGAAAGGCTTGGCTGCCCAAAGGCAATTCCCCTCTGCCCTCAGCCAGCCTGATGCAGGAGGTGAACTGTGCTCCATGGAGTCGGAGGAAGCCTTAGAGGAACGGCCCTGCACACTGCCCTCGTGGACTTAGGACCTGGCTCGGGAGACAGGACTCCCGCAGCGGGAGGGTCTGAGCCCCCAGGATGCCAGAGCCCAGGGCGGATGTTCCAGACAGAGGCACACAGTGCAAGGTCCTCTCTAGTTCACGGAGGGGGAGTGAAATGGACAGACCTCAAGAAAAAGGCTGGGTCTTCCACAGGAAAAACTTAGACCACCTGAGAGGAGCAAGGAGAGACAAGGGATGGCTCAGAAAAAGGTGCTGCTGCAGTTCTAGCGGGAACTGCCCCTGCCTGCACGTGGCCTCTGGTCCCCTTGCTCTGCCCCCGCCCCTGCGGAGCTGACAGCCCTGAACAATGGCTGGGATGCTGTTAGCACACGTCATTCATTTGCCTACCTTAAGGGAGGCCTGTAAGTCTTTCTCTGTGTGTGTTTTCATCAAGAAGTAATCTTTACGACCACAAAAAAATGTCCAATAACATTTCTCTCCCCTGGCAAGCATCCCCCGTATATCAAAGGCTCAAATACACAGTGTGAAAGCTTGCAGGGACAGGTGTTGGTGAGAGCTTTATAGCAGCCTGCAGGAGCTGTCTGAGCGTCACATGGGCTCACACAAATCTCACATGGCTCCGGGAATGGACAACTGGCCCGCAGAAAGAGATTCCTCCCACGTGTGTTCATTCTGCCTTTCTTCTGGAAACGCTTCTCCAGGCCAGGCACTGGGCCAGGCACAAGGGACACAGACATCACCGCATCAGTCTGCTTGTCCCTGAGGAGCTGGTTTTGCCACATGCTGTTCTAAGTGTTTTGTATGTTGTAACTTCTTTAATCCTTGTAAAAGCCCCAGAAGGTACTCTGACACTCCCCATTTTACAGATGGGGAAACTGAGCCCCAGGGCAGTTGAAGTAACTTGCCCAAGGTTACAGGGCTGGTCAGTGGCAGAGCTGCTCTGCTTGCATGTTTCATCTGCTGGACTGTGAACATCCCAAGGTCAGGGCTGAGTGTTGTCCATCTTGGCACCGGGCTCAGCACAAAGGAGTTCTCAGGAAAATGCTGGCAAATGTATGAGCATGAACATGAGAGCCAGAAGGGAGCACAGGCCCGTCTTAGAACCTAACTCCTACATTGCACTTGAAGCCACCGAACCCCAGAGAGCAGAGGGAGCTTCTCTAAGGAGTGACCTTCTTAGGACCAGAGTTTCCTGGCCCCTTCCACACCAGTGCACTTGGAGGTCTGCACACTTTTTATCTGGGAGTATCTCTAAAAAGCAAAGGGAGGAAGACATTCTATGGATGAAGCAGCCACCGTGAGCCAGACACGACATCAGGTGCTTGATGTGTCCACCCAGCTCACCTCTCGAGTGAGGAGGGCAGATCGCCCCAGCTTCGGGGACTCTGAAGTTGGGTGCTTTCCACTGCATGGAGTTCCACTCAGCCTGCCCCTCGCTGGGCAGGCTCTACCCCTCCCTTCAGGGGCCTGGCACAGGGCTAGGTGCAGGAAGGAGGCTCAGGAGAGGTCCCTGTCTCTCTGGTGTCCATCCTCATGACCAGAGGGCCTGGCTTGCAAAGGCAACCAGCTCACACCCAGACCTGTTGTGTAAGGTACAGTGGATCCAGGGACACAGTTCACATGGACTGGAATCTACTACTGTCTCCACCAAGGGCTCCTGATAGTTTCAGGGTCATGCTTTTGTCTACAGACTATTGTCTATCCCTCTCCATTTTCCTTACCAAGCTCTATTCTTCATGACACAAAGACCCATCAAACAAAGTACTGTCATGTATTTGTTCTATACTATTGGATTTATTTATATTTTATAGTAATTTATATTTTATACTCCTGGATTAGAACATCAACAAACTGTTCACTGCTATACCCCAAGTGCCTAGAACAATGCCAGGTACATATTAATTGCTTAATAAAACTTTTTAAAAATAAATAAATGACAACAAAAGAAAACACAAGACATCAACAAAAGACAAAAACCACATGATCGGGCTTCCCTGGTGGCTCAGTGGTTGAGAGTCTGCCTGCTGATGTGGGGGACAGGGGTTCGTGCCCCGGTCCAGGAAGATCTCACATGCCGTGGAGAGGCTGGGCCCGTGAGCCATGGCCGCTGAGCCTGCACGTCCGGAGCCTGTGCTCCGCAATGGGAGAGGCCACAACAGTGAGAGGCCCGCATACCGCAAAAACGAACGAACAAACAAACAAAAAACTCACATGATCATCTCAATAGATGTAGAAAAAGCATTAGATAAAATTCAACATCCATTCATGATAAAAATCTTACCAAAGTGGGTATAGAGGGAACACATCTCGACAAAATAAAAGCTATTTACGACAAACCCACAGTCAACATAATACTCAACAGTGAAAAGCTGAAAGCCTTCCCGCTAAAATCTGGAACAAGACAAGGATGCCCACTCTTACCACTGCCATTCAATATAGTACTGGAAGTCCTAGCCACAGCAATCAGATGAGAAAAAGAAGGAAAATATATCCAAGTTGGAAGGGAAGAGGTAAAATTGTCATTAAATTCAGATGACATAATACTATATATAGAAAACCCTAAAGACTGCACCAAAATTACTAGAACTGATAAATGAATACAGCAGGGTAGCGTGATTAACATACAGAAATCTGTTGCATTTCTTTACGCTAACAATGATATATCAGAAAAAGAAAGTAAAAAAAAAAAAAATCCCTTTTAAAATCGCATCAAAAAAATAAAATACTTAGGAATAAACCTAACCAAGGAGGTGAAAGACTTATATGCTGAGAACTATAAAACACTGATAAAGCAAATTGAAGGTGATTCCAAGGATTGGAAAGATATCTCATGCTCTTGGATTGGAAGAATTAATATTGTTAAAATGGCCATACTACCCAAAGAAAGCTACAGATTTAATGTGATCCCTATCAAATTACCTATGACACTATTCACAGAATTAGAACAAATAATCCTAAAATTTATATGGAACCATAAAAGACCCAGAATTGCCAAAGCAATACTGAGGAAAAAGAACAAAGCTGGGGGCATAACCCTCCCATACTTCAGACAATACTACAAAGCTACAGTAATCAAAACAGCATGCTAATGGCACAAAATCAAACATATGGATCAATGGAACAGAAGTGAGAGCCCAGAAATAAACCCATACATTTATGGCCAATTAATCTTTAACAAAGGAGGCAAGAATATACAGTGGGGAAAACACAGTCTCTTCAGTAAGTGGTGTTGGGAAAACTGGACAACCACATGTAAATCAGTGAAGTTAGAACAGGCCTTCACATCATACACAAAAATAAACTCAAAATGGCTTAAACTTCAATAGAAGACATGACACCATAAAACTCCTGGAAGAGAACACAGGCAAAACATTCTCAGATATAAATCACTGTAATGTTTTCTTAGGTCAGTCTCTGAAGGCAACAGAAATAAAAGCAAAAAAAAAAAAACATGCAGAGAAAGCTTTCGACAAAATTCAACACCCATTTATGATAAAAACACTCCAGAAAGTAGGCATAGAGGGAACTTTCCTCAATATAGTAAAGGCCATATATGACAAACCCACAGCCAACATCGTCCTCAATGGTGAAAAACTGAAAACAGTTCCACTAAGATCAGGAACAAGACAAGGTTGCCCACTCTCACCACTCTTATTCAACATAGTTTTGGAAGTTTTAGCCACAGCAATCAGAGTAGAAAAGGAATTAAAAAGAATCCAAGTCAGAAAAGAAGTAAAGCTGTCACTGTTTGCAGATGACATGATACTATACATAGAGAATCCTAAAGATGCTACCAGAAAACTACTAGAGCTAATCAGTGAATTTGGCAAAGTAGCAGGATACAAAATTAATGCACAGAAATCTCTTGCATTCCTATACATTAATGATGAAAAGTTTGAAAGTGAAATTAAGAAAACACTCCCATTAACCACTGCAACAAAAATAATAAAATATCTAGGAATAAACCTACCTAAGGAGACAAAAGACCTGTATGCAGAAAATTATAAGACACTGATGAAAGAAAATAAAGATGATACAAATAAATGGAGATATATACCATGTTCTTGGATTGGAAGAATCAACATTGTGAAAATGACTTTACTACCCAAAGCAATCTACAGATTCAATGCAATCCCTATCAAACTACCACTGGCATTTTTCACAGAACTAGAACAAAAAATTTCACAATTTGTATGGAAACACAAAAGACCCCGAATAGCCAAAGCAATCTTGAGAAAGAAAAACGGAGCTGGAGGAATCAGGTTTCCTGACTTCAGACTAAACTACAAAGCTACAGTAAGCAAGACAGTATGGTACTGGCACAAAAACAGAAATATAGATCAATGGAACAGGATAGAAAGCCCAGAGATAAACCCACGCACATATGGTCACCTTATCCTTGATGAAGGAGGCAAGAATATACAGTGGAGAAAAAGCCTCTTCAGTAAGTGGTGCTGGGAAAACTGGACAGCTACATGTAAAAGAAGGAAATTAGATCACTCCCTAACACCATACACAAAAATAAACTCAAAATGGATTGAAGACCTAAATGTAAGGCCAGACACCATCAAACTCTTAGAGGAAACCATAGGCAGAACACTCTATGACTTAAATCACAGCAAGATCCTTTTCGATCCACCTCCTAGAGAAATGGAAATAAAAACAAAAATAAACAAATGGGACCTAATGAAACCTAAAAGCTTTTGCACAGCAAAGGAAACCATAAACAAAACAAAAAGATAACCCTCAGAATGGGAGAAAATATTTGCAAATGAAGCAACTGACAAAGGATTAATCTCCAAAATTTACAAGCAGCTCACTGCAGCTCAATATCAAAAAAACAAACAACCCAATCCAAAAGTGGGTAGAAGACCTAAAGAGACATTTCTCCAAAGAAGATATACAGATTGCCAACAAACACATGAAAGAATGCTCAACATCGTTAATCATTAGAGAAATGCAAATCAAAACTACAATGAGATATCATCTCACACCGGTCAGAATGGCCATTATCAAAAAATCTAGAAACAATAAATGCTGGAGAGGGTGTGGAGAAAAGGGAACCCTCCTGCACTGTTGGTGGGAATGTAAATTGATACAGCCACTCTGGAGAACAGTATGGAGGTTCCTCAAAAAAACTAAAAATAGAACTACCATATGACCCAGCAATCCCACTACTGGGCATATACCCTGAGAAAACCATAATTCAAAAAGAGTCATGTACCACAATGTTCATTGCAGCTCTATTTACAATAGCCAGGACATGGAAGCAACCTAAGTGTCCATCAACAGATGAATGGATAAAGAAGATGTGGCACATATATACAATGGAATATTACTCAGCCATAAAAAGAAATGAAATTGAGTTATTTGTAGTGAGGTGGATGGACCTGGAGTCTGTCATACAGAGTGAAGTAAGTCAGAAAGAGAAAAACAAATACCGTATGCTAACCCATATATATGGAATCTAAAAAAAATAAAATAAAAGGTCATGAAGAACATAAGATGCAGACCTACTAGAGAATGGACTTGAGTATATGGGGAGGGGGAAGGGTAAGCTGGGACAAAGTGAGAGAGTGGCATGGACATATACACACTACCAAATGTAAAATAGATAGCTAGTGGGAAGCAGCCGCATAGCACAGGGAGATCAGCTCGGTGCTTTGTGACCACTTAGAGGGGTGGGATAGGGAGGGTGGGAGGGAGGGAGACGCAAGAGGGAAGAGATATGGGGACATATGTATATGTATAACTGATTCACTTTGTTATAAAGCAGAAACTAACACACCATTGTAAAGCAATTATACTCCAATAAAGATGTTTAAAAAAATGAAATAAAATAAACAAATGGGACCTAAGCAAACTTATAAGCTTTTGCACAGCAAAGGAAACCATAAACAAAATGAAAAGACAACCTATGGAATGGGAGAAAATATTTGTAAGTAATGTGACTGACAAGGAATTAATTTCCAAAATATACAAATAGCTCATACAACTCAATAACAACAACAACAAAAAAACCCAGTCAAAAAATGGGCAGAAGATCTAAGTAGACATTTCTTCATAGAAGACATACAGAGCACCAAGAGGCACATGAAAAGATATTCAACACTGCTTATTATTAGGGAAATGCAAATCAAAACTACAATGAGGTATCACCTCACACCAGTCAGAATGGCCATCATTAAGAAGTCTACAAATAATAAATGCTGGAGAGGGTGTGGAGAAAAGAGAACCCTCCTATAGTGTGGGTGGGAATGTAAATTGGTGCAGCCACTATGGAAAACAGTATGGAGGTTTCCCAGAAAAACAAAAATATGGTTGCCATATGATCCAGCAATCCCACTCCCAGGCATATATCCAGAGAAAACTCTGATTGGAAAAGATACACGCACCTCAACATTCATTGCAGCATTATTTACAGTAGCCAAGACATGGAAGCAACCTAAATGTCCATCAACAAATTAACGGATAAACAAGATGTGGTACATATATACGATGGAATACTACTCATTCATAAAAAAGAACAAAATAATGCCATTTGCAGCAACATGGATGGACCTAGAAATTATCATACTAAATGAAGTAACTCAGGTAAGACAAATATCATAAGATATCACTTATATGTAGAATCTAAAAAAAATGGTTTGGTAGCTCTGTTTTTAGTTTCTTAAGGAACCGCCATACTGTTCTCCCTAGTGGCTGTATCAATTTACATTCCCACCAACAGTTTGGGAGGGTTCCCTTTCCTCCACACCCTCTCCAGCATTTGTTGTTTGTAGATTTTTTGATGATGGCCATTCTGACAACCCCACTCCTGGGCCTATATCTGGAGAAAAACATAGTTTGAAAGAATATGCACCACAATGTTCATTGCAGCATTGTTTACAATAGCCAAGACATGGAAGCAACCTAAATGGCCACTGACAGACGAATGCATAAAGAAGATGTGGTACATGTATACAATGGAATATTACTCAGCCATCAAAAAGAAATAAGTCAGACAGGGAAAGACAAATATCACATGATTATATGTGGAATCTAAAAAAATGATACAAATGAACTTATTTACAAAACAGAAACAGACTCATAGACTTAGAGAACGAATTTATGGTTACCAGAGGGTAAGGTTGGGGGGAGGGATAAATTGGGAATTTGAGGTTGACATGTACACACTGCTATATTTAAAATAGATCACCAACAAAGACCTACTGTATAGCACAGGAAACACTGCTCAATATTCTGTAATGACCTAAATGGGAAAAGAATTTGAAGAAAATAGATAAATGTATATGTATAACTGAATCATTTTGCTGTACACTTAATCTAACACAACATTGTTAATCAACTGTATTCCAATATAAAATAAAAAATAAAGTAGTATTATCAGTTGAAAAAAAATTTTTTAATGATATAAATGAACTTATTTATAAAACAGAAATAGACTCACAGACATAGAAAACAAACTTATGGTTACCGAAGGGGAAAGGGGGTGGGAGAGGATAAATTAGGAGTTTGGGATTAGCAGATACAAACTACTATATATAAAATAGATAATAAAGTCCTACTGTATAGCACAGGGGATTATATTCAATATCCTATAATAAACCATAAAGGAAAAGAATATGAAATATATATATATATATATATATATATATGTATGTTTATACAACTGAATTACTTTGCTGTGCACCAGAAACTAACACAACATTGTAAATCAACTATACTTCAATTAAAGAAAATAGAAGACATTCTTAAGAACGTTTGGGGGCTTTCACAATAAAAAATTGTGCCATAAGAGAATTGACTAGAAAGGGGCATGAGGGTAATTTTGGGGGTGATAAAAATGTTCATTTCTTGTTTGGGGTGGTAGTTAAATGGGTGTATAGAATTGTCAAAAACTCATTGAATTGAACACTTAAGATTTGTTCATTTTATTGTAAAAAATTATGCTTCAATTAAAAGAGAAAGAATAGTTATGGAAACAAAAAATGAATGGACCCCTTTGAGAATCTGAAGAAATTCAATAGATCTATGGATCCTGCCTCTCCCAACAGTACACACACGTACACACACACACACACACACACACACACACACACACTGCTACATAAATATCTGAAGGTCATGGGTTAGGGAATTCCCCACAATGTCTGGTCATCCAGGTTCCTCCCCTGGTAAAATTCCTGCCAGCCAAAATCTGATTTGCTCTAAGCAGAAACAATGCCACACAGGTGCCATCTTTAAGGGAGCGATCTGGGGGTCTCCCCTCCCAGTGGGACAAGGAGATTGTGAAGCCATTTGGATCTCCTTCCGATGCTCCACCATGGCCCCCGGAGATGCTCTCTCTGGGCCTATCCATGGCGCTGCCCAGGGGATGCTGAAGTGAGTCTCAGCTTTGTTTCCCTCCTAATAGGGAGAAACCTGGCTGTTGGAACCGATTTACTCTCTACTCCCTCTGCCGCAGCCTCTAAGCATGGCTAATGAGTACGCTTGACCTCACAGGCTGACCCCAGCAGCTCCGCAAATGTCACCCAAGATCCCTCCTGACATCCAAATGCAGAGGGCACGGTATTTTCAATTAAAAGTTATATCCTCCCATGTTTCGTTTCTCTACTCTTTCAAAAGCAACTTGCTGATAATTCCGGGCCCTTTGATGCCGAGCCAAGGGGCCAGGGTCGCTTTCTCACCTGAGTAGAATGTATTAATTTAACTTTCAGAGGAAGCTCAGGCTGTGGATGGCTCAGGGTTTCCACCAGCCGTGGTGAGGCCCAGAACAAAAGCGTATCTATCCTGGCCAAGGGCTGTGACTGGGGCGTGGAGACATGCATAGGGGCAGGGGCTAAAGATGCCTGAGGACATGGTGACATGGATCCAAATGGAGGGGATGCTAAAAGGGGGTCTCGAGACCCATCAGAGCATCCCTGGCGTAAGGTGTAGCCTTAGCCCTGTGCTGCATCTCTGGGGTCCTGGCCTCTGGCCCCATTGCCACTCTGGCTCCAACACCACCTTTGCAGCTCTGCCTGAGTTAGATGCTCATCCTGTCTGGGGCACCCTCTGGCCCAAGGGAGCTGATGGTCTACTCCAGGCTCAGACCAGGCCTGCTCTGACCCAAGGTAGAGGGAGAGGCATCACAGCGGGGACGTGATGCGAGTGATCTGGGAAGGTCTCCCTGCTCCAAAAGCTCTCTCCCACTGTCCCATCATAATGCCTGAAGTTCCCATCACTATAGACCCTTTCTTTGGATGAAACCTCTGGCTCTGCCATAAGGAGACATTGGGCAGCTTTGAACTGCTTTGACTTTTATTTATAAGATGGAGACACTAATATCTACCTCCTTGGGTTGATTTAACGATTAAATGAAGTAATCCGTGTAAAGTTCCTAGTGTGGCTCTTGGCATAGAAAAGGTGTGCAACTGACACTGGTTCTTTTAGCCCCTCCCTTTACCTTCTTCAAGTGTGTCTGAGTTCAGAACTTTTCTAACAAAGAGGTGGCAGACGATGGGATGAGGGGAGGGTGGGGAGGGGAAACAGGAGAGAAATCAGTTCACAGCCCAAGCCATTATTCAAGGAAAGAGGTAAAGAGGGAGGGAGGAAGGTAAGGAAGTGAGTTAGGAGGAAAGGAGTTAGGAAGTTAGTAAGAAACAAAGAAAGGAAGAAGAAAGAAAACACCTCTACTTATCCTAGGCTAGGCCCCGTCCAGGGTGCTGAGGGTAAAGAGGCAGGAATGACCTGCCCTTAGAAGTACCCGTCTGGTAGTAGGGCTGGGTAGGGAGTGGGGCAGAGTAGCAAACAGGCCCACTTATTATGGGGTGGTGAGTGATGACTGCGGAAGCAGGAGACTCAACCAGGTTGTTCAAGACACCCCCATCATCACCCAGCAAACTCTCCTCTATGGCTCCCCTCCATCAGGGTGATCACTCAGGTCTGCCCTACTTAACCTTCAGTGGCATGCTGCTTTCTTCCTGCTGGATTCCCTACCCTCACCATGACCCCTCACCATGACCCACCATAATCCCCCCAGTCAGGTCCCCACCCACCTCTCAGCCCCTTCCCCTGCTCCCCTGGCAGCAACAGGACCACTGAGCTGTGGGTCGTATTTACATGCTTCCCGGCCTCCAGGCCTTTGCTCCCGCTGGCTCTTCTGACTGAAACACCCTTCAACCCAACCCTCCAACATGGCTGACCCTATGGAAGAAGAGCTCAAGAAACAGAACCTATTATTATGGACCGGAAGTCTCAACGCAGACATCCCCTCCTCCCCATGGCCTTCCTCTCTGCTGCGTTTCCTCTGCTGTGCTTCCCCAGCACCCCGGTCACCTGCCATTTACCCCATGTCTCGCTCACCATGGTACCCGCTGCAGCTAGCTCACCGCCTAGTGGTGCACAGCAGGGGCTCAAGGAAAGTGTGTTGATGACGATCACCGGCTGAGCCCTGGGGTGAGTGAGCAGATCAGGCCTTGCCCTCAGGGGGCTCCCCACGAAGTCTAGTGGGAAGGTAGACACTAAACAAATAAAAATGCTAATTCATTAATAATCGTAAGCAATGATAAAGCTGATGGA
Source organism: Monodon monoceros (assembly GCF_005190385.1). Classification (NCBI taxonomy): domain Eukaryota; kingdom Metazoa; phylum Chordata; class Mammalia; order Artiodactyla; family Monodontidae; genus Monodon; species Monodon monoceros. Next base: position 154,155,039 of record NW_021703774.1, on the reverse strand, counting down.
GAACAGATTCTGGGAACCATGGGAATGGGCAGCAGGGGGACTGTACCTAGTCGTGGTGGTCTTGAGGGTGTCTCTGAGGTGTGACCTTTGAGCTCGCAGCAGGATGAGAGGAGACTACAGAGGGGTTGGCAGAGGCACAGCCCTCCAGGTGGAGGAAGCAGCATTACCAAGGCCCTAGGAGACAGGGGGCATTCCAGAAACTTAGGGAAGGCCAGTGTGGCCAGGAGGCAGAAAGCAGAGGGAGCATGGTGAGAGCGGGGGCTGAGAGCTGAGCACCAACCCTGTCTGCCGGACCTTGTCGGCCATGCCTGGCGTTAGGCCTTGATTCTGAGTCCTAACTTTTGTAGGCGTGGCTTTGAGGCACGCCTGCCCTGATGGGAACTGGTGCTACTTCCAGATCTGACCTGGGGAGGCATTCACGCCAGATTTTTGGGTGATTTGGGGTGGAGAAGTTGCCAGATGTGAAGGAGGGCCGAGCTAGCTGCTGAAGGACTAGAGAACGAATCCAGCCCTGGGGAAGGGGCTGGTGAGAGCTATAGGACATTGGGACCCAGACAAGCAGGCTGAAGGAGACAGTTAGCCTCAGCCAGAAACCAGATGAATCAGGAAGTCCAGAGACAAAGACTGAGGTCAGACGGAGGGCCATGAAGCAAGGAGAGAGTGGCATGGCTCTCCCCCATCACCGCCCCCTCCATCGGCATTTATTCACAGGGCATCCAGCTGAGGACAACCCAGCCAGTCCGTGATCTGGTGGATTTCAGCCTTCTCAGCCAGCCTGAGATGCCTGAACAGGGCTGTCCTGGGCCCAGGTGGGGCTGAGAACTGGGCCACATCAGAAGCAGCAAGCCCAGCCACCCAGATGGGGCCCGGCAAGCCTTGTCCCACTGACCAGGGCTTAAATTAGACACCCTGCCCTAACCAACATGGCTTTCATTTCTCTTTTTTGAACCTTATACATTTTTTGTTTGCTTTTGGTTTGGACATAGAAGGATATCAACATTAAATTAGGAAAAATCACAGCAGCTTCCACAACCTACTAAAACAGTAAACAGAAGAGGGAAAGGGACCCGCAGGGGCAGACACAATTCCCCATGTGGGCAGGGGGTGTTGGGCGGAACGTCTGGTCCAACATGACTAAGGCTTACTCAGAGCTCATTCTAGGCCAGCCCTGTTCCAAGCAACTTTAGTATATTAGCTTGTTCATCTTCCCAACGACTCTTATTATTAACGGTTTGTGGATAAGGAACTTCAGGAAGAGAAAGGTTAAGTGACTTTCCCAAGGTCACGCAGCTACTAAGGAAGGAGAATTCAGAGTCCACAGCCTCTGCTCTTGACCACATCACACTCAGCGTCTCAGTATGTCTTCAAGCTGCTAAGAGACGTGCCAAGTTGGTCTTCAAGAGTCACTCAGGTTTGATAGGACAAGATCTGATACGAGTGGTTCTTTCATTCATTTCCAACATACTTATTTAGCACTCACTGTGGGAACGAATCCAGAGAAGAACCGGGAAAGAGCGCTCAGGTGGAGGGAACAGCATATGCAAAGGCCAAAAGAGGGCAGCACGTCATCTAAGGAACTAAAGAAACTCAGGGTGGCTGGAGTAATACAAGGATGCTCAGAGCCAGCCTTGCCCCTGGCACCGTCCCTTCTATTGCTCTTTTCCCGGCTGCACCCTCATCACCCTCCTTATTGCTGTAATAAGAGCTAGCATCCATTGCACGCTTAGGACGTACCCTCGTGACATGTACGTACCTGTTTTAGAAGCTCCCAGCCCTCGTCCCCACATTCCCATTGTTCTGTGCACCTGTCTGCCACGCTCTCATCCCTCCCGCTAGTTTGCTCTGCCCCCTCTAAGTCCTGGTCAGGTTTCCCCTGCCCAACAGTCCCCCCTGGTCCCCACAGGTCAGATTCTGTGCCCGGCAGGACCCGGGCATCTCACAGCCGCCGGGTTCCCTCCCTTGCTGTGTCTGATGCAGGGTGGAGGAAAGGGTGGAGGGCGGTGCAGAGGGTCAGCAGACCGATTTTGTTTTTTTCCTAACAGGTTTCCTAGGCATCTGTGAATTAACGGCGCAGAGATAAAGGAGGCATTTCGGCTACTATCCAAAGCAGCTGTCAAGCCAGGCCAGGGACCCGCTGAGAAACAGCCCTACCCCTTCCCCCCTACTGTGGGTACCCGTATCCAAGGGAACTGCAGGCTCAGTGCTTCTCGAGCCTCATTTGCAGCCTGGCTGGCAGAGAGACCGGGGAAGCCAAACCATCTGAGAGAGGAACCTACCGGTAACGAGAGCCCCTTTCCGGCTTTGTGCGGAGCTTCTAGCCAGCGGAGCCCCAGGGTGCTTCAGGAGAGGAAAGAGGAGGAAGGCGGGAGCCATTTTGTTGGCTTCTCTGAAAAAGCCTGTGTGTGTTTCACGTGTGTGTGTACTTTTGTGAGCTGGTGTGTCTGGCAGTGGGGGTGTCTAGGTGTCTCAGACTATGATGAAGGTGTCAAGAGCAGGGGCTCTGGAGCTTACCGGCCTCATTCCAAAGCCCAGCACTGTTACTTACTGTGTGACGTTGGGCAAGTTCCTTAGCCTCTCTGAGCTTCAGCTTAGCGCGTCTAGCTAGTGCTTTAATGGTTGAGTATTGTTATTACTTAGGGTCTCTTAGTGGGTTTATGTGCCTGCTTTATGGATCTGTGGGATTCTTGTAGGCAACTCAGTGGATAGAAAATGTGGCCTGGAGCCAGGAGAGCTTTCACTATGGATCCTTTCCTGGCCAAGGCCGTGGACATTGGTAGCCAGACTCTTTCACGTCTGGAGTCTGGGGGCCGAGACTCTTGGGAAGGCCTGGCTCGTTGTAGGATGAACATATAGGGAGCTCCCAGAGAAATCAGTCCCCGACTCACACTATCACACCTGGCACAGTCCTCAGGGATCACCTAGGAGCCCAAATCCCTCTCTTAAAGATGGGGAAACTGAGGCCTAGGGTCCTTGGTTCCTTCCTTGCTGTGTCTGAAGCAGGGAGGGTGGCTGTCAGTGCAGAGTCTTGGGCCTATTTTGTTCTTTCCCAACAGATTTCCTATCAGGCCAGGTCCTCAGTGAAGCAGTGGCCAAGACAAGGTGGGAACTGAGGGCTTCTGCCACCCTGGAGAAACACACAAGCATCCCCAGCCCCAACGAGAAGGGGACAACTTATCCCAGGGCTAAGTATACTGTAGGCACTCAATAAATAGCTTTTTTTTTTGGCCCTGCCTTCAAGGATCTCTCCGGTGCCTCTCAGCCACCACTTCAGTCCCTCTACCCATCCTTGCACCCATCTCAGAGTTAAGAGCACCTACTGTGTGCCAGGCTTGGGGCTAGGTGGTGAGTACAGTCGTGGTGTCTGCTCTCTAGAAGCTTATGGCCTAGTAGGGGAGATGGGCTTTAATCAGAGCACCCCACAGGTATATGCAAATGAAGGAAGAGTAATCACTGTTCTCACTGAGGAAGAAGAAATGAGGAAGGTGCAGGAGAGCCCAATCCAGTCCTTCCGATAAAGTGATGTTGGAACTCAGATCTGAAGGATAGGGTGAGGGCCGCTCAGGGGAGGAACTGGCACCCGCAAAGTATCTGAGAGGGCGGCATGCCTGGGGCACAGGAGTGGAAAGAAATAACTCACCCAGTTGATCAGACACAGACAGTGCACCAGAGTTGTCTGTAGGCTCACAAGAGACCCCCGTGGAGGCTCGGCCCCCTCTCTCAGGAGAGAGGAGGATGTGTGTGTGTGGGGACCGGGGTACTATTGGCAGATGGCAGGTGTGGGAGAGCGGGCCGCACCCACACGCATGCGTGCCTGTCCCCATGCTGCTCTGCTCCCCAGTTATTTGCAGCCTCCCCTCCAGCTGTTTGCAGCTCTTCCTCCCAGGCATTTGCAGTTCAACACTCCAGCTCTTTGCAGTCGCTCCCCGCTTATTCGCAGGCCTTAACCTCAGGAGTGTGCAGTCACCGCCCCAGCTGTTCGCAGCTACCACCCTCGGCTCTTAATCATCCCTCTCCGGATGTTTGCAGCCACCGCCCCTGTGATTTGCAATTTGCACCTGCCTTGGGCATCAGGTAAGGCTTGCTCAAGATTAGTTCTAACAACAACCGCAGTTAGTATTAGCTAATAACTGAGTGCCTGTTTTATGCGAGGGGCTGTACCACGTGCTTTTACATGCACTCTCTGGTCTGATCTTACAGCAACCCCGTCATCTGTTCATGAACTATTTCTGGCATGTCTACTAAACACCAGGCTCTGCCAGGTGCTGTGTATAGAGTGAAGACCAGAACAGGTCACTGTCGTCCTGGAGCTTTTGGTCTCGCTCATAAAGCAATGACACCCGTAAGTGTGTAATCATAAAGCAAGGCAGCTCCACGCAGAAAGCAGAGGCACTTGAGATGAACAGGTGATCAGAAGAGGTCCCCCTGGGGCGATGAATCTTGAGTTGGGAGCTGGAGAATGAGCACGACTAGACATGGCTGGGGCGGGGGTGGGGTGAGGGATGAGAAGAGCCTCCAGGCAGATGGGGATCCACATTGAGTGACCTGGTCAGATTGGCTGTGAAACTGTTGCTCTGTGTAATAAAGAATGACTTGTAGGGGTACAAGAGTGAAAGCACCAACCATCCAGGTGAGAGACGAGGGAACCTTGGACTAGGGGGTGGCAGGCACTAGAGGGAGATTTGAGGAGGCAGACAGACAGGACCGGGTGATGGGGAGGGCAGAGGCCAAGATGGCTTCCAGGTTTCTGATCTGGGCTACTGGATGACCAGTGGTTCCAACCTCTGAGCTGGGAGCAGGGAGGAGCACCAGGGCAGGGGAAGGGGGAGCACGAGGGCAAGGGATAAGGAGCTGGATGACACTGGGAAGAGGCCTTTGCAACAGGGCTGCCCAGAGGCGGGCGCCCAAGCCTCGGGCTCTGAGACAGACTCTGTGTTCAAACCCTAGGCTTCCTCCTAGTTGTTTCTCCTGAGCAGGTTCTTGAACCAGTCTGTGCCTCGACTTCCTCATCAGTAACATGTAGGGGGTGGGGAGAGGTTACCCCGAAGCCTATTGGTCTGTGAGTACTTTAAATGAGTTGTTGTCGTTTATAGCCCAGACCGTAGCTTGGCGCATGGCATGTGGTAGGAACTCACTGAATTGTTGTTGAATAACTGAATGATGATGGACCAATGAGGTGGGGCCTGGGGTGAGTTGTAGGAGACTTGCTAGTGGGTGGGGAAAGGGTGTCCCTGGCAGAGGGAACAGCCGGTGCACAAGCAGAGAGACGCAGAAGGACATGGTGCACTCAAGACACCAGACAAAGTATTCTAAGTGGAGCACAGGACACGTGGAGGGTCAGGCAAAAGCTCAGGCTGGGGAAGCAGGCAGGGCCTAGGTCACAAGGCCCTGTAAGTCCTGCAGAGGCGTTTGGACCAGACCCTGAGAGTCCCGGGGAGCCACAGAGGACTCAGAGCAAGGAATGGCAGGGCCTGGGAGCTCTAAGAAGGATGAATTAAAGCAGGGGAGACTGGGGGCTAAGGGCTCATTAGAAGCCTTCTACAGCAATCCAGGTGAGGGATGGTCTTTTATTTTTATTTTTATTTTTTAATTCAGTGTTTTTGTGCACTTAGCAGGTACCAAGAACTTGTTAGGGCTTCATCCGCCAGGATATGGATAATCCAGTTTGTCTGATCACCTGTCTCTCCCCTCCCTTCCACCCACCTTGGGACATTATCTCTCTCCCAGGGAACACTTTTCCCTGTAGGAAGGTCGGGCCAGGGCAGGAAAGAACCAGCATCAACACCTTGGTGAGTGGTTCTGGAGACCGTAATTAGGAAGGGTCATAATTCGATCTGGTCTGAGACCATGGTTGCTCCTTTTGGGGACAGGCCTGGTCCCCAGAGTGTCCACTGTCTCAGTCCTTCTCTCCCTGCAGCTGAAGAATGTCTCCATGGTCAAGGCCAAAGTGAGAATGAGTGAAGTTGTGGGTCACAGGTGTGCCTTCCCCCAGGCTGAGCTTGTAGAGGCTGTCACCCATCCCACTGTCCCTGGGGTCAGGAACCTCAAGGGAGAGTGTCCCTGGGAGGAAAGAAAGGAGTTTTCATAGGAAAGCTTGTTTCTGTGTATTTGCTCGCCAGCCTGCCTTCCTGATGCTATTAGCAGAGCGCGAACATTAGCATCTCTGGGGGCAGATCGAGGGCTTGCACCATGGACAGGATGCTCTGAAACATGTAGACTGCTTGGGCCCTGCCCTGGTCCTGAATCAGAATCTCATGAAGCCAGGCCAGGGAGTCTGCATTTCACAAACTCCCCCAGTGAGTCTGATTTATGCTAAGGCAGTGCTTCTCAAACAGCAGAGGACTTGCCTGTGGATCCTCTAAAGCCCAGGTTCTAATCCACTTGGTCTGGGATGGGGCCCGAGATTCTGCATTTTAACAAGCTCCCAAGTGAGGCCCAGGCTCCTGGTCCACGGACCACACCCTGAGCAGCAAGGCACTAACGATTGAAGCTTCTGATTTCCCAACTTTTGTTTCAGGGAACAAACCCCTCTCAAAAGAAACCTTGCACAGTATCTCAGTGTATGAAACAGATGACATTAATATAAAACTATCATACACATACAAATGTGTGATGCTTACTTATTACAAAACCTGTCAACGAAACAAGGCAGTTTTGATGAAGACAGAAGTCTAATGTTGAAGATTTCAACTGCTACTTTACATGGACCTCATCATCCATCATGTTCGAGCCAAATGTGTGCAGCAGCCCCAGTGCTACAGCAGTGAGGCTACCCCTGCAGGTGATGGAGGAGAGGCTGGCCTCACACCCCCTTCTCAGTGTGGGGATCAAGGCTGCGGACTTCGCTTTCCTTCCCCTCTCTATCCACCCCGTCCCACCCTGCCAACAACTGCTGCTAAATATAGCCTGAGGTGGCCAGGCTTTCTAGGGGAGGTGTGATTGGAGGAGAGCAACCGCTAGCGCGCACTGGAGTCCACGATGCCAGGCCCACTAATTTGGCAGCTGGGGAGGACGGGGAAGGGCTGGGATGGGCCAGGCCCTGCGGCTGCCCCGGCTCTTCTGGAAGAAGGCAGGACTTCGCAGAAGCGTGGGAGTGGCTCATCTGTTGGGAAGGCACGAGGCTGGCAGGAGGGGGCATGTGGGAAAGATCAGGCTGGTGGAGCCGGAAGGACCCCAGTGGGAACCTTGGTGGTGCCACTTGTTCCCTGTGTAGCTCTAGGTAAGTTGTTTGACCTCTTTGGGCGTCAGATAAAAGAGGGATACATTAGGGATCCTCTGTGCATTAAGGGGTGATAACACAGTGGGATAATGTTTGTGAAAGTCTCTGCTCCCCATAGATCTTGTGCTCTTGTGTTTCCCCAGCTGGAGGTCAAGGTTCTCAGGGCACTGCCCAGCTCAGTCCTGCTGGTACAAACCCATGCTGCGTTTTCAGCATCCAGTTTAATACAGTCTCTCTGACCGCACTGCACCCTTAGGGGAACACTGGGGTTTCAGTCCACCCACAGGCCGCCAGGCCATAGCAATCAATGCTGATAGACGCCCAGGCAGAAGCAATCGCTCTTTCACCTGAGCTCTGTGGCCTTGGCCCACCCCTTGATCATCACCTAACACCTTGAATGGAGATGCCCCATTACTTAGCCTGACTGTCCCATCACCAGGGAGCTCCTTGAGGGCAGAGGTGGCACCCCATTCACCCTGGTACCACCCAAGTCCAGCCCAAGGGCAAGTCCAGAGCTGGCATCAGTGAGGATTTATAGACTGACAGTAGCCAGTTCCTTCTCTCTTTATGTATGGATGCCTATTAACCCCTCCAATCATAGCGCCCTCCACACAGCTAATTCCAGGGCTGCAAGGCTCATACCCTTGAGCAACACCCTCCTCCCTCTGCTCTCCCAATCCACCTCCTTCCTTGTCTCCCAAATACTGCTAAAGGTTTGTCTTCTGTAGGACGTCTTCCCTCCCTGGGGAGGCAGGGCAAGGGAAGGGAAACCTACAAGTAACCCCCATGGCACTGCACAGAGTTCTCACAGCAACCCTGGAAGGGCTGTATCAATGTCATACCCATTCTACAGTTGAGGAAACTGAGGCTCAGGGAGGTCGGGTGTCTTGTGATAGAGCACATAAGTAGAGCCAGGCTTCCAGCCCAGGTCTGCTGGCTCTCAGGGTCCTCCCCCGGGCTGGCTGCCTTCCTGCTTCCCCACTGGACCATGACTCAGGCGGCTCCTTAACCCTGTGGCTCCTGTCAGAACTCCTGGCCTCTATCTGTGCTTTATTTGCTAACAGCCTCAAGTCCTTCCAAGTCTGCTCTCTTGGCTGCAAACCCAGGCCACCAGGCTCTCTCAGCCAGGGCCCCTGACGAGCTCTCTTCTCCAAATGGGCACCTGGAGCATAACGCAGGCCACTAGGCATGGAGAACAGACTTCCAGCAGCACGAACTCAAAGGCGCCTCTCTCCCTCTGTTCTGAGGCTGAGGTAGGGGACACACAGCATCTGACTCAGACACAGCATCATAGGTACAAGAGGAACATCATGCCACAAAATGCCAAAGGTTGTCCAGCACCATGTGTGTGCACGTCCCGAGTGAATGGGCAGGGCTGTCAGAGCTAAGGGTGCTCAGAGGAGGAGGGCTCCTGGGACCTGGAGTGGGCAGGGAAGGCTTCCTGGGAGAGGAGGGAGGGATTTGGATTCTAAAGAGTAAGGGCAACTGGAGGAGGTAAGAAAGGCAGTGCCCTACTCATGCATGCATAAGGCCTGCAGGCTGGTCTGCTGGGTTGTCGGCCAGGCTGGGGTTGAGAAGAAGCTGGCAATGGCTGATGGCACAGCAGTGATGAGCACTCAGCCAAGTGTCGGAACTCCTCTGCCCAGAGGAGCTGAGTTAGTCAAGAAGCCAAAGAATCCCCAGGTCTTTGTCCACCATGGGAGACAGGCTTGCATGGTAGACTCTGGGACCATGCAGACCTGGGTTCAAATCCCGGTTCTTCCACTTCCTGATTTCATGACCTTGGGCATGAACCTGTCAGACCCTGGATTCCCCTATCTGTAACATAGGGAATGATAATCCCTATTTTATAGGTGTCCTGTGAGAATTAAAGGGCATTATAATTAACTAACATTTATCGATCACAAAGTAAACCACTAATCTAAGTGCTATACACATTCTAAATAATTCCATCCATGTAATACCCCCACAGGGTGAATTTATTATTACCACCCTTTTGTAGACAAGGAAGTGGAGGTATAGAGACAGGAAGTGAGTTGGTGGTAAGTGGGAATGAGGTTTGAATGAAAGGAGTTGAGTGTCAGAACCCAATGTTTTAACCTCTGTACTGTGCATTTAGCAATGTGCTGGGTGCAAAGGCTGCCGCAGAGCAAGTACTTATTTAGATACCTCCTGGGAGTATCTCATCCACCTCTGGCATCAACCACGATCTCACTGCCGAGGCTTGACCTCCAGCCTAGACCTCTTTCTTGAGCTTTAGACCTTCAAGTGCAATGAAGCTCTAGACATTTCTACCAGGTGTGCCTCACTCCCAGCAGGCCCCGAATGAGCTCCTCATCACCCCAGCCACCCATTCCAAACCCGATCTTCCTCCTGGGTCCCCTCAGACAATCAATGGCACCACCAGCCCCCTTTGTTCAAGTCAGAGACCCGGAGTCTCCCTAGGGTCTTTCTCCCCACCCCCATCTCCACTGCTTTAACTCGTACTCGCAGCACGGCCTGCCTGGCCTATTGCAACACCTCCCAGGCTCAAGCCTACTAGTCTTCCATTTCCCTCCACCTCCAAACCCCCAAATCTGGTACCTGCACAGCAGCAAGAGCGGTCATTGGCTCAGCCGTTTCACGGGGCTCGCCTGGCTCCAGAGGACAGACCTAGTGCTCTCCGCGCATTTAAGACTCTTCTTCAACTGGCTCCTGCTGAAGCCGTGACTTGGGCCCACTCTCCAACCTTCTCCTCTTTATTCGTTCATCTCTGTCTCCCCAGGGTTAAGCACAGTGCCAAGCTCACTTAGTGTACCTCATACACGGCCTTCGGTTACAGAAATGGATGAGGGAGGGAAATCTGCTAAGGTCAATCCCGGCAGACTGGGCAGCAGAGTCGCTGCTTTAAGATGCAGCTTTGTGAGCGGTGGCTGGAGCAGCTGGGGCGTGGAAGAGGCCTGATGTAGCTTCTGACGGGACGCAGGACTCTGCAGAGGGACCTAAGGGGGCTTCTGAGAAGCTGAGTGGGCAATGGAGGGGAGGGGCGTTTGAAATGAGGCTTTTCTCTTAAATGCCCATCTGCAGAGTTCCCAGTCCCTGCTCCCTCCATCCTTTGAGCCTCTGTCTCACTCCAGCACGTCCTGCTGCTCTGTTTCCAAACCCTATTTTCTTTTTCTTTCTAGTACCTGGTTCGCTATTATTATTTTTGGTTAAATTGTTCACTGTCTCCTTCCGCTAGACTAGGACCCCCATGAGAGCAGGATCTTGTTCCACCTTGTTCACTGCTGATGCTCAGCAATTAAAACAATGCAAGAGGGCTTCCCTGGTGGCGCAGTGGTTGAGAGTCCGCCTGCCGATGCAGGGCACACGGGTTCGTGCCCCGGTCTGGGAAGATCCCCACATGCCGCAGAGCGGCTGGGCCCGTGAGCCATGGCCGCTAAGCCTGCGCGTCCGGAGCCTGTGCTCCGCAACGGGAGAGGCCACAACAGTGAGAGGCCCGCGTACCGCAAAAAAAAAAAAAAAAAAAAAAAAAAAAAAAATGCAAGAAACTCAACAGATGTTTGTTGATTGAAAAAAAAAGGTGAAAAAATTAAAGGGCTGGTATGGAGTTAATCATGTTGCATCTTAATTAAAAAATGATCTAATAGTCTTTTCAACCAATGGACAACTCTCTAGATATATTTATTATGCATTCTGTATATTTATTATATATTTATATGTAGACACATATGTATATTTTTATATGTATGTATATGTGTTATGAATATATACATAAAGTCTTATGACTCACTCATAAGATGACCAGCTCAACAGCTCAATTAAAACATGAGCAGGAGACTTGAACAGACAATATCCAAATGGCCAATAAACACATGAGAGGATGTTTATCATCATTGGCCATTGGGGAAGTGCAAATTAAAGCCTCAATGAGATACTACTACACACTTATTAGAATGGTTAAAATTCAAAGGCTGAGAATGACAACTTTTAGCAAGGTCATGTCCATCCCATGTGGCTGATGAGAATGTAAAACAGTACAACTACTTTGGGAAACCGTTGAGCAATTCTTTACGAAGCTAAACATACTCCTTCCAAGTGACCCAGCGATTTCATTCCTAGGTATTTACCCAAGAGAAATGAAAACATGCAAAGATTTCTATACAAATATTCATTCATAGTTATTTATAATGGCTCAAAACTCAAACCAAATTGCCATCCACAGGTGAATGGGTAGACAAATTACAGTATAATAATACAACTGTTTATCATTCAACAGTAAAAACGAATGAACTACCGATACAGGTAACAACACAGATTAATCTCAAAATCATTACACTGAAAGAAGCCAGACAAAAAAGCCTACGTATGTTGTGTGATTACACTGTCTCATTCTCTTACGTGAAACTCCGGGAAAGACAAATCTAAGCTGAAGTGGCAGAAAGCAGGGGGGGAGGGAGGAGAACGACTAAGAAGAGACACAGGAACTTTTCCTGCTGATGGAAACATCTGTGTCCTGACTGTGGCGGTTAGGCCGATGCACAGGCTTGTCAAAACTCATCCAATTGTACTCTTAAGATTAGTGCATTTCACTGTAGGTTAATTATATCTCAATAAAGGTAAGTTTTTAAAAAAATTTAGAAAAACTATATTAAAAAAAGTGTAAAATATGTAAACATCAGAGGCCCAAAGATGCATACATGGGCTGTGAACTCACTTCTGGAAATGGAGTCAGAGCCAATTAAATACTTATTTAATTTGAATTAATGTGATTCACTCCATTTAAGGTAATGAGAGTCTTGCAGAAAACACACATTGCTCTCTCTCCATCAGTTCCCTCCATATTATAATTGGTCTGTGTCTTCACACCTTTTGCTGCTCCTGGACCTTCTGTTGCCCTTCATGGTCACAGGCCATAAAGAGGAGGCTTGGCCTCCCCAAATTCAGGGCACGTGGGAAAAGTCCTGGGCTCTTCTCTCAGAAATGTCTGATCCAAATCCCAGCTCTGCCAAGTCACTTGATCCCTTTGTACCTTAAATTTCTAAATCTAAAAGTCAAAGACATTTAAAGTGTTGCCTTTTGCAAAACATTCTCTGCCATAAATTGTACCAATGTTTTCTTAGGTCAGTCTCCGAAGGCAATAGAAATAAAAGCAAAAATAAACAAGTGGGCCCTATTCAAACTTGTAAGCTTTTGCACAGCAAAGGAAACCATAAGCGAAATGAAAAGACGACGTACGGAATGGGAGAAAATATTTACAAATGATGTGACCCACAAGGGATTAATTTCCAAAATATACAAACAGTTCATACAACTCAATAACAAAAAACAAACAATGCAATAAAAAAAATGGGCAGAAGGCCTAAATAGACATTTCTCCAAAGAAGACATACAGATAGCCAACAGGCACATGAAAATATGCTCCACATCGTTTCGTATTAGAGAAATGCAAGTCAGAACTACAATGAGGTACCACCTCACACTGGTCAGAATGGTCATCGTTAAAAGTTTACAAATAACAAATGCTGGAGAGGGTGTGGAGAAAAGGGAGCCCTCCCACACTGTTGGTGGGAATGTAAATTGGTGCAGCTACTACGGAGAACAGTATGGAGGTTCCTTAAAAAACTAAAAACAGAGTTGCCATATGATCCAGCCATCCCACTCGTAGACGTATATCTGGAGAAAACTAGAATTCGAAAAGATACATGCACCCCATGTTCACAGCAGCAGCACTATTTACAATAGGCAAGACACAGAAGCAACCTATATGTCCATCGACAGATGAATGGATAAAGATGTGGTGTATCAGAATACTACTCAGCCATAAAAAGAATGAAATGATGCCATTTGCAGCTACATGGATGGACCTAGAGGTTATCATACTAAGTGAAGTAAGTCAGAAAGAGAAAGACAAATACCATATGATATCATAGCACAAATGAACTTATCTACAATATAGAAACAGACTCACAGACATAGAGAACTGACTTGTGGTTGCCAAAGGTAAGGGCGGGGTGGGGGAGGGAAGGATTAGGAGTTTGGAGCTAGCAAATGCAAACTATTATATATCGAATGGATAAACAACCATGTTCTACTGTATAGCACAGGGAACTATATTCAATAACCTGTAATAAAACGTAACGGAAAAAATATGAAAAAGAAAAAAAAGTGTCACCCTTTGGTTGAGGCTAGCGGATAGGGAAGGGATCCTGAGCATCCTCAGGTGCCCTGACCTTTCCCACCTCGTCCAGGTGAGGTTGCCACGTAAAACACATGTCCCAGGTAAGTGTGACTTCAGATAAAAGGTGAATGGATTTGGGGTATAAGTAAATATTGTATGGGGCATACATATACCAGGATATCACATGGGACATATACTAATAAAGCATGTTGTTTATCTGAAATTCAAACTTAACTGGGTGTCCTGTTATTTTTATTTGTAAAATCTGGCAGCCCTATTCCAGGGGGCCTTGATACACTAACCTAGAACCTGTCGGGCTCCAACAGCTCCTAAGCCAATATGAGCTGTGGGCTGGTAAATCTCTTTAATTCTCCCATTGGGATATAGAAGGGAGATGAAGGAGGTGGAGTGGACCTGAGCAAGGACCACCACCATGGCTCTCCCCCACTCATCCAGCTCTGCAGCTTGATAAAACTTTATGTGTTCAACTTTACAAATCCTCCTGAATGGGAGCCAGGAGGACACAGCCTTGCTGTTCTGCAGAGGAATTCTGGACCTGGTGGAAGGAGCACTGGGAATCAGAAAACAGCTCTGGGTAAGTCATTTAAAATCCCTCTCTCTGGGCTTCCCTGGTGGCGCAGTGGTTGAGAGTCCGCCTGCCGATGCAGGCGACACGGGTTCGTGCCCCGGTCCGGGAGGATCCCACATGCCACGGAGCGGCTGGGCCCGTGAGCCATGGCCACTGAGCCTGCGCGTCTGGAGCCTGTGCTCCACAACGGGAGAGGCCACAACAGTGAGAGGCCCGCATACCGCAAAAAAAAAAAAAAAAAAAAAATCTCTCTCTCTGATTCAGTTTCTTCACCTCTAAAATGGGCCTCAAAAAAAGTTAAAATACAAGTTACAGAAAAACAGGAGAAAAAAGTCACAACGTGTATAATGGACAAAAGAGTTTTGCCCAGAATATATTAAAATCTCCACAAAATAAGAAAAAGGCAAAAGTCCCAATGTGAAAAAAAATGGGCAGGAGATACAAGCAGGTAATTCACCAGGGAAAAAAATACAAATGGAGGATAAGCATATGAAAAGAGGCACCTGAGTAATAACCAGGAAAATGCAAATCAAAACCACAATGAGACAGCACTATTTGACAATCAGATGGGCAGAATGAAAAAGACTGATAAAATCTAGTGTGGGGAGAAGGTAGGGAAATCAACCTAGGTCGCTGGTGGGAGTGTAAATTAGAATGGCTTTGGGGAAGACAATGAAAGATATAAAAACGATAGCCTGCTGACTCTTTAACCAGGCAATTCCACTTCTAGCTTTGTATCCGACAGATATTCTGACATATGCACAAAAACACGTGTAGACAATAGCCCTCCCTGCAACACTGCTTTTCACAGAGGTCACTGCAGCAACTTCAATGTCCATCAATAAAATAGATAACTCATGGCACAGAAATCCTGACAGCCGCCAAGAAGAATGAATATGAATGTAGAAAGAGCTCTAAAGACATATGTCATCTGAAAAAAAGAGCAAAGTTTCAGTATAGTACATTTTGTACTGTCCCATTTATATAAAAAAGTACAACTATATCTGTGTCTGTACATCTGTGCCTATGTAGATGTATAGATCTCTATCTAGATATATGTACAACGGCATAAGTGTTTAGAAAAGATCTAGAAGATTACAGACCAAACTGCAAAATCGGCTGAGAGGCAAATCGGGGAGAGGGCTCTTTCTCCCTCGGAGATTTCTGCACTGTTTGAAAAATTTGCAACAAAATATTATATCCTCCTATTTACTTTTATCATTTAAGAACCTGGTTTGCAGAACTGGGTGGGGGGATTCTCCCTCCCTCACTCTGCTTCTGTCCATCACAGTGTCCCATACATGGCTGACTTCTGCTAGCCTCCGGTCTCGGAAAAAAGCCTCCCTGTCCCTGTCCATGCTGAGCCACTGGACCTGGACCATCCACCCCATCTCGGCCACCTCTGTCCATCCTGCTTCTTCTGGGCCCTTCCCTGCCAGCCGGACACTCTTGCATCCTCGGTGTCCCCACCACCACTTCTTTCCTTCACTACTTCTGCTTCCTCCAGCTGCCATCTCACTTGCCCCTCTTACAGAGCAAACCTCTTGAAAGAGGACTCCCTCCCCTTGACTCACAATCCCATGTTATTTAGCTCTTATTCCTGACAAATAAGGCAACACTGCCCTGGACGTTCCCCTAAGTTGCCTTCTCTCGACCCTCATGCCCCTGCCCCCTCGCCTCCGGCAACATTTAACATCGCTCTTTGCAATGGCCTCCTCCACCAGCCCCTTATATCAGGAAACCCACCCCCTTCTTCCTAGTAAGTCCCGTGGCCTTCTCAGTGTCTAGCGCATAACCAACTTTCAATGATTAACAGAATAACAAACATGTTCTGCGAAGAAGGTTTTTGCCAATGGATGGAGGCAAATCCCTGCCTCCAGGATGTGTGAATAACTGAAGGGAGATGCTGGAGGACAGTACATCAGGAAACAGGTCCTTAGAGGAAATCGGGGGAGGGATATAAAGTTGAATATAAAGTGTGGGAGCAGATGAAAAGGGGGTTAGATTCGAGGGACCGTTGGGAGGCAGAATAAACAGGATGTGTGACCAACTGGATACAGTAGGCATGCTTTGGATTAAGGAAGTGGCAGGTGAGCAGGAAGAAGGGGAGAATGAGTGATGGGAGGGTGTCATCATGGAGCTGGGAATGCCTGTCCTGCCCCGGCTGAACCCCATCTCCCTCCAGCTCTGGGCTCATCCATCTCCACCTCCCGCCAGGCCAGTTCTCCTGGCCCCCTGCTCGCAGCACCGGGGCTGTGCCTCGGTGGTCCTTCCCACAGTCGTCGTGTACATGTATTTATGAGTTCTTTGATTAATGTCTGCTTTAAGATCAACCCAGAGAAGGATTGCACCTGTTTTTCTCTTTTATTATATCTCCAGAGCCCAACCCAGTAACCAACACATGGTAGGTATTCCATAAACAGTCACCAGAAGAAAGGAATTTAGTTCGTTGTTCATTCAAACTCCCCTCACCCTGGAAGCTCTTCCCCAAAGCCACTTCCACTTCTCACACCCTGATGCACCCAGGAATCTCACCTCACGGACGGGATACATCAACTGGCTGGTTTACGCACTTAAGAGATACTTCCAGGAGCTCCCATCAGTCCTGAACGCGATTGGCGCCTGGTAAATGTGTTTCCCAATGACGAAGAGAACGAGAAAAAAAATTCTCTAATATGGCAAGTTCTCATCGTGGATCCAGGTGGACTTCTTCAAAATTCATACTTGGACTCCTCTGTGCTGTCCTGGCTTCTCACAGAATAAGCACCCCAAGCTGTACACATATGGCTGGGGGTGGGGGGGGTGGCTTTGGCGTTACCAAGGCTGGAATGGTCCGTTTTAAACCCACATCTGCAGGACTGCTAGATGGTCACCATCAGAGCTGCCAAGTGGCTGATTCAGGCAGAGCGGGTGGCTTCAGGGCTGGGCTCCAGGACATGAGCCCTGGTCCTTTTGCATGTCACTTCTTACTAGCCCGGCAATCTAGGACCAAGAGCCACTGCCCACCTCATGTTGTAGGATTTTGCTTCCGTAATTGGCCTCCTGATCTCAGGCCCATGTAGAACTTTTGTGTCCCCCAGAACCCTGAGGTGAAGCTTAGCTCTCAGGAAATAGGGAAGTGTGGCAGCTGTCTCACCAGTGCCCACTCCTGGATTATTCGTTAATCATTTTGCTCTCACTTGGTTCCCAGGTACAGCAGGACAGTGAGAGTTCACTCTGTCTCTGCTCCCTTGTCACCTGGGAAAGAAACTGACTTTTTTCCAAATAGGAAAAGCAGTGCTCTAAAAATTCCAAAGTCCAGGTGTGCTACTATCCAGTCACCTGGAGCAGTGCTGCATCTAGATTCTTCTGTTGATGTACACCCGACAGTTCTTATTCCCATGTGTGACCCCAACCGTCTGCAACTGCGCCCACCCCGGGGCCGGCGCGTGCCTCGCTGAGGTCATTGGAGGGATGTGCATGGTGAAAAATGCAATTGACCAGGTTAGGACGAGCAGTCAACTGGAAGAAAACATGCATGATGTACATAACAAACAAAGAATGAATGCCTGAATATTATTAAGAGCTCCTGCAAATTACTTAAAAAGGAAAAGAAATCCAAATGACCCAAGAAAACAGGCGAAGGAAACACACAGAAAATTCACAGGAAAAGGTATTACAAATGGCCCATAAACACAGACAGATGCTCAGGCCCAGTGATCATCAGAGCAGTGTGTAAGGACCACACCCTCCGGCTAGGTGGCCACCCTTCCCTCCCGCCTCCATCCAGACACACTCTGCCCACCAAAATGAAATTCAGCACAGAGGGATGAAAAAATGTCGACGGATGATAAGAAGCCACATTCTCTGAAGCTTTGAGTTCCTCTCCCCTAGCTGGTGGCTTTTCCACAAAAATCTCTTTGTCCACAGATCCTGGCACAGATGTGAGGATTCTGTACATATCAGCTGTCAGCGCACAACAGGTGGGGAGCAAACAGAATGTATTGGCAGTGGCTCCTAATGGTGCCGTAGCAACCGAGAGCTGGGCAGACAAGAAGGCTGAGCCCAGCACACCTCCCCTCCCTGAGAAGGGGGACAGAGAAGCTTGCAAAGACTGTTAGAAAAGGGGGTACCCGCCCTAGGGGCTGCTCCAGGCAGGCAGTTTCCAAAAGGCACCCTCTCTGAGTGGGGGGGTTTGTGCACCTCCCCTGGACGATTGAATTAGAGAAATCGTGGAGTCGGTTTTATGAATCAACTTAGAAAACTGGAACCGATTCCATGAATCAGAAAAGAGAAAGGAAGCGAGAGAGGGAGGGAGGGAGGAAGGAAAGCATAGCTAAAATTTTTTGCATCTGACACTGTGCTTTGCATATATAATCTCATTTAATTCACAGAACAACCTTTGGAAGAAGTTATCTTTAACACCTGCAGAAACGGAAGTCAGAGCGATCAAGTCACTCTCCCAAGGTCATGCTGTGGGCCAGTGACAGTGCCAGCTCATCAGACTCTGGGTCTTGCGCTCCGAACCCTCAGACCACACTACAACTCTATAGCCTGGCCTGTGTGCAGCACTCAGCCCTAGGCATCAAGAGGGCAGTGAAGAAATTGGAGTTGCATTTCCTGCTCATCGGTGGCTTGGAAGCTGCCTGAGCAGACCAGACCCAATGGGAAGGCAAGGCAGGGATCAGTTGATGGATTTGGACCCAGCTGAATGGCTGGGTCATGACCCATCACTCAAAGATGACTTCCAGTCCAAGTCCAGTTACCATGCATCCCTGCGGGCGCCCATGTGTCCTTAGTAACGGCATTATTATTCTCCTCTTTCGGAGTCCAGTCTGATTAATCTAATTTGCACATGTGAACGAGAAACTGCTCTGATCCATTTAATATGTCGGGACCGCATCCCAGCTCATTTGCATGGTGGGTGTGGCCAGCAGGGGTATCTCCTGTTCGCTGCTTTCCTCCCCTCCCTCATCCTGCCCTCCCACCAGGCAAATTCTTGCTGAGCAGGCAAATGGTGATCCATGCTGTTGCTTTTAAGTCTTAAAACCCATTAGGAGTGTATTAGCAGACGTGCTGAGAGCTCATTTGAGTAATAAAAATCTTTTTTTTGTTGTTTGTGCAGCTAATAAAACAGAAGAAAGAAAAGAGAGAAAGGGAGAGACTTGGATGGGGAGCGAGAGGGAGGCTGTCTTCCAGCCACTGTGAGGTAGGAATAATGGGATTTGTCTGCACGATTATTAAAACTGGCTCGTTCACTTTGGTGCTGTTACTGGTGATGGGAGAAAAATGGAGTGAAAACCTAACGAACAACTTCTGTGCTAGCAGGCTCCTTCAGCAGGCTGTGGTCCGGGAAGGCAGAATAGGCATCTCACCTGCCCTGCTGGTGCAGCCCTGAGACCCACCCAGTGGTGCTCTTTGCGATATGACCACTTGCGGCTACAGGGCTCGAGGACTGTCACCTTGCCCAGGTGTTCCTCCATCTGCACAGCTGCATTAGCCTCGTTACTGCTCTCAACGCCAGGTCGCAGGATTTGAAGACTCTCAGCCCAACAGCTCTCAGATCCAGGTCTCTGTTGCTTCCTAGGACAGCCTACCCAGATGCAAGAGCTCGGTACTGTATCTGGCACATGAAGGACCAGCTACATAATCAGTGTCCAGTGCAAAGTGAAAACGTAGGGTCCCTTGTTCAAACATGATTAAGAATTTCAAGAGGGCAACAGCAGGGTATTCA
Source organism: Monodon monoceros (assembly GCF_005190385.1). NCBI lineage: Eukaryota > Metazoa > Chordata > Mammalia > Artiodactyla > Monodontidae > Monodon > Monodon monoceros. The sequence goes on along the minus strand of NW_021703774.1, from coordinate 154,135,361 downwards.
ACAAGACTCGGACCCTTCTCAGAGCTGTGCCCCCTGCAATGGACAGGTGGCATTCCTATGAAGCTGGCCCTGGGTACCTGTTAGGTGCTCAACTAGTTGTCATTTGCACGTGAATGCCTCCAAAGAGTCGATCCTCAATTTAAGAAAGTCCAAATATCAGCATCACATAAACAGCCCAGACTCCCAGAATCTGCTGTTAAAGAAGAGGCTTTGGAAGGCCCTCCCCAGCCTCCCTGATTCTTCCTCTGGTTAGAGCCGGCCCCAGATGCTCCAGTCTCCCCTAATGGCCCATTAAGGCCCCATAAGCCAAGATTTATCTAAGTCCTTTTGTGTGAATCCAGGAGAAAAGCTGCACAGAAATCCTCTTACAGTTAATCCCCCTAAGAACAGGGGTTAAATCTACAAGAATGCGGAGCTGCAGGAGACAGTGAAATGTGAGAGGGCAGGCGGTGGGAAGGGTCTTTCCTGGATGAAAGGAGACACGGACTGTGGCAGGTGGACAGCTTCAAATGGGGGTCGCCCAGCTAGGCTTACATTCACAGGTCCACTACTAACTAGATTTTTGCTCTTGGGCAAACCCCTTACCCTCTCCGAGGCTTTCTCCCAGTTCTTTACAGTGGGATGAGGGCAAACGGACAGATATCCAAGGATATGCATCATGGCATTGTTTATATTCAAAGAAAAAATAAGAAAAGGAAACATAAATGTCCTTCAACAGAGAACTGTAGTGAAGTTAATGTTGCTAATTGGCAGAGTGGAATTCTGTGCAACCATTCAACGATGACGCCACAGAAGATTTCTTTTTAAAGATGTCAAGTAAAGCCATTTATTTCTCCTGAAATCCACTGACAATGATAACATAAAGGACGAAAATAATAGGGGAGTAAAAACTGCACCTTTGGCAATGAAATGGTCCCCAGCACAAGCCATTAAGCCTATTGGCCAAATACTGCAGAATTTTGACCTGAATGAGGAGGAATGTTGACAGCATCCTCAGACATTCAGCCAAATGCAGATTTCTCTAAAATCACGCACCTTAGCCCCCGAAAGGCTTCAATGAACTTTTTCTCTTTTTTTAACATCTTTATTGCAGTAAAATTGCTTTACAATGGTGTCTTAGTTTCTGCTTTATAGCAAAGTGAATCAGCTATACATATACATATGTCCCCATATCTCTTCCCTCTTGCGTCTCCCTCCCTCCCACCCTCCCTATCCCACCCCTCCAGGCGGTCACAAAGCACCGAGCTGATCTCCCTGTGCCACGCGGCTGCTTCCCACTAGCTATCTACCTTACGTTTGGTAGTGTATATATGTCCATGCCACTCTCTCACTTCGTCCCAGCTTACCCTTCCCCCACCCCATATCCTCAAGTCCATTCTCTAGTAGGTCTGTGTCTTTATTCCCGTCTTGCCCCTAGGTTCTTCATGACCATTGTTTTTTCTTAGATTCCACATATATGTGTTAGCACACGGTATTTGTTTTTTTCTTTCTGACTTACTTCACTCTGTATGACAGGCTCTAGGTCTATCCACCTCATTACAAATAGCTCAATTTCATTTCTTTTTATGGCTGAGTAATATTCCATTGTATATATGTGCCACATCTTCTTTATCCATTCATCCGATGATGGGCATTTAGGTTGCTTCCATGTCCTGGCTATTGTAAATAGAGCTGCAATGAACATTTTGGTACATGACTCTTTTTGAATTATGGTTTTCTCAGGGTATAGGCCCAGTAGTGGGATTGCTGGGTCATATGGTAGTTCTATTTGTAGTTTTTTGAGGAACTTCCATACTGTTCTCCATAGTGGCTGTATCAATTTACATTCCCACCAACAGTGCAAGAGGGTTCCCTCTTCTCCACACCCTCTCCAGCATTTATTGTTTCTAGATTTTTTGATGATGGCTATTCTGACCGGTGTGAGATGATATCTCATTGTAGTTTTGATTTGCATTTCTCTAACGATTAACGATGTTGAGCATTCTTTCATGTGTTTGTTGGCAATCTGTGTATCTTCTTTGGAGAAATGTCTATTTAGGTCTTCTGCCCACTTTTGGACTGGATTGTTTGTTTTCTTGATATTGAGCTGCATGAGCTGCTTGTAAATTTTGGAGATTAATCCTTTGTCAGTTGCTTTATTTGCAAAGATTTTCTCCCATTCTGAGGGTTATCTTTTTGCCTTGTTTATGGTTTCCTTTGCTGTGCAAAAGCTTTGAAGTTTCATTAGGTCCCATTTGTTTATTTTTGTTTTTATTTCCATTTCTCTAGGAGGTGGGTCAAAAATGATCTTGCTCTGATTTATGTCATTGAGTGTTCTGCCTATGTTTTCCTCTAAGAGTTTGATAGTGTCTGGCCTTATCTTTAGGTCTTTAATCCATTTTGAGCTTATTTTTGTGTATGGTGTTAGGGAGTGTTCTAATTTCATTCTTTTACACGTACCTGTCCAGTTTTCCCAGCACCACTTATTGAAGAGGCTGTCTTTTCTCCACTGTATATTCTTGCCTACTTTATCAAAGATAAGGTGACCATATGTTCATGGGTTTATCTCTGGGCTTTCTATCCTGTTCCATTGATCTATATTTCTGTTTTTGTGCCAGTACCACACTGTCTTGATTACTGTAGCTTTGTAGTATAGTCTGAAGTCAGGGAGCCTGATCCCCCAGCTCCGTTTTTCTTTCTCAAGATTGCTTTGGCTATTCGGGGTCTTTTGTGTTTCCATACAAATTGTGAAACTTTTTGTTCTAGTTCTGTGAAAAATGCCAGTGGTAGTTTGATAGGGATTGCATTGAATCTACAGATTGCTTTGGGTAGTAGAGTCATTTTCACAATGTTGATTCTTCCAATCCAAGAATATGGTATATCTCTCCATCTATTTGTATCATCTTTAATTTCTTTCATCAGTGTCTTATAATTTTCTGCATACAGTTCTTTTGTCTCATTAGGTAGGTTTACTCCTGGGTATTTTATTCTTTTTGTTGCAGTGGTAAATAGGAGTGTTTTCTTAATTTCACTTTCAGATTTTTCATCATTAATGTATAGGAATGCTAGAGATTTCTATGCATTAATTTTGTATCCTGCTACTTTACCAAGTTCATTGATTAGCTCTAGTAGTTTTCTGGTAGCGTCTTTAGGATTCTCTATGTATAGTATCATGTCATCTGCAAACAGTGACAGCTTTACTTCTTCTTTTCTGATTTGGATTCCTTTTATTTCTTTTTCTTCTCTGATTGCTGTGGCTAAAACTTCCAAAACTATGTTGAATAACAGTGGTGAGAGTGGGCAACCTTGTCTTGTTCCTGATCTTAGTGGAAATGGTTTCAGTTTTTCACCATTGAGGACGATGTTGGCTGCGGGTTTGTCATATATGGCCTTTATTATGTTGAGGAAAGTTCCCTCTATGCCTACTTTCTGGAGGGTTTTTATCATAAATGGGTGTTGAATTTTGTCGAAAGTTTTCTCTGCATCTATTGAGATCATATGGTTTTTCTCCTTCAGTTTGTTAATATGATGTATCACATTGATTGATTTGAGTATACTGAAGAATCCTTGCATTCCTGGGATAAACCCCACTTGATCATGGTGTATGACCCATTTAATGTGCTGTTGGATTCTGTTTGCTAGTATTTTGCTGAGGATTTTTGCATCTATGTTCATCAGTGATATTGGCCTATAGTCTTCTTTCTTTGTGACATCTTTGTCTGGTTTTGGTATCAGGGTGATGGTGGCCTCGTAGAATGAGTTTGGGAGTAATCCTCCCTCTGCTACATTTTGGAAAAGTTTGAGAAGGATAATTGTTAGCTCTTCTCTAAATATTTGGTAGAATTCGCCGGTGAAGCCATCTGGTCCTTGGCTTTTGTTTGTTGGAAGATTTTTAATCACAGTTTCAATTTCAGTGCTTGCGATTGGTCTGTTTATATTTTCTGTTTCTTCCTGGTTCAGTCTCAGAAGGTTGTGCATTTCTATGAATTTGTCCATTTCTTCTAGGTTGTCCATTTCATTGGCATAGAGTTGCTTGTAGTAATCTCTCATGATCCTTTGTGTTTCTGCAGTGTCAGTCATTACTTCTTCATTTTCATTTCTAATTCTATTGATTAGAGTCTTCTCCCTTTTTTTCATGATGAGTCTGGCTAACGGGTTATCAATTTTGTTTATCTTCTCAAAGAACCAGCTTTTAGTTTTATTGATCTTTGGTATCGTTTCCTTCATGTCTTTTTTATTTATTTCTGATCTGATCTTTATGATTTCTTTCCTTCTGCTAACTTTGGGGTTTTTTTTTTGTTCTTCTTTCTCTAATTGCTTTAGGTGTGAGGTTAGGTTGTTTATGTGAGATGTTTCTTGTTTCTTAAGGTAGGATTGTATTGCTATAAACTTCCCTCTTAGAACTGCTTTTGCTGCGTGCCATACGTTTTGGGTCATAGTGTTTTCATTGTCATTTGTTTCTAGGTATTTTTTGATTTCTTCAGTGATCTGTTGGTTATTAAGTAGTGTATTGTTTAGCCTCCATGTGTTTGTATTTTTTACAGATTTTTTCCTGTAATTGATATCTAGTCTCATAGCATTGTGGTTGGAAAAGATACTTGATACGATTTCAATTTTCTTAAATTTACCAAGGCTTCATTTGTGACCCAAGATATGAGCTATCCTGGAGAATGTTCCATGAGCACTTGAGAAGAATGTGTATTCTGTTGTTTTTGGATGGAATGTCCTATAAATATAAATTAAGTCCATCTTGTTTAATGTATCACGTAAAGCTTGTGTTTCCTTATTTATTTTCATTTTGGATGATCTGTCTGTTAGTGAAAGTGGGGTGTTAAAGTCCCCTACGATGATTGTGTTACTGTCGATTTCCCCTTTTATGGCTGTTAGTATTTGCCTTAAGTATTGAGGTGCTCCTATGTTGGGTGCATAAATATTTACAATTGTTATATCTTGGATCAATCCCTTGATCATTATGTAGTGTCCTTCTTTGTCTCTTGTAATAGTCTTTTTCAATGAACTTTTGATGAGAGTGGCAAGATGTCTGAATGTGGACCAGCCAGGAGAGAATTGGGAGTGTCCTGCAGAGAACCCCATCAGCCCTAGAGGCAGGAAAGGAGGTGAGGGAGCTGAGGAAGAGACTCTATTGCCTTTCTGCTTAATGACCTATGGCCCCACCCCTGTCCTAGGGAGGCTGCAGAATGAGGCAGAGAATGAGCGAGGAATCTATCCCCAGACCAGACCACCACACAGAGAACTTTTGGCCCAGAGTCAGTAGAAATACTGGCTTTACTGAGAGGATATCTGAGCCACAAAACCTGACCTGCAGTGCAGAACTGATCAGTTCATAATCCCTCACTTCCCAGGCCCCAGAGTTCTGCACACTCTTCTTCAGCAAATATTTGGTCCTATTCAAAACACAGAGATAATTAGTAGGGAACCATCCAGAGAAGTACAGGTAGAAATCCCCAAATAAACAAGAAGGGAAGGAGTTAATGAAGTGAAAGGCTATGGAAAACATATACCTCAGAAGGAATTATCAAAAGAAACAATATGAGTTCAGAAAAGCAGGGTTCTCTGGTCTTCAATAATTATAGATTTTTTTAAAAAAGGAATTCAATGAAGAGCTTCAAGTATCTAAAAGGGAAATTGTAAGATGAGCAAAAGGCATGGAAAGTGAGCATGCAGAGCAGGGTAAAGAAAAAGAAAGATTGCAATGAAAGCAATTGAAGACGAAGGAGTGGGAGGGGGAAGGAGAGGGGGAGGGGGAGGGGGAGGAGGGGAGGAAGGAGGGGGAAGGGGAGGGGGAAGAATCAGTCAAGCATGTTTGAAAACCCAAATCAGGAACTTGGCAGGCAAGTTTGAGAAAATTAAATAAATAAATGGCAGCACAGGAAACCATAGACAAAACAAAAAGACAAGCTATGGAATGGGAGAAAATATTTGCAAATGATGTGACCAACAAGGGATTAATTTCCAAAATATACAAACAGCTCATACAACTCAACAACAAAAAAACAAACAACCCAATCTAAAAATGGGCAGAAGACCTAAATAGACATTTCTCCAAAGAAGACATACAGAGGGCCAACGGGCACATGAAAAGATGCTCAACATCACTAATTATTAAAGAAATGCAAATAAAAGCTTCGATGACATACCACCTTACACCAGTCAGAATGATCGTCTTTAAAATGTCTACAAATAACAAATGGTGGAGAGGGTGTGGAGAAAAGGGAACCCTCCTACACTGTCGGTGGGAATGTACATGGGAGCAGCCACTATGGAAAATAGTATGGAGGTTCCTCAAAAAACTAAAAATAGAGTTGCCATATGATCCTGCAATCCCACTCCTGGGCATATATCTGTAGAAAACTCTAATTTGAAAAGATACATGCATCCCTATGTTCATAGCAGCACTATTCACAATAGCCAATACACGGAAACAACCTAAATGTCCATCAACAGATAAATGGATAAAGAATATGTGGCACATATATACAATGCAATACTACTCAGCCCTAAAAAAGAACAAAATAATGCCATTTGCAGCAACATGGACGGAACTAGAGATTATCATACTAAGTGAAGTAAGCCAGAAAGAGAAAGACAAACACCATATGATATCACTTATATATGAAATCTAAAATATGACACAAGTGAACCTATCTATGAAACAGAAACATCAGATTCACAGACACAGAAAACAGTCTTGTGGTTCCCAAGGGGGAAGTGGTGGAGGGGTGGCCTGGGAGTTTGGGGTTAGCAGATGCAAACTATTACATATAGAGTGGATAAACAACAAGGCCCTACTGCATAGCACAGGGAACTATATTCAATATCCTGAGATAAACCGCAATGGGAAAGAATATAAAAAAGAATGTGTGTATATATGTATAACTGCATCACTTTGTGTACAGCAGAAATTAACACAACCTTGTAATTCAACTATACTTCAATTAAAAACATAAATAAATAAATGGAAAATATCAAATATATTAACATGATTATAGAGAATATCATAGATATGAAATAATGGCAAAAGTGGTCCAACATATCCATAGAGGAAAATATCCGAAGATATAATCAGTAAAAACATCCTGAAATAGAAAGAGCTGAATTTGAAGATCAAAAGGGCACATGACGTGTCCAAAACTTTTATATATAGTAATCACCTGGTGAACTTACTCAATTTCAAGGAAAAATGATGAATCATACAGGCATCCAGGCAGAAAAACCAAGCCAAACAATAGAGAAGTAAGTCTGGTTAACCTTAGAGCAATCTAATTGAGCTCTGAGGAGACTCATGGCTTAAGAATTGTATACCCAGTGAACTTATCACCTAAGTATTTAGACAACAAGCAGACATTCTTGAGCATGTAGGAACTCAGAGACTAGAGCCACCCATGAGCCCTTCTTGGAAAAGGTACTTGACAGTGAACTTCAGCAAACCGAGAGACCAGTCAGAATACAGAACTCTGGAATATAAAACAGGTGGTCAGAAGATGGGTGATGAGTGTTAAACCCTTTTATAAATATGGAGTTTTTATAAAGGTTTTGTGTAAAATCACACACTTGTGAGAGTGACTGTACAGAACAGAATATAAATGTTATAGACTTTGTCAGGTAAAATAATTTTTTAAGAAAACTGACCCAGGAGGTTGAAGAAACGAGAACAAGTATAAATGTGCTAACCTCCTCATTTTTCAAGGCAGGGGGTTAACAAATATTGCAAAAAGAATAATAATAAAAATAATAGTAAAAATGACTGCCACATCTCAACGTGTTCTTTAATCTCTGTTCTTCACTTTACAGGTATATTTTAGGAACTAATGCCTATTTATTTGAAATTTAACAATTCCTTCCATTTTTCTTTAATTTTTCCCATCTGTTGAATTCAAGTAAAATTTTCAAAAAATAAAATGGAGAGACTGCAGCAATTTCATTTTTTTTTCTAAAATTCTTTCTTTCCAGCCATCTCATTAGCTGGTTTTCTCCCCAGGTAGCTGGATGTCCATGATGATGCTCTCAAAATGTTAACAATGCTTTAGTTTCAGATTGTAGGAACTTTGTGCGATTACAAAATGCACAATTGATATGTATTCATAATGTTGCTGTATCTCTTTGATGTTGATCATAGACATGAACCATGAGGGTGCCTCCATACCTGGCCCTGTCTTAGGGCAGTGGCGCGCACCCACTCTGAAGTCAGACTGTCTGGTTTCAACACTCTGCCAGTCTATTAATCTCTTGGTGCCTCAAATTCTTCATCAGTAAAATGGGATAACAATAGTCTATAGCACATACCACAGAGGATAGCTTGGAGAGGGAAGTAAGATAATGATCATAACGTGCCAGGCAATGTAAGTGCTTAATAAATGTTCTATTCAGAGCAGCCTCAGAGTCTCCCTGCATGCTAATAAGAGGTGACCTGTATGCTTCCTTCTATTCTCCACACAAATTTAAAATGTCCCCATGTTCTTTGGGGAACAGTGGCTGTCTTTAGGTCTTCAACTGTTGTTAGGCAGAGCTGTTATGAAACAAATAATTAGCAAAGGACCTAATCTCACGCATGGGGACTTCGTAGCCAGTCTGAATTCCTATATGGGTGTTGCCACATAAATATGTTCTTGCTAACTCTGTTAACTGAAAATATAACCATTTAAAAAATTGTTTTAAGTAGTTCTGAAACTGTCTATGTCACTAGATGGCAATGGGTAATGGGCCACAATTTTGTCAAATGGGTCCAGGGTTAGCAGTGGGCAAAGTGAGGCAGCTGAAGGCAGGTGTGGCTGGGGAGGGGGTGAAAGGGAAGGGGAGTGGGCAGGGTGGTACAGCCTCCCCAACCAAAGGAAACGGATTCCCGTAAACATCATCTCTGGTCTTTGCCCTGAGCCTGTAAAGGTAGAAAAACTGGAGCCAAGGCCTAAGTGGTCTCCAAGGGATACTGCTGCCTCTGCACATCAACGCCCCCACCCTTCTCCAACTCCCATTCCCTCCAACCCACAGCCCCCAACCCCCCAGACACACACACACAGCCTCCCGGGTGCTTAGGGGCTGGAGGAGAATTATCCTACAAGCAATGCTGAGATCTATGGGAATTACATCCCCTCCTCCTGGACATCTCAACAGAAGAATTGGATTTAATCTCTGAGAACAAGTGCTCTTGTTTCCTAGTGGAAAAAACAGAAGCTTTTGATTTCCATGAGATAAGATTCCCTCTGTGGTAACATAGTTTTGTGCCTTTCTGTCATTGCTTTTTACAAGGTGACTAATAAATAATCCCCATTACACAAACACAGCCTGCATCCATCACGCCCAGACTGCAGGCGCTGAGGGATGATCTCTAATGGGTAATAATAATAGCTACCATTTATTGATTGAGTGCTGGGTACCAGGCACCCGGCTAAGCATTCTCATGCATTATCTTCACGGAAGATGCACTCTCCCCTCTACCTCTTCCTTCCTGTCGGGTCGGCTTAGGCTGCCCTAACCCACTTCAGCTATTTTGTTTCTATATAGACACTCATGTCCCCTCTGCGGGGATGCGCCCAGTGGCAACCCTGACCTGGGAGGACACTGAAGCAATGCCACCCTCTGCCTCTTCCTCTTCATGTCCTCTGTCACTCTGATGGGCTATTCCAGACTGGCCTTTTCTCAAACAGCGGTGTTAAGAGTCAAGACTCAGATGAAATTTGGGTGGAAGAGCTCTGGTGCTAGGCCCTCAGGCTGACCCAAGAGTAGACAGCTACAGCTTTTACCTGACAAGCATTTCTCTCTTCCCACTGAGGAACTGCCCTTCTTCCATCCCAGGTGGCTCTGTGCAGACTGTCAATCATATCACAACACCCTGCCTGTCTTCTAGCCACATACAGCTCACCAGTATGGCATCTCATTCCCAGCCCACTGTGATTTCTCTTGGAGATGGTACATGACCCCAGCATGGCCAACACTTTTTCCATATAGATTCCATATGGATGTTGGGAGAAATAGGATCTCTCTCTTTCTCCAGGATCGTGTAAGCCCAAAGCTCCCCCAGGGCCATTTTGTCACCACATAAAAGACATAAAGCATAGCTGAAAGATGAAGAGGGTCCCAGCATCACTGGATCCAGCTATTCCTGAAGCCGTCCATCTTTTGGACTTCCTTGGAAGCTAAGCCAATAGATTCCCTTTCGTGTTCAAGTTTCTTTGACTTGGCTTTGACCACTGAAAGAATCATGCAGTTAAGCTAGTTAAAGACAGTTTCATTGGAATCCAGCCAGCTTACAAGAGCATTTGGAACCACAGCTTTATCTAGTAACCAAGGGCTCCTCTGCCAGCTTCAGTCTTTGTATATATACCGTAATTCCTTGATTCAAGCCGTCAGTAATGACATGAGCTGTCAATTTAATTAGAGCTTTTTTTTGGAAAAAGGAAAAAGAAAAATACAGCATGAGTTGCATGTGTTGATTGTTTTAAGGTTTGTTTTGATTTCAGAAGGGTTAAACTTTTGGATGGAATGTAGAAAGGCAACATCTTAGAATCAAGGATAGAGCTTCCCTAGAGGATTTTTCAGGAAGGGATGGCCTAAGGTAGGTTCCAGGTAGTCCCATGGCCTAGGCAAATACCATCTTAATTCCATTCGATTCTATTATTTCCAACTCTCTCCTGCACCTGGGAGCATGGTGTTGTTCTGAGGTGGGGTTTCCTGTCTGGCTCTGGACTCGACTCGCCAATCCTCCCTCTCCCTCCCTCTCCCTCCCTCTTCTACAGCAAACACTTCTGCCTCCATCCTTTCTGGGCTGGGCTGGGCAGCCCAGGTCCTGCTGCTATTGGTCATTCGCCAATTACCACCGAAGACAGGGCACACAGTGAGGCTGCCAAGGGAGCACAATCTCCTACCACTTTCCATCACTTTCCTCCTACCGCTTTTCCCACTGACATGGGCAACACATGAGCCGAGTCCCCATTTAAGGAAAAATGATCTCACAATACGGAAACTAATCAGAGCTGAGATGGAGAAATCTTCCCAGAAAAATACAACATGTCCAGACAGAAGCACTTTCAGCTAGGGGGTGCCCTCTCTGCCTTGGCCAAGAGGCAGAGGGAGGGTAAGGGATCCACTTCCTGGACAGTGATGGGTCACGTGCTCATTTCCGCAGTGGACATTTTATGGGACCACCTCTGATGGCGAAAATGTAGACAGTGCTTAGGACACAGGAGGGGATTTCATTGGGGAAGAAAAGGAGGCTTTTCAATGTTCCTAAAACCTCACTTGCCAGGACTCCTCCTAATTCCCCTCTATATGGCTGATTCATGACATGTTTGTGATCAGATGTAAGCCTTGCAGCCCCTGCAGGCTCAATCTTGCCCAAGTCCTGATTTAGTCCTGAATGGAGCAGGGAGGTCATTAGAAGGTAGAGTCCAAATTACATATATGGTCACAGGCCCAGTATCATAAGTCGAGGGGAGCCCACTGAGCTGGAGCTTTCCTCGTCCTCAGCAGGCTGGCCTGGTTATGACTGGGCTCCTGCCTCAGTTTCCCTGACTGGTGCTTCAGCTCCCCTAAGACTGGAATCTTATTTGAATCTGGTCACCAAGGCTGGGACCTTGATGCTCTGCTAAGCTAAGACAATCTTTCTTCCATGGATGGCTCCTGCTCCTCTGCCACCTGGAATTTGTATTTCTGTGGGGCCTATGCAGCCTCCTTCCCAGGGACAAACATAAATCATGACACTGTCTCTCTGGCATCCAGAAATATCTTCTGTGATGCCTGAAATCAGGGATGACGAAAATAGTATACACGTCACCATTCCTCCCATCCACTCCCATGCAGACATCACTAGCTGATCTCTGCACTTTGTTCAGTGAATCCAGATGTGGCCTCGATACATGGTCCTAGGCAGCTACCATGAATTGACTGATACTGGCATTCAAGGTGAGACCCATCTGCCCTCTCTGCCAGACCCTTCTGTCAGCCCATACGTGGCTCTTTGTCTTTTAGGCTCCAACCCATCTTGGTCCATCACTGAGCCCATCCTGATTCCCAGCCAAAGCAGACAACTTTGGGGCAGTCCTTCCAGGCCACCTGCACCTGATTCCCTAATATCCTGCTCCTAGGAGGGAAACCCTTTACACTGCACCTGGAGAATTCTGTGGCTGCCAGACCCTACTCACACCTGCTCTTATTATTCCGGGAGCTTCAGCCAAGGGCTGCCAACAGGTCAGCCGCATATCCCACCCATCCCACCCCAGTCCTCATTACCTGACTCTGGTTCACCATCCCACACTGGCTTCTGGAGGAACTGTTTTCTAAATTGCAAATAATGGATGAAGAAGATCGGTGAGCAGCCTGAGCCTCCAGAGCCTCAGGACCAGCTGCTCTGGGCTCACCATTCATGCCCATGTTTGTGAATGCTTGTTACGAGCTTGTCTGTCTTACTTGGCTGTGAGCTCCTAGAGGCACCAAAGGACCCGGTCCTGTTCATTTTCATTTTTCTCCTACTATCAGCTCGAGGGATGGATAGATGAATGTGTCCCAGTTCATTCTTGGGTACCAACTCGGGAAGTTTCTACTCTTTGCCTGCTCTTCTCTCCTGGGCCTCCGGCCACATCCAGGGTGGACACATGACCATTCATAGGTGGAGCAGGGCACTGCCCCAGCTGTGGGAGAGTGGAAGCCCCCAAGGAATAACAAGAAAGCACTGAGGAAGAGGGCGGTGAGCATCCTCCAGGGAACCAGCCGGCCAGTCTCCCTCCTGCAAGGGCACTCTGAACACTCTGCAAGCCCACTGCCTCCAGAAGGTCTGCTTCTAGTCCAGAAAAAGCCAGGCTCCGTGAACAACAGAGCATTCTGGAGTATGGGTGGAGCCCCAAAGAGCATCCTACCACCTGAGCCCATGCAGAAGTTCATCCAAGATGATATGCAGGGGACTGGCCGTCCCCCACCTGAAATGCTTTCTCTCTCTCTCCAGGACTCAGATGCCCCTAAGCATTATTACCCCATCAGGTCTGACCTCAGCCTCCTGGGAGTGCCCCACTCTGGGGCAAATGCACAGATGCACTGGCTCGGTCCTCAGTGAATGGGCAGCAGGCCCAGAGGCCCAGGCAGTGGCCATGAAACAACAAGCTCCTGAAAAGCAGGAGCTCTGCTGCGATTCCTCCAGCTGTTGGGATACAGGCGACCCCTCAGGACTGGCCTCCTCTAACCCCTGTTGGTGAACAATCTTTTACATGTCAAATTGGTGAACCACTGTTTAAACATGCTAATACTCAGTGTTGGGGAGGGTGTGAGGACTTGGGTATACATTGCTGGCAAGAACATAAATCTTTCTGGAAAGCAATCTGAAACTGCCTACCAAAAGTCTCTGAAATGGCCATGCCCTTATGGATTTATTCTAAGAAGATAATCGGATTCACCCAATGATTTATGTACAAAAATTTTTCACTGCAGCAATATCTATCAGAGGGGAAAAGTGGAAACAATTTAAACACAAGGGATTGGTTAAATAATCATACCAATACAGCTATATTATATATATTAAAAATTCTAATTTTATGCTCACATATATACACAACGCCTGGAAGAATAAATACCAGCGTATTTACTGTGGTCCTATCTAGAGGGTCAGCTCATAGTTACTTGTAATTTTCTTTGTGATTTTGTGCATTCCCCCATTTTCTCCCATGAACATGTGATACGTTTATAATCTGTTAAAGCAAGACACGTGCTCTTAATAAAAAGACTAGCATCTCCAAGTCTGGCCGTCAAGCTGCAGTTTGAATAGAAATTGTTTGACTCTAAAAAAGCCTAGAGATCTCACTTAAACTAACAAGTGATTACGCTTTATAAAGCGTGCAGAACCAAATCAGGGTTCTGAATTGTGCTGCCATTACTCTGCACTTACCAGTCAGTGGCTCAGACTCCAAGTGGGCACAGGTGAGAAGTAAAAACCACAGCTGTGCTCAGCCCTTGACGTTTCACCAGGCGTCTGCCCACAGGATCCCTGTTTAACCTTCCCAAGCACCGTGTGAAAAAGGCATGGCAGGTATTAGTACTAACCCCACGTTCATACAGGAGGGAATGCAGGTCCTGAAAGGTTAACTGCTTCATTCAAACGTGTCGCTCTAGGGAGGAGCCAGGCTGGGGCTTTAATCCAGGTTTCCTGATGACTCCAGCTCCTACACTCATGCTGCCTTTTGTCACCTGGAGCACGGTGGATGGGCAGAAGTTTCTGTGAGTCAAGACGGAGAAATGCCAGTACTAGGAAAATGACCTAGATTTAGTCAGGTGACTTTTATCCATCTGAAGGCAGTCTCTAGTGGTCTGCCACAGGACTCTATCATCGCCCTGGCCGGTTCAACACGAGAACTAAGCAGAACAGGTTTAGGTACCAAAAAAAACTCTTTCTCAACTAACCACAGAGGATTTCATTCATCATCCCTTTCTCTCCCTTCCAGCAAGCTCCTTCTCAGTTTTCAAGCCCACTCTTGTCTCTCCTATAGTAAAAACAGACACAAACAGACTCAGAACCTCGCTTGGCTTGACATCTCCCCTGATCATTCAAACATCTCTAAAGAGGTGCCAAGACACTCTCGTCTCTCCTTCCTCACCTCCCCTTCATGCTTCAGCTCCCTGCACTGGGGGTGGGGGAGCCCTGCATGGCTAACCCCGCTCACCCTGGAGCCATGTCCCGAGAGCCAGGTCCAGCAGACATTGTGCAATCTTGATCTTCCTGGACACTCGGCTGCATTGACCGCTACTGCTTCTCCTTCTCCCGAATGCCCTGACCCCTTGGGATCCATGCACCTGACTCCCAGCTCTCCCAGGGCCTCAGCGATGGTGCCTCCATGTAAGCCTCTTCCTCTGCCTACCCTGGGTATCTCCCAGGGCTCCCAACTCTGTCCCCTTCTCTCCCCACTGTGACTGCCTCCCCCAGGTGACCCCCATGCTCTTTCACGGTGCTGACTACCACACTGTGATGGTTAACTTTATGGGTCAACTTGACTGGTCATGGGTGTGCCCAGATTAAACATTATTTCTGGGTTTGTCTGTGAGGGTGTTTCTGGATTAGCATTTGAATTAGTGGGCTCAGTAAGGTAGATTGCCCTCCCACTGTGGGTGGGCATCATGCAATCATTGAGGGCCTGAATACCCCAAAAAGGTGGAGGAAGGAGGAATGAGCTTTTCTCCTGCCTCACTGTTTGAGCTGGAACATTACATCTCAGACTGGGATTTATACCATCGGCTCCCCTGGTTCTCAGGCCTCAAGACTCAAACTGAATCACTACACCATCTTTCCTGGGTCTCCAGCTTGCAGACGGCAGATCCTGGGATTTCTCAGCTTCCATAATCACATGAGCCAGTTTCTCATAAGAAATATACAGCTATCTCCCATTGGTTTGGTATCTCTGGAAAACCCAGACTAATACACACATATAAACTCATTAACTCCTAAATCCATCTGGAGTGTCTTTCCTAAAACTGCTCGACCTCCTGGAATATTCTGGATCTTCCTTTTCTTTCATTGTCTCCCCGCACCACCCCCATCCCCCCACCAAAGTTAATAAACATTAAGTCCCACTGATTTCACTCCTCTGTGACTCAACTCCCACCCCTCCTCTCCATCCCTATCCTCCCTGCCATTATCCCAGCTCGGGTCACATCATCTCGCACCTGGACCAATGCATTGTTTTCCTAGATGGACCCCCACTTCCTGTTTTGAAAGCTTGCAACCCACCCCGTGTGATCTTTCAAAACATCTGATCATGCCTCTTCCTCCCTTCTAAGGGCTCTTCAACGGCTCGCCATTGTCTACGGGACAACATTCAGATCCTTAACATTCAGACAGGCCTCTATGCTCCCCACCCTGACTCTTTTTTACAGCATCATCTTCCCTCCTTCCTTCCCTTCTAATTATTATTAATTCGTTATTTTACCACATGGACTTTTTCACACTCACCATGCTGGCCTTGGCCTCCAAGTCTTGACTCAGCCTGCCCCTTCTGCCTGGAATGCCTTCCTCTCCATGCCTTCACCCCTCCCCCACCCACTGGCTCTCTCTCTCTCTCTTAAGACTCAGCTACGATGACACCACCTCCAGGAAGCAGAGGCCAGGCAGGGAGTTGTGGTCCACCCTACCATACTGGATTACAATGATGATATATACCATCTACTGAGCATTTGTAACGTAACATAAGCATTTTCCTGCGTTCTCCTATTATAGCCTCATAATAAGTCCATAAGGTAAGCTCTATTGTTCTTCTCATTCTATAAATGAGGAAAGTGAGGCTTAGAGAGGTTCAATGACTTCCCCAAGGTCACAAAGGTCATGAGCAATGGAGCTGGACCTGAATCCAGGCTGATAACGCCAGAGCCTGCCACATGACTCTCGTTGATTTGTTTACAGGTCTCCCTCTACCCTGGGAAGGCCTGGCATCTCCTCGTCCTTTGGGTTTCTTCTTTCTCTAGGAGACATTCTCTAACCCACCCACCTTAAATCCCATCAACACCCATCCTCTACAACCCCACAGATCCCTACCAACCCCATCACAGCCCCGGTCACTGTGCGTGACTACTGGCCTGTCCCCCAGCTGAGCTGGGAGCTCCATGAGGCTCAGGTGAAGGCTGCTTTGGATTGCCAGTGAATTCCCACCACCTTGCACTATGCCAGTGATTCCTGATCAAATTACTACAGGCTTCACTTCTTTTCCCACTGGAGGCTGAGCCCTAGTCTAATAACTCCATCTAATAACTGTGAGATGTAAAGGTGGGTAGAGGTGAACTAAAGTCAAAACTCCAAAAGTCCAGAAATTAGCCTGGGAAACTGGGC
Organism: Monodon monoceros; assembly: GCF_005190385.1. NCBI lineage: Eukaryota > Metazoa > Chordata > Mammalia > Artiodactyla > Monodontidae > Monodon > Monodon monoceros. Next base: position 154,118,572 of record NW_021703774.1, on the reverse strand, counting down.
GTCTGCTCTGGGGTGATGCTTTTGAATGCTTTCATCAGGATGGGAGATATAAACAGAGCTGAGGAGCATCTTCTCACGAGAGTCCATCCTTCCCCTATCCTAGTTCTCTGGGCCACTCCACCAGTTTTGTGTATTGTTCATTTCTACGTGTGAATGAAATGTCTATAAACGTTTTCTGAATGACGAAATGAGTTGAATGAAAAGGAATAATCTGGATGTCAGGGGACCGGAGTGTGAGAATCAGGTCAGCTCCTGACAAAAAGACAATGGACAAACCACGCTGCCTGGCTGGGGTCGGTTTCCTCATCCGAAAAATTGGGAATTTAGGCGGCGAGGCTCAAAGTTTTCTTCTAGTTGTAAAACAGTTTATAAGGGACTATGGCATCTGTGGCCTCTCTGATTCTGCCTCCTATTCATCTCACGCCCACTCATCCCCTCCAGCCACCCTTGACTCCTTGCTGTTCCCTGAACATGTCAGGCCTACACCAGGGCCTTTGCACTTGCTTTTCCTGCTGCCTGGAACACTCTCCCCAGACATCCCCCTGGCTCACTCCTTCCCCTCTTTCAGATTTTCACACAATTATCACCTTCTCAAGGAGGCTTCCTGGGTTACCCAGTCTAAAATTATAACCTCCCCACCCTGGACTTGTCCTATCTCCTTTCTCTTTTTAGTTTGCTTTGCACTCATTAATGTCTATATACTATATATTTTACTCATTTAGTTTCTCCATTATCTGCTCCATATTCTAGAATGTAAGCTCCATAAGGGCACTTTTTTGTTCACTGCTGTAAGCCCAAATTTTCAAATTGTGCCTAGCACATAGTCGGTGCTCAGTACATATTTGTTGAATGAATACATGATTCTCCATCAAAAATGCACAATCCCCATCAACGAAGCCAGTGAACCATTGCCAAATCCCAAACAGCTCTTTCATTATAGCTGTCAGGGCTTGGGAATAAAGGTGACACGGCTGCCTCTCTTGAGCTTGTGTGCATTTCATGGTAGCCAGGACTGGCCATTGCTTTCCTGGGGCCCCGACCTATGATGTGTCCCCAGTGCCTCACTTCTGTAAACCAATGTTTAGACTTTAGAAAAAAGCCCAACACCAAGCCCAAGCCACAGCTTCACTAATTATTCTCGGTGGGCTCACACCAGCAAGTTGGCTGAGCATTCAGGGACATCTCCAAAGGCACAGCTCCAGGAGCCTAGCTCAGATCGGCATTCCGGGGAATGTGGCTTCGAAAGCAGACGTCACAGACTTCCTTTCAAGTATTATCACTCACCGTCATGCCCGTTATAGATTTTTTCAATCCAAAGTTCCCCAGGCAGCAGGTGCCCGCCAGGAAGAGATAAGTCTCTGCTCCCCGTGCTGCAGGAGATCCTCTGTTTTGTCCCCAGCCCCCCAGCACCCAGGCGCGCACGCAGCCTGCCTTGACGCTCAGAGGGGTGTCTCCTCAGCACCACAGGTCTCCTCTTCTTTGTCCCTGGACCTCAGGGTAGAGCCCACGAGCTCTCCCACTCTCCTGAGACCCTGCGTTCTCTGCTCAGCCAACATTTCCTGAGCTCCTGCTGGGTGCTGGGCACCTGCTTCTGGAAGATACAGAGTGTGCCAGTAAATCCCTCAGGGCGGGGACCAGCTGTCCTTTGCCAAGGCCAATACTGTCCTCGGTCCTCGGTGCTCTGCAAGCTGGCCTGTCCTCTCCTAGACCTCTGGGAGGAACTGAAGCTACAGCCGCTGCAAGAACCGGGAAACAGACATAACTGGTTCTCAGAGGCACACCTGGGAAAAAGGGGTGAAGGGCCTTCTCTGAATATCACAGGCAAATACAGTTTTGGGGAGTAAAAAGAAGCTCCCGTTTTTATCTCCACTCCTTATCGAAGTCATCTCATCTAACCTCATGGCTTTAAATGCTGTCTACATGCTGGGGAGGCTCCAAGTTACACCTGCAGACAGGCTGTCTCCATTCAGCTGCCTACCCACCAGGTCCTCCGGGTGCCAGGCAGGCATCTCCCACCTAACAGTCCCAGCAGAGCTCCCCACTTCTGCCCCTCCAAGCCCGTCCACCCATGGGCTTCTCTGTCTCGGTTAAGGGCAGCTCCACTCTGCCAGCGGCTCCGGCCTAAACCCTAGAGCCACGCTGATTTCTCCCTGACACCCCACACCCAATCCGTCAACTAACTCTGTTGCCTCCACCTGCAAAATCTACCTGGCACTGGCCCACTTTTCATGCCCTCCACTGCTACTGCGCTTGTCTAGGGCCCCTCGTTTGTCACCTGCGTCGTCGCAGCCGACTCCTGCCAGTTTCCCTGCCCCCACCCTCGCCCTCCTTTGTAGGTCAGATCAGACCAGCCTCTGCTCAGAGCCCCATCATGCTCAGGGTAAAAGCTGAGTCCTTCCCATCATGTAGGAGCTGTGCCTGACCCGGTCTCTTCTTCTCTCTGACTTTAGTAACTCTTACCTCTCCCCACCACTCGCTCTACTCTGGCCACACGGCCTCATCTCTGTTCTTCAGATGCACCAGGCACACTCTCACCTTGGGGTGTGGGGATGGAGGGTGCTGCTGACTCAGCCTGGACATTTGCCAGCAGGTGGTGGTATGCAACCCACCTTGAGCCTAGGCAAGCAACCACTGTGCCCCGGGCCCTCATCTTAGGCAGTGATCACACTGCATCACAGCTGTTTGATTTCTTATCTGTCTCCCCCACCTAGATCATGATTGTCCAAGGTCAAGGACTGGGTCTTGCCCATCTGTGTTTTCCCCAGCCCCATTCAGAGTATGTATTCAAGGCATGGATAGCTACTCCATCCATCTATGGATAGATGGATGGATGGATACATAGATGAACCAAAAAGCTAGTTTTTCCATAACCTTTACACTATTGGGGACATTTTCTCCCTTTACACTGTTTGGTACATTTTCTCCTGTTTGTGCTTGATTACACAGTGAGAAACCAAGAAATATACTGTGTCCCAAGAAGCCTCAGGCAGAAGCCAACCAGTCCACGTGCTGCCTCGCAGCAGAGTCCGTGCTGTTGTCCAAGACAGGTGAGTGTGCAGCACAGAAAAGAGAATGCTCTCCTCGGCTCGTGAAGGGCGGAGTCACTGAAAGCACAGCCTCCCAGACATAGTTCCCAAGACAGGAAAGAAATCTCCCCACATCTCACCCTCCATTTGAGATGGACAGGGAAGCCTTAGAAGAGTCACAGGTGGTCCCAGAACAAGAAAGGGCCTTGGAGGAGGAAGCAAACTCTACCCCCTTCAGACTTGGCTATGGATGAGCACGGCTGTTATCTCACTGTGCTCACGTATGCATTCCATTTTACAGATGAGGAAACTGAGGCTCTGAGATGTTGTAAAGCATTCCCCAGGTAACACAGTGAACGGCAGATTAACCCAAGAAGTATTTGGTTCCAAGATGCAAGCTCATTCTACTGTTCTGTCTGCTTCCTGCTTTTCCCCTGCCTCCAGAAGCAGGTGGACTAGCTAGGTGAAAGGCATGAGCGGACACCATGGGCACTGGGTCTAGGCTTACCTGTGCCTCAGGAAGTTTCATGCCTTCTCAAGCCCCCTACAGCTCTGGGATCAAACAGGGCTGCCGCAGTTCCACAGGTGCTGGAATGTGGGTCAGGAGGGGGTTGTGGGATGGGGGTGCTGGCCAAGCGCCTGTGTCACTGCAGTCTCAGCGTCAATGGGACTTGATTGGCAGGGCCAAGAACAATACTAGAGATTAGAAAATGCTTTGGAATCAAAGTCAATCGAATTAATAGATGGGGAGTTGTTGATTTCAAGTAGTGGGTTACAGAATCGCGGAGCCATTGAATTAGCGACTCTTAGATTTGTCAAGAATTTTAGAAGGCATCTAGGAAAACAACCTATCCAATTCAGCCAGGCTGCTCACACCAAAAAAATCCTCATCAGGAAAAGAACATGGGTGCATGCATCTGGGGACTAGGGACTCAAGCAAGTGCGCAGGCCACCATCAGGACCTGTCTCTGAAGTTTCCTGTGCATCTTACCATTGATGGACCATTAAATTGATGAAATCCAGTACATACGCTAGTTTGAGAAGTATGCTAACAGCATCTCTGGCAGATCTTGATCAATCAAACCCTTGCTTGATCACCTCTAGAGGTGGGGAACTCATTCCCTCACAAGGCAGCCTACTCCAACGTATGATAATTAAGGCTACATAAAATTTCTTCTTGATTATTGGCTGAAATTCACCTACCCTAACATCTATGCATTGGACATTGCTCAGCCCTTTGGAGCAATCCAGAAAAAAACATTTATTTGTCTTTTCTGTGGCCAAATCTCAAGTCACATGCAGGTCTTCTCTTTAATTTTTCTTTGTGGGATCATCACTACTTCTCTCATTCATTCCTCCCAAACACCTACTCTCTGCTGGGTCTTATGGGAGATACAGTCCCTGCTCCTCAAAAAACACCTTCTTCTGATCATTGCCTTATTAAGTGGGGAATCCATACTTCTCTTCCTCCAGCCACGTGGTACTGGGCTCATCTCACTCACAGCCAGCTGAAACCTCTACGTAGTTTTCACATAAGCCAGGACTTCACTGTGTCGATTTTGGTTTACTCTTTGATTTTGGATTTTCTCCTATTTGCTCTTTATCACACAATCAACACTAGAGCAGCCATAAGGAGGAACTTTTTAAAAAAATCACCCACAATCTCACTGCCCTCCCATATCAATTGTTTCCTTTTTTATTTCCATCTAGTCCCTGTCCGCATAAGACCTAGTTTCCATGCTTGTAATAAATATGGGGAAACAATTTTGCATTCTGCTTTTTTCACTGAAAAATAATATCATAAACATCTTTCCATATTGCTAAATAATGCTATTATAATTGTAAATGGCTGCATAAATCCATTAGGTAGATATACCATAATTTTCCTAGTCATTCCCCTATTGTTGGACATTTTTACAGTTTCCAGTTTTTCATCATTATAAATAATTCTGAAATCAACACTTTCATGCATATAACTTTCTTCTTCTGTTGAATTATTTCCATAGGATATAATCCCAGGAGGGGAATCACTGGGTCAAACGACATGAGTACTTTATGACTCTTGACACGTGTTGTCAAATTGGATTCCCAAAGGACTAATTTCCATTGCCACCAGCAACGTGTGAGCATGCGCGTTTCTCTGCAAATACCCCAGCACTGTATCGTGTCCTCACAAGGCTTTTAGAGCTAATTGACTAGGGATAAAGTGTAGTTTCATTGTTTTAATTGACATTACTTTCATTACTAGCAAGACCGAATAGCTTTCCTGTGTATTTACTTGCTGACTCTATTTCCTCTGATGTGAACTCCAGATAGCTTTCTTACCACTTCAGATGGGCTGATTACATAATATTGAGATTAACCCCGTCCTGCGATATTTGGCATAAAATTATACAACAGTCAATTGTGTTTCTTTCCATTTTTAGATGTTTTTTATTGTACAGAACTTTTACATTTGAATATAGCCAGATTTACGCATCGTTTCCTTTTGTTAGAGCCTTTAAAGTACAAACCTTGGCATTGCTCTCTACTGTAGTGGAATATTTTATTTTGATCCAGTAGTCCCAGCTGTGTGAAACTATTTTATTCCTTTTTTCAGGCTGAACTTGAAATGCCTGGTTTCAAACCCACATTCTGCCTCTTAACTAGCTGTGTGACCTCAAGCAAGTTACTTAACCTCTATGTGCCTCCTCAGCAAAATGGGGATAATAATAGTGCCTACCTCATAGGATTGTTGCGAGGATTAAATGTTAAAATGCAAGGCAAATGATAGTCGGAAAAGGCCAATTTGGAATGTTCTGATGTGGACTTCCCTTTTCGCGGGCAATGGAGTCCTCCTGTGCTTTTATTCTCAAGAGTGGTATGCACGTCAAACACTGCCCCTTGAAAAATCCCACATTTCTGGGTTATATCCGGCCACGTTCCTGGACTTGTCGTTATGTGTTTTAGAAGCTTGGACTTTGTCTCCTTCCTTGACTGAAGATTAGGTATTCTACCTGATTTGGGGCCAGCATCTGTTTCCAGCCGTTACTGAAGTTATCTGTGTTATTTGGACCACTCCAGGCTTTACAGATGGCTCACTCCATTACTAGGTCACCTGAAGCTGAGCTGTTAGAAGTTTCCTGGAAGCTTGTACACTTTTAAGCAGTTCTTAATCTTTTCCTTTTTGGGAGAAGGGAGACTTGTAGCTGATATAATGACAGATTTTTGCTGGGTCATATCAGCTTAAACCTCAGAAATTCTGTTTTGTTTCTTGATTGCATCTAATTAGAGACTAAACATCATGTTTTCTTGCCCACTGAATTAGCCAAAACATTGATGAAGAAATCATTCAAGTACCCCTGGCTTAGAAATTTTTTCATGTGCATTGTTGGAATGTATGCTAATTAACCATGCAATTGGGAAAGAAAATAATGTGGAATGTTTTGCTATTTCTAGTAGAGAGAAAATATCTATTTTTCCAAAGATAATCTTGTTATATATCCTAATTTGTATTTTTTTTAAAGTTCAGTTCTATTTTTATCTTGTTTTTGCTATACAGTGTAGGTCGTGATATCTGTGAAGCAAAATTATCCCTTTCACCTTGAATTCTTGAGTTTGCATCCATAATATTATATACTGAGGGGGACAGAAGTAGGAAGGGAAAAAGAAGTGGCACAGGACAAAGAAACATATTTCCTCTTTTAACTTCTAAAGTAATTTTTAAAAAGAACTTGCAGAGTCAATAATGTGTTTAAATTATTTTATTGTGGAACTTATGTGGAAGATAACTTTTGTTGTTTAAACTTTCAGGTAATAACTTCTTTGAAGTTATTTAGAAGTAACCTTTGGTACCGTTATTTTATCTAATAAATGCTGACATGAATTATTTTTCAGACTAGTAAGTCTGTTACATAAGTATTAATCACCACCATTAATATTAAAGGGAATAATTAAAGATCCAGAAAAAAAAAAAAGCAAGGCACTTGGGACTTCCTTGGTGGTGCAGCGGTTAAGAATCTGCCTGCCGGGCTTCCTTGGTGGTCCAGTGGTTGAGAGTCTGCCTGCCGATGCAGGGGACACGGGTTCGTGCCCCGGTCCGGGAAGATCCCACATGCCGCGGAGCGGCTGGGCCCGTGAGCCATGGCCGCTGAGCCTGCGCGTCCGGAGCCTGTGCTCCGCAATGGGAGAGGCCACAACAGTGAGAGGCCCGCGTATAGAAAAAAAAAAAAAAAAAGAATCCGCCTGCCAATGCAGGGAACACGGGTTCGAGCCCTGGTCCGGGAAGATCCCACATGCCGCGGAGCAACTAAGTCCGTGTGCCACACTACTGAGCCTGCGCTCTAGAGCCCGAGAGCCACACCTACTGAGCCCGTGTGCCACAACTACTGAAGCCTGCGTGCCTAGAGCCCGTGCTCTGTAACAAGAGAAGCCACTGCAATGAGAAGCCCGCGCACCACAACAAAGAGTAGTCCCCGCTAGCCGCAACTAGAGAAAGCCTGAGTGCAGCAACAAAGATCCAACGCAGCCAAAAATAAATAAGTAAAATAAGTGATTTTTTTAAAAAATGCAAGGCACTTATAAGAGTACGTGGCACCTGGTAAGAGCTGAAGTGATGTTAGCTTGCACTGTCATCCTTGCAGTCCTCATTGTGCAATGCATTTGCCCTTCCTCCCTGCTCTGAATCCTCTGCAAAATTTCCAAGTGTGATCTCAAGGGCTTCATCCACATCACTTATCACCAGAGACCCCAGCACTCGAACATTCGTCTCTTCATCGGGACTCTTAAGGGGAGCTTGTTCAGTGGGTTACACTCACATCACAAATGTCCGTAGAACAGAAAAGAATATCATAAATATTTTTGTTTAAGCCACTGGGCAAGCCAAGCTGCTCCACGTGTGGGGCATTCCTTCTGTTCCAGCAGCTTAGATACCCATCCACAGGGAATGTGGGCAGTGTGGTGTGAGCCTGGGCTAGCTCTCCCCTTGTCCTGGCACCCTCCCCGATGCTGACAAAGGTCCAGGCACGTTCTGTGCTGGACAACGGTCCCCGCCTGTGACCGGCTCCCTTGCTTCCAGTCTACCCCCCTTCCCCCCTCACCATCTCTAAAGCGGAAATCTCACTGCATCACCTCCCTGCCTAAGACCCTTTGGTGATGGGCGGGCTCTGTGAATAAAGCCCAGGTGCCTTCCGGGGTCTCCCAGGCCCCGCATGAGCTGACCCCCGATCCACATCCAGCTCAGCTCCAGCTGTTCCAGCTGCCCCCACTTCTCGTACTTTACATTTCCATCCCTTGGGATTTCTTGAAGGTGCTCAAATACATACATTCTTTCTTTCTTCTGGCCTTTGATTTCATTCATTCATTCGTTCACCAAATATTTATCAAGCACCTAATATGGGTCAGAACCTGTTCTAGGAACTGAAGATTCAGCAGAGAAAAACAGTAACAGTGCAAAAGAGACAAAGGCCCTGATCCCAGGAAACTCACGTTCTGATAGCGGAGACAGACAATAAGCAAATAGACAAATAATTGTATTATATGTCGGGGTGGGGGTGACAGGGAGTGATGGGTGGGGCGGCTGTGTCATACAGTGTCATCAGGAAAGGTCTCTTTGATACGGAACGTTTAAGCAGAGAACTGAACAACATGACATGGAGAGCTATGCGGCCACCAGGGCAGAGCAGTACAGGCAAAGGTAACAGAATGTACGGAGGCCCTGAGGCTGGAACGTGCTTGGCTTGCCCATTCCTCTGCCCGCCTCCACTTCACAAGGCTAACTCCTGGTAATTTAATGCATTACCAAGGCCAGTCTGCATTACTCCTAAACTGTGGCTGGATAAAGGTCTTGAGGGAGGGGCAGGACACGAAGAGCTGGAAGGAAGGTTGAAAAGCAGGGAAGGAAAGCCATCACCCACAGGACAGGGTCTTGGGCAGCAATAAGGTCCTCAGCAAGGCCAGGCTGGGGATGGCCAGATCTGGGAGGTGCTCCAGGGTCAAGGGCTGACCCCCCGCCTCTCCACGGCCCCTCCTTTCTGTGAGCTTGGAGAACTATATGTAACTTATGTGGGGAGGCAGCACCTAGGGGAAAGAGGTGGGCTTTGGAACCAAACCGATTTTCAAACTGTGCACGACCCTTAGGTGCTGTGTAACCTCAGGCAAGGTAACTAACCTCTCTGGGCCTCCACTTCCTTCTCTGTACAGCGGGGATTCTTGAGGCCTTGCTCACCAGGCGGGATGTCAGTGTCTGCAGAGCTCCCACTGCGTTGCTGGACATGTCATGCAGTGAGCTGGTCCCTTTGTTTCCTTCATCTCTGAGGCCCTGGGCTCAGGGATCCAGGGTGTGTATGAGGATACAGAACTGGGAAACAGTGCCCATCATCCAACAGAGTGGAAAGGGGAAGGGTAGAGGTGATCTGTCCACCACCAAATCTCCAAATCAGAACCCACCAACGTCCTAAATGCTTTTCTCTCCTGCTGTTCCAATGAAATGGCAATGGGTTCAACCCTCAATTTTCCACACCAATGAAGGAAAGGGCTGGAAAGAATAATCCAAAACAGTAGCTAATCACACCCAAATTATCAATTAATAGGAAGAGGTGGGATGGGAATATTCAATCTGATACTTCTACTTGGAAGCTTTCTCTCCCCGCTGATGCTCGGCTCATGGGTTGGGAGATAACTTCCCCCAAGGAAGAGATGGTAGAAGGACTTGTGTCCCCTGAACCTCCAGGGTGGGGGTCAGTGGACGAAGCTCTAATGGGGTCACCTGACCCAGGTCCACAGGAAGGAGACAGGTGAATGTGTCCAGCTACAGTCATGACCAGAGCAGTGGCCGAAGGCTGACTCTCCCATCTCCCATCCAAGTGGGAGAGATCACATTCAGGTCCCCACCCAGTGGTATTCCTGATGCCTTGGGAGCTATTATAGGAGGGGCTGGCAGTGGGCTGGCAGGGGTCCTGAGGGACCCCTATTTGGGTTCTATGGGCTCCCCTGCCTGGGGCACAGATACGAGAGACGGAATCAAAACTGGGGGATCTTGCTGCCTCCCCCGACAAGGTCGTTTATCAGTTGAAGACCTGTGCTAATAGGTGTTAAATAGAGTTCAATGCAGAAAATTGAAAAGTAATAAGACTTGGAGCCGAGAGAACGAATTAAGAGGTGATCACACGTCCAGCGAGAGCCACCACCTGAATGATGAAAAGGAGGAGCCCTGACGGTCAGAGAGCCCTGGGTTGGAGAAGAGGTCAGAGCGATAAGCCCACCCCAAACAAGGTGAGGGGTGGTCACAAGCAATTAAGCAGTTACCACACTTCGTCAGTTCTAGGGAGCACATTTTTCCATATTTTAATATCTTGGAAATTGGGACGTATCTTAAAATCGACGGCATGTCATACTTTAATCGGCAGCATTTTTTTTTTTTTTCTTAGTGGTACATCCAATAAAGCTGCATCTTTTAACTGAGGACATCTTGGATTCAATGGAATATGGTCCCAGGTACCTTGAGCAAATATGTCTTTCCATTACACTGGTGAAATGATCCCTTATCCACTCACTTATTCAATCATTATTTACTGAGCATCTACCATGCATCAGATCCCGGGCTAGGCACAGCTGTGAAGTGATCATAATAGCCCGTGCGTCTGCTTTCTGAGTGTTTATTCCACACTAGGCACCGTTAGGAACCCTTGACACGTGCTACCTCATTTGTTCCCGGTGATAATCCCACAGAACAGGGATTATTATTATTATTGTCCCTGTGACAGTGGAGGTCAGAGGAGGTTAAGTGACCTGCTCAAAGTCCCACACTGGCTACTAACTGGCCAAGCTGAGAGTCGATTTTTCCTCCAGACCCTTAGCTTTCGTCTTGGTTCTCTCCTCTGTCTGGGAGCACATACCGGAGGAGAGAAGGCAAACAAGGAACAGGAAATACACGAGGCATGCATGTAATTGGAGGAGATGCCTGGGGAACTAAGAGGGAAAGTAAAGGGAGTATTGGGCACCAGGGGCAGCCTCTGGATTTGGTTTAAGCACAGATTGGAAGGAAACAAAGAGGCAGAGAAGAGTGGCCAGGTTGGGGAGGAAGGTTCAGAAGAAGGGACTCAGCGTGTCTGAAGGATGGGTGGGGAGACAGAGTGTGGCGTATCTGAAGACCAGATAAAGGCCAGTGTGGCTGGAGGAGGAAGAGGGTGGAGGTGAGGCTGACGCCCAGTTTTGATGGCCAGGTGAGGAGTTTGTACTCCACCTGGGAAGTAATTAGAGGGTTTTTTTTTTAATAAATTTTTTTATGTATTTATTTTTGGCTGCATTGGGTCTTCGTTGCTGCACACAGGCTTTCTCTAGTTGCAGCGAGCAGGGGCTGCTCTTCACTGCAGTGAGTGGGCTTCTCATTGCGGTGGCTTCTCTTGTTGAAGAGCACGGGCTCCAGGCACGTGGGCTCAATAGTTGTGGCTCGCAGGCTCTAGAGCACAGGCTCAGTAGTTGTAGCGCACAGGCTTAGTTGCTCTGAGGCATGTGGGGATCTTCCCGGACCAGGGCTTGAACCCATGTCCCCTGCATTGGCAGGCGACTCTTAAACACTGCGCCACCAGGGAAGCTCCAATTAGAGGGTTTTAAGTGAAAGCACCCCAAGATCCTTGCACCCTGCCTCTAATGACTCACAGTGGGTGACTGTGGTTAAAACCCAGCCTCTACTCCATGCACTAAGCCAAATGCTCACAGGGCTGTGTCCCCTCAGCGTGGCCACTTGTGCTAATTTGCACAAAAGCCCTATATGGACTAGCAAAGATCCAGGTCAGGAGAGGCAAGCACTGGCTAGTATCGCAGTGTCCCTGCTGTGTACCAAGCCCTGGACTAAGGAACCTCACTGACAGAAGAAACAAAAATTAGGTGGCATTCCTTGCTCTTGGAGACCCACAAGGCTTGACCAAAGATTTTGTCATAGGAAAGAATTTTTTTTTTCATTCCTACAAAACACACCTATTATAAGAGCTTCCTTTGACTGAGTGCCTAGTATGTGTCAAATGTCATGCTAGGTGCTTTCTGTACCTTACCACTAATGCTCACTCCCCCCTTGAAAGGAAGAGATGTTTATCCCATGTCCCAGAGGAGGGAACTGAGAGGCTCGGTGCCTTGTCCAAGGTCACACAGTGGGGACATGGCAGGGCTCAAACTTGATCTCCAGACACCCAACCAGGCATGAGAGTAATTTTCTCCACGTGGTCGAAGAATGGGTGCTTCTTGAACAGAGACTCTGTACCAGGCACTTCCCAGCCATTAACTCTTCAGCCCTCATCACAAACCATTGAGGTGGGTGCTGCAGTTCCTCTTTTGCGCAAAATCAGCTCGGGGAGGTCGGGAGATGTGAAAGGTGTCATAGCTAGCCTGCGCTGAACCTACCTCTTCCTGGACCCCATTCCTCTGCTCCTACGCACTCCTCTCCAACAATTTTAGGTCTTTAGGCTCCTTGAAGCTGGAAGCCACTTCTTATACACTCATATTCCTCAAAGTCTACCTAGGGACCTGGAGTAGAGCAGGTGTGCAGTAAATATTTATTGAGTGAATGAATGAATGAATGAATGAACAGGGCCAGAGAAGTAAAGCAGAGGTACCCCTTACCCCCAGGTCATCCAGCCACCTGAAAATGCTCCTTTGCCTTCACCCTGTCTTCTGACACCCTGAGGTGAGGAGGGTCAGGGCACTAGAATTTGCTATGATATCACCTTCAAGCTATGTTAATATTCTTCCCCAAAGGGGGAAAATATCACTATGCATGATGAACTGTTTGTGGGATTATTGAGGACGTGATATGAAATTCATCCTGATTCCCCACTTATGGAGAAGTGCTGCCCAATTTGTCTCAAATGTCACATCTCTGTGTATTAATTTGCTACTCCACTGTACTGATTAAAAGGAATGTTCTCCAACTCCCAAGGCAGAGCCCTCGGAAATGCAGCAGGTTGATTCAGGAAGCACACACCATCCCTTCCCAGGCAGAGGAAATGGACATTCATCACCTCCCCCCTCCCCCAAAGGGGGCCTCGCCAGGCCTGCCATTCTGGCCTGAGTGGCCTGAATGGTGCAAATTGCATATTCAGTGTATATATGTATATGGTCAAATAGCTTCCATTAGTCCAATTTTGAGATGTCTGCAGAATGTCCCTGAATTGGGGAACTCTTTCAAATTGAGGAAATTGTCTGAGAGGCCGGGAGAGGGAAATCAGCAGGTCTAATTACAGGAGGGAATAAAACCAGGAGGCGTCCATTTCTGGACCTCCATTTCCCTGCATGACATGATCACCTCTATCCTACTTCCCCCTCCAAAGGCCAGGAAAGCTCTGTCCCAAGCCTGCCTCTCCTTATAGAATGACAACAGGGAGCTCCGTCTCTGTCCATCTGTCCCTCGCAGATGTGTCTGTCTGACGCTGTTCCACCATGCTCTGGTCCAGAGGCAGAGGTGACATTACTGACCTGGCACTGGGAGCAAAAACTCACCAAGATGTGGCACTGAATTGAGCTCTTCCTCTCCCATTCTGTTCCCTTTGGGAGGGCAGGTGGGTAGGGGTAGAGGAGGAAATCATGATGGTGAGGATGGGACTTGGTTGAAACATCAGGCACTGCACCCAGTAGGCTCTCAATTATATCAGCTCAATGCATGAAAGAATCTCTACCACCCACTTAATGTGTGATCCCTGCCTCTCTGGGCTCAGCTATTCAGGTGGACTAGTGGTTCATGGGTGGGCTTCAGGGCATCTGAATTACATGAAAAACAACATGGAAAAGTGTTTGTGTGTGTGTGTGTGTGTGTGTGTGTGTGTGTGTGTGTGTGTGTATGTCTGGAGATAGTCACAGCTTTCAAGTCCATGACCCCCAAAGTCTAAGGTCTGCTGGACGTGTCACTAGCACCATTAGCCCTAAAGCCAACATCTCTGATACAAAGAGAAGAGGACATGCAAAGACTAAATTCCCGGCATTGGCCTCATCACCTCCAACCCACCAGGGGACAGGGCCCACGACCTCATCCCCATGTGGTGGGCAGTCTCTCCAGCAGTGCTGGAGCTCACGAATATGGACCTCTGCTCCTTCCCCACAGATGTTATGGTCTGTTTGTAAGCCCAGACATACCACGAACAACTGGGTTGAGAATTTTAAGCAGACTCAGGAGCCAGCGGGCTGGGGTGGGGATGGGATTGTGACCTATGGAGTAGGCATATCTATTCTTCCATCTCCTGAAATAATCCCAGTCTGGTGAGGTTAGGAGGAGGGTGACTTCACTCATTAGCTGACATTTATCAAGCACTGACAGTCTGCCAGTCCCTCATGTGACTTGTGTGTTCTCTCCTTAATCTTCACAACCCTGAAGTATTATACTTACCCTGATTTTACAGATGCAAAGGCCAGAGCTCAGAGAAATGAAGTAACTTGCCCAAGGTCACACAGCAAGTGAGTGGCAAAGATGGGATTTGATTCCAGATCCGTTGGAACCCAGAACCTGAGGTCTTAATCATTGTACTGTCCAGCCTCTCCCCTTGTGGTGATGAGGGCGTTTGCAAAAATAAGCGATCCTCATGCTTCTAAATTCCACGTGGGGATAATAAGTGATTTTGATTTTTAAGGAAGCCTCTTATATTTTTGAGAGAACGCAAGGTGATAGTTAGATTTAACTAAACAGAAACACCTGTTTTTAGATGTAGATGATTAAATAGATCTAACAGACTGAGACCCAGCAGTCAGAGATGGGCTCTCTTGCACGAAAGTGTCAGAGTGACTGCTCAGGATTGACGCGGCTAAAATGCAAAAGGTGCAGCCAGGATTAGGCATTAAAACCTGCAGAGACTCTTCTCTAGTTGATGTTTCTGATCTGCTTACAACTCTTGTTTACCTGCTGATCAACCTGTCAGAGACAGAAACAACCCCATACAATCTCTGAGAGTCATGTGTGGAGAAGGCGTGAAGCCCAAGGGCTTGGGTGGGAGAAACAATGTCTAAACACAGCAAGACTAGAAACATCAGGGAGAGACACAGCGCGGGGGCTGGGGAAGTAACAGGCTTCCACACATTGAAAGACAGACAGAAGGACACAGCGAATGTTGGAGAATCAGAGACAGGGTCACTGAAACCAAGACAAACACAGCTGAATTCCAGAGGGATTTAAAAGTGAAATGGAAAAATAAAATGCTAAAAGAATGAGAGGAATATCTAAATGACCAGCTGATCTTGGCATGGAAAAGTCCTTTCTAAGCATAACACCAAAGGTAGATTATCAAAGAAAAATTAGTATTAAAAAATTTGTGACATAAAAATTAAAATTACTGCACATCAAAAGGAAACTCGTAATATTCATAGCCTTAATATGCAAAATCACTTACAAAAGGGATAAGAAAAAAATACTAACACCCCAAAAGAAAAGTAGGCAGAGACAGGGACAGGCAACTTACAAAATGATCTACTAAAGGCCAGAAAGTGGTGACAGGTCCTCAACCTTCCTGATCATCAGAGAGATGCAAATTATAACCACAAATGAGATTTCATCTCACCCATTTTAATCAATGAAACTGACTTAAGACTCCCCAACACGCAATGTAGGTAAAGGAGGGGAATGGGCCCTCTTACATCCTGCTGGTAGAGGTGTGCCCCACTAGAATCTTCCTAAAGACACCGTGGAATTATGTAATAAAATGAAAAATCGACACACTCTTTGACCCAGCAATTGCACTTCCAAGAATTCTAAGATAATTAGATGTGGGTTAAAGTTGTATGTACAGGGATGTCCTTCACTTAAATGTCCCCATGACTGGTTAAATAATTGTGGTATAGGCAAACCACAGTGGCTCCCTCACTGATATTCCTTAGGAAGAACAAAGACAGGCTGCTTTTATTAACACAGAAAAATGTCAGCCTCGTCAACCAGACCACAGAATTACACACACAGTGTAACCCCAAGTGCCCATGGATCTGCGTCTCTCTGCAGGTGTGTGGGCGTTCAGAGAGCTGTCAAATGGACACTCACTGGAAGGGCAGAGGTGAGCCTAGATCCTCTGTAGTGCGTGGGCAGCCCGAGCTGGGCAGAGCAGGACAGGGGCGGATCTGGGCATCAGGAAAAGGAGGAGGAAGAATGAGTGGGGTCAGAGCTCCTGGGGATTCAGTGCTGGGAATGAGGATGCCAGATGTAGCCAATAAAAATACAGGACGCTCCATTAAATTTGAATTTCAGACAAACAACAGGCAATTTTTTTAGTAAAAGTATGTCCCATGAAATATTTGGGCTATACTTACACTAAAGATTTTTTCAAATTTTAAAAAATTGGAATAATTTAAAAATCAAATTAACTGGGCATCCTAGATTTTATCTGGCAATCCTAGCTGAGAGGCTGTGGACATACCTCTTATTGACTCCCTGAGATGACCCAAGTCATCCGGGAGGGGCGCTGAAGCCAAGGCAGGCTTCCTGTGTCCACCCTGCCTCTGACTTAGTTCCAATCTACCTGCCCATGAGAGGGAGTCACCAGTCTCTACCTTCCTCCAGGAGTTCTGCAGGGTGTGCATTGCAGGAGAAGAGTACAGTCTTTAGAGCCAGAAAAGTCACGTTAAAACTCCTGGCCATCAAGTAGCCTTAAAGCTGAACACAAAACTCCTGAGTTCCAGCTCCAGCATCTGTCAGATGGAGATAGCAACGTCTGTCCACCAGGCTGTCTCGGGGATTAAATGAGATCATGTATGTAAAGCGCCTGGCATACAGTCAGTGCTTAATACAAGTTGATGCCCTTCTCTCCTGTCCACGGCCGCAGCCCACACTCTTGCCCCCGGGGATTACAAATCAAGCATCTCCTGTCATCTCGGGCTTTGACGACTGGCCTTTTTGATCTTTCCCGTGAAGCGGCAGCAGCTCTGAGCTGACACCCTTCATCTGACTTCACCTTTCTCCAAAATCCCTAGCAGCAGTCCAGTTCCTTATCTGCACTTTTCACTCTCCCGAGGAGGGTGGAGGAGGATGAGACTCCCTTTGATAGCAGATTTTCAGGGACGTCAGCCAAGGGGAGCTACCAAGAGCGGGACCCTGATGGCATTTAGAAACAGGTCCTGTGACACCCAGAAGGCTGGATGCGAGGAGGCTGTCCTGACTGGGGTCAGCCTGGGCTGATGTGGGGCTGGGGGGAGGGGAGTTCTCTAGAGCCTGTCTGTCTGCTTGCTGTCCAGCCCTAGTGACTAAGGTGGGCTCTGCAATGGAGGGAGCGGCTGAGAGCCAAATCTTTATGGTCTTTTTGACCACTGGATCGCCCCTTCCCCCCAACAGAGGGCCCAGAGAGTTTGAAAAACTCTGCCCAAGGTCACCCAGCTACTCAGTTATAGGCCCAAGAGGCTAGTATTTATCAGTAAATCCCTAAATGTGGGCTCATCTGTGTCTTGTTGAGAAGTCCAGCGAGAGAGAGGGCCCAGGACCGCTGTGGGTGTCGTCTACCACGTGGTCCATCCACAGCAGTGGCTGCATCTGCTGATCCCCCCACCTGCCCTCCTTGCCCCTCCGCTGTGCGTGTCCCAAAAGTCAGTGCGACTCACACTTTTCCAGATGCGCAGATTGCCCCGTGGTCCAGTCCTGAGCCAGATCGTCAGGGTTTGGTGAGAGCCCCAGCCTTGGCTTCCCCGCACCTGCCTCTCCCGTGAGCCATTCTGCCAGGCAGCACAAAGAGCCACGAAGACCACAGAGCTGGCGGAAACCCTGCCCAGGTGACTACAGAGAGAGTCACTCAGCTATAGCAACCTGTTTGCACCATGCAGGGCTTGCCTGGGCCTTGCCTGGAGCCTTTCCCTTCTCAGTGCCGATGACTTAGAGACCTGACACCATGAAGTGGCTGACGGAGGGTGGGCCCTGCCTTCTGTCCCGTTGGTCCTTCTCCTGTTGGGGCTGCCACCCCCAGGCCAGGCAGCGGGGAGGAGGGACCCACTGGCGTCCACTTTATCTTAATGATTCGTGACCTCATGTGAATCGCAGACCCTTCGTGAATCTGATGGAAGCCCGAGCTCAGCCCTGTCTAGAAGGATTTTCTGCAGTGACGAAATGTTCTCTGTCTGTGCTGCCCAGTATGGTAGCCACAAGCCACAGGTGGCTACTGAACACTTGACAGAGGCTGGTGCAAGTGAGAAATGAAATTTTAAATTTGACTGAGTTTTTATTAATGTAAATATAAATAGTGGCATGTGGTTAAAGGCTACTGTTATTGGATAGCACAGCTCTAGACCAGGGGTCATCAAACTTTTTCTGTAAAAGGCCAGATAGTATTTTCGATTTTGCAGACCATGTGGTCTCTGTGGCAATAACTCAACTCTGAATTTGTAGTGCATGTAAAGAGTCATAGACAATGTCAGCAAATGGGCTTGGCTGTGTTCTAATAAAACTTTATTTATAAAAACAAGCCAGGAACTGGATTTGGCCAGGTGGGCCATAGTTTATCGATCCCTGATCTAGAACTGATTGTTTTTTCCAAAGAAATTGGGTTATCCCAGGAGACTTCACTTTAAAGACAAATAGGTCTTTTCAGAAGCCCTCAGTTAAAGCAATCTGGAGTTATGTCAGAAGCCCCCAGTTAAAGGCATGTGAAACTTTCTCTGGAGCCTTCTTAGTACCTTTAGTTAAAAATAACTGCGACCTTCTCAGGAACTCACAATCGCTTACGTTAAAGCACCGAACACCCCTTACCAACAGGCGTGAATTTTGCCTAGGGAGTTAGGATTTGCCCTCTTTCTGTGGTATACTCCTAGCCAAGACAAAGGTGGTATCTATTTGTATATTGCTATAGCTCCATTCAAGAAAGCATCACTTATTCTTTAAGTTCTTAGAGGCAAGAGGAAGAAAGCTTTCAAATAACTGGCATGCTTTACTAGGGTGTTATGTCATTATTGTTATTAATTATCATTAACAGTCTTAAAATATGCCTATGAATGATCTCAACACAAAATAGCAGTGTGGGTCTTAGCCAAGAGCAGCATAATTACCTATTAATGAGATGTAAATTTCCCAGGAAAATGACAGTGATCTAGACGTACCACCTTCTGAACTAACATAATAAAGTTAATAATAATAATAGTGTATAATCTGAAGATATTAGTGTTAATTTGAATGCTAACACCATATTTAAACAGGCTGAGAGAAGCGGCAATTATTTGCATAACTCAAACCAAGAAACCCTAATCTGTGCTATCAAGGAAAAATTGATTGTTCTTCTCTGAATGATATAAAGCTGACTCTTTGCAGTCACTACAGTGAGCCAAAAATTTTTTCAGCTACTTATTTTATGTCTTTTACTTAGGGTTTATATCTGCCTCATTTCCAAAACCAAGCCAAGGTACCTTATAATACAGTGAAGCCCAAGAGAAAACAGAATTGAAAAAATAAAAACACAACAAAACCCAGTTAAGGGGAGAGAAGAAGATGTTACCAGGCCCTCAAGATAAACGACTGCAGCTCAGCTCTGATTTCAAGTCTCAGTTTCCTGGAAACAACGCAGCAGGGGCAATTTAAGTAACTGAGTTACTGGTTAGTAACCAGCCTTGTTAGGACAGGCACAAGCTCTGAATCTGAAGAAGCCCTTCCCGGCAGCTAAGAGCAGCGCAGCCCTGCCTGCGGCTATTACAACCTCACACACACGGCTCCCGAGGCCAGGCCGAGGCACCTACCTTCATAGCTGGCATGGAAGCCCTGTGCGCTGACTGCGTAGTCACTGATGAGACGTAGAGAGAGGGTGGTGGCCGCGCTGACGACAGCGGCTGGCAGCTGAAAGCCTGTGAGCCTGAAAGACAAAGAGGTGAGATGGAGGGAGGATGACCCCCTTGGGAACTGAACATGCCTTAAGCATTTATTGAGCACCTGCTGGATGCACGGTGCTGATCTAGGCACAGGGAAGGATATGAAAGAAGTCGAACGCTAGGCATATGCAAGGTGTTCAAAGTTAAAGTAATTTCCAGCAAAGGTGATGGAGACCAATCACAGAAATATGGGGGGCTACTCCCCCGAAGCCACGGGCTACCCCCGACCTGGAGGCTCGCTCATTTATGGCTCTTCTCTTTCTCCTCCTCCAGTTTCTTCTCCTGATGTATCCAAGCAGGACCCTATGGGGCCTTCCCCAAACAGACTCACCCCACCCCATGTCCTCCACCTGCCTCTTGTCCGTAGAAAACTGTAGCCTCCTAGGCCTTCTCTGAGTTCCAAAGAGTAAATTTAATCAGAGAAGTGAGAAAGTGAAGAAAGAAAGGAAAACAGTCAAGCTAGACAAAATAATAATAGCTTAGCCATTATACAAAGTCAAGGACCTTTAGTTCCTCCTCAGGGGCTACAGATAATATTCTGAGCCATGTCCTTTGAGCTGTTTTGCAGAGGCTGAAAATCCCATCAGGTGAAAGGAGTTAACTGGATGCTGCCCACAGCACGTAGATCCCCAGACCAGTTGGAACCAGAAGGTTGAGGATGCTGACTCCCGATTACCTCACCACCAAACAATCAGAAGAATGTCCACAAGCCGATCACTTACCCCACAACCCCCCTCCCTCACCCTGTCTTTACAAACCTTTCCCTGAAAGCCTTCAGGGAGTTTGGCATTCTAAGCAGTAGCCAACCGGACTCCTTGCTTGGCACCCTGCAATAAACCACAACCTGCTGTCGGTAGATTGCCTTTATTGCGTGTGGACAAGCGGACCCACATTTCGTTCAGTAACACTGACTCTTCCCCTTCTGGCTAAGGTCCTTTGAGGCTCTGGGTAGACTTTGCCACAAATTTACAATGAATAATCACCAACAGACAGTATTTATTCACACACAGAGGAAAATATATCCAACTCTAAGTAGCAGAATGTGGATGCTTCTTATCATAGACTTTATTCTTTAAAAGGAATAGGTCTACTGCTTTTATAGAAATGAGAAGTGCTTATTATTTTTAAAAGATGAAACCAAAAAATAAAAACCCAGCTAGAAATAATTGTTCTTGACAGTTGACATACAAAGAGATGGAAGGATGAGTAGTTCAGATCATATTCAGTGAAATAATTTCATACAAATGGGATCATATTGTATGTGCTTTTAAAATTAAAATGCTTATACTCTTTTCCTGCGAGTTAAGTAAAGGAAAAGAAACAGGGGTGAAACAAAAGGAATTGTTGAACCTGAAATAATATGTTTTTAGCACAAGAGAGTCATTTTTAAAAGATTCTTCTAATTTTAAAAGGATAAAATAATGAGGCTTTCACTGAACGCTTGGCAACATATTTTAGGAAAGGAGTTGTCCTCTGCTGGGTGTCCACACATGGTGGCCCCCACAGGTGACGTGATTGCGCACAAAGGTGGTGGCGGGGTGGCCAGGCTCCTGTCCACCTTTGTCGTTTGTCCCCTATCTGAGGCTTATCTACCATCCCCCACCCCCGGCAGGGCTCAGGGAGGAATTCTAAGTGTACCTTTACCTCCATTTTTAAATTAAAAAAAAACTGTAAAAAAGATAAAGGGAAAAGTGAAAACTGGGAAGATTATGTATAATATATATGACAGGAAGAGGGTTAGTATTCATAATCTATAAAGAACACTTACAAACCAATATGAAAAAGGTAAACAGGGAAGGAGGAAAAGAGCAAAGGATACATACGAACAGAAACAGAAAGACGCTCCACCTAATAAATATCAAAAAATATGAAAACTCAACCCACGAGACTCATTTTTTATCTTTCAGGCTGGCAAATATCCAGAGCTGGCAAAGGTTAGAGAAAATGAAGCCTGTAGTTATCAAAATGATACTAAGGAAATGCCACAAATGACACACATACATTTGACAAACTAGATGATATGGACCAGCTCCTCGAAAAACACAAACTACCGTAAATGTCCCAATATGAAATAAATCATTTGAAGAGCCGTATAGCTATTAAGGAAATTGAATTCATAATTTAAAAACTCCCCCAAAAGAAATACCCAGGCCCAGAAGTTTTCAATAGAGAATTCTACCAAATGTATAAAGAATTTACACCAATTCTTTACAATCTCTTCCAGAAAACAGAGGAAGAAGGAGCACTTCCAAACCCACTTTATGAGGTATTACCCTGATACCAAAACCAAAGGCAGTACAAATAAAGAAGACTAAAGACCAATATCCCACAGAATATAGATACAAAATGCCTTAGCAAAATATTAGCATAGAGAATTCAGCAAAATAATAATTTTGCTGAATAATTATACACCATATACACCACAAAAATACATACACCACAAAAATAATTATACACCATAACCAAGTGGGGTCTAATTCAAAGGATGTAAGGCTGGTTCAATATCTGAAAACCCATCGATGTAATTCACTATATTGACAAGTAGAAAAATCACGTGACCATATCAACTGATGCAGAAAAAGCACTTGACAAAATTCAACACTCATCCCTGATTTAAACAAAAAATGTTCACAGACTCACAGACTTAGAGGGTGGGCTTGTGGTTGCCAAGGGGGAAAGGTGAGGGGGAGGGATGAATTGGGAGGTTGGGATTGGCATATACACACTACTATATGTAAAATAGGTAATTAACAAGGACCTGCTGTAGAGCACAGGGAACTGTACTCAACACTGTAGTAACCTGTATGGGAAAAGAATCCGAAAAAGAATAAATATATGAATATGTATAAGTAATTCCCTTTCTGTGCACCTGAAACTAACACAACATTGTGAATCAACCATACTCCAACGTAAAATAAAAATAAAACTTTCACAAAACTAAGAATAGAAGGAAACTTCCTGACTTGATAAAGAGAATCTACAAAAATCCTATAGCTAACCTCACACTTAATGGCGCAAGACTGAATGTTTTTCTCCTAAGACTGAGAACAAGGCAAGGATCTAACAATCCAATTGGAAAACAGGCAAAAAACATGAAAAGACATTTCACTAAGGGGATATGTGGATGGCAAATAAGCACAAGAAAAATGTTCAACATCATTAGCCATTAGGGAAAGGAAAATTAAGACCATTATGAGATATTACTACACACCATTAGAACAGATAAAAATAAAAATAGTGACAACACCAAAGACTGACAACCATACAGAGCAACTGGATCTTTCATACGTTGCTGGTAGAATGTAAAATGGTACAGACATTCTGGAAAATGGACAATTTCTTTTTAAAAAATACTACACATACACTAGTCATACAACTCAGCAATCACACGCCTGGGCATTTATCCCAGAGAAATGAAAACTGGTGTCCACACAAAAATCTGCACATGACTGTTCAGAGCAGCTTTTCTTGTTTGTTTGTGGAAGAGCCCCAAATTGAAAACAACAAAAATGTCCTAAAATAGGTGAATGATTAAACCAACTGCAGTACATCCATGCCATGGAATACTACTCACTAATAAAAACGAATGGACTACTGATACATATAACAACTGGGATGGATCTCTAGGTTATTATGCTTAGTGAAAAAAAAAGCTTATCTCAAAAGATAACGTAGCAGATGGTTCCATTTCTGTAACATTCTGGAAATGACAATATTAAAGAGATGGAAAACAGATGAGTGGTTGCCAGGGGTTAGGTTTGGTGAGAGGAAGGGGAGTGGGGTGATTATAAAGGAGTAGCACAAGGGAGAACTTTGTGGTGACGGAACAATTCTGCATCTTGATTGCACTGGTGGTGACATGAATCCACACGTGATAAAATGACATAGATGTACACACACACATTGCACCAACGTCTATTTCCTGGTTTTGATGTTGTACTGTACTTACATTAGATGTACCCATTGGGGGAATCTGGGAGAAGGGTACATGGAATGTCTCTGTACGATCTTTACAACTTCCTGTGGATCTATAATTATTTCAAAATTAAAAGTTTTGAGAAATCATATATGTGGCTCACATTATATTTTTATTGGACAGCACCTCGGTCCTCCATTAAATCTGACATAAACTCAGTCTACCTAGATTGAGCCTTGAGCTGCTACTTGGTTCTTGGTGGGTCCCTCTGTTCAGCTGCCTCCTGTTCATTTCAACCCCAACAATGTCCCCACTCACCACCAAACACACACACGTGCATCCTTGGCTGGGTCCTTGCTGGAAATGGCTGACCACCAGAACCACAACCCTGGCCCCCAGCCCACCGCTCTCTTGTTCACTGGTTTCCCACCAACTTGCCCGTGCACCAGACATCCTTCTCCACCCCCAGACAGTCATGTATGATAATGCCAGACTGCAGATCCCAGTGGACCCTGATATCAAAATACCAAATTATCCCCAAAGGGCTCAGACCTCTATCTGGACCTGAATTTCAGGCCCCATCCCCTTTTGGTCTCTACCCCTAAGCGGGCCCAGTTCACAGCAGCTTCAACTTGCCTCTCACCCATGTGCACCAGCATTATGCCTTGGTGCCCTTCCCAGACACTCAACAACATACAGCTTCATGCAGAAGTTTCACACCTCACCAAGGCATGACCACTTCTCCCCTGAAGTCATCTCTGGAAATGACATTCTTCCCAATGAGTAAAATTTGTTGATTTTATCCCCCTAGCTAGTTCCACGATATTTTTGAGCTGCCATTAAAGCGTCCTAGACCCCAGTTTCCTGGTACTATACTGACACAAGCTACAAAGAGCTAATGTACACTGTCAACAAACAATTACAGCTTTATCACTTGCAATATACGGAATTGCATCTTACTAGGCATTTTCTCTAACCAGATACTTACCACTGCTCTGCTCTTTCCCAGGCTTGGGAGATAAATTCTAACATGGAGGGTTCCTCAAAGGTGCTAAAGCCGGAGGGGGTGGGCAAGCTTGAGTCCCCCCATCTGGATACTTGAATCACTCCTCTGCCCTGCGGCCTGCTCTTCCCTCACCCACTCCTTATTGCTGAATTGATTTCAGACGACTTGATGACCCCGCAAGCCAGGAGGAGATATCACGTTGCATGTCGGAATAAGCAAATTAAACTTTCAGATTTTCACATCTTTTATCTGACGAGTCTAAATACTATATTGAAAGGAGTGAGGCATTGTTCAATAGTGCAATCCAGACTTATTAGCGAAATGGGGTAAAATGATGGCAGGAAAGGCAAGAGGCTCCTATCGCTGTTGTCTGTCTTGTTGACTCTAAAATGTGCGGAGAACAGCTTTTGCAAACAGATGGCATGGTCCCAGATGTAAGCTAATACTCTTCTTTCGCTTCACCGAGGCTTCTTGGATTTTCCACTTCCTCAGGAGCCTGGCTTGTCTCCCTGCCCAGAGGAGCCCAGAGTCTTGGAAACGGGTGATGCTCATGACCCCAAATTTCTCACTGTCCCAGTTCAGAATCCATCAATGGCTTCCAACTGTCCTTACGATTAAAACCAAAATCCCTAAGGAGGCCCACAAAGCCTGCCTGGCTCCAGCCCCTCCAGTCTTCTTTGGTCAAGGGTGGGGGCAGCAGTCAGCCCGGAGTGCAGGCAATAAGGGGTGTATTTCCTGTGGAGAACTTGAAAACAATAATAAAGCAGACTTGAAAAGTCTACTTATTATCACCATGAGTCTGCACCCCGAACAGTGTCAGTGATAAAATCCTCTTCCCCGCCTCTCTCCCACCCTCCTCCTTGATACACTGCTGGTTTCAGTTCCTTCAATTGGCCAAGCCCCCATCCTCAGGGCCTTTGCACATGCTGTTTCCTCTTCAGAACATTTTCTCACATCCCCTCCACCTCTTTGATTAACCCTTTCTCATCATTCAAGTCTCCTCACAAATGTCAACATTATTTTCAGAAAGGTACATTCCTGACCTCCCAGACTAGTCTATTTTGCATTCTTTTTTTTTTTTTCTTTTTTTTGCGGTACGCGGGCCTCTCACTGCCATGGCCTCTCCCGTTGCGGAGCACAGGCTCCAGACACGCAGGCTCAGTGGCCATGGCTCACAGGCCTAGCCGCTCCGCAGCATACGGGATCCTCCCGGACCGGGGCACGAACCCGTGTCCCCTGCATCGGCAGGCGGCCTCTCAACCACTGCGCCACCAGGGAAGCCCCTATTTTGCATTCTTGAAGGTCCCTGTGGAGGTCACTGCTACTCTTCACGTATCTCCAGCTTTCCTTCCAGACAATGGTGGAACGGTCCCTCCCTGCCTTTGCTGAGCTCGTGCCTGGCCACGGCACTGGCTTTGCCGAGGATGGATGGGTAGCAGCGAAGTGTGCTGTTTCAAGGCGGGAGCCTCGAGGACCCTGGGTTCCTTTCACGAAATTCCCCTCTTCCCTTTTCCCTGCTGCAGTGACCCTGGGTCTCTGTCAGCGGGGGTGTCTGAGTGATTTCACTAAGCAGACAACCCCTGCACACCACCTTTGAGCATGTATTATGGCAAGAAAGAAACTTTTAGTGAGTTAACCCTTGGAGATTTGAGGGTTGTTTGTTACCGTAATGTTTCTAAGTGTAGATTTTTATTACTATTCAGGTACGGTGAGGGCAACAGATGAGGAGGCAATTGCCATTGAAAAGATAGTTTGGGTTTTCCCTGGTGGCGCAGTGGTTGAGAGTCCACCTGCCGATGCAGGGGACACGGGTTCGTGCCCCGGTCCGGGAAGATCCCACATGCCGTGGAGCGGCTGCGCCTGTGAGCCATGGCCGCTGAGCCTGCGCGTCCGGAGCCTGTGCTCCGCAGCGGGAGAGGCCCGCGTACCGCAAAAAAAAAAAAAGATAGTTTGTTACAGTTCCCAAAGGTGGGGGAGGGAGCATACCATGCCACACAGGGCCACACGGGGAAGCACCAGGGTTGGTCAGGACGTAGAAGGGATGGGAGGAAAATGTGAGCAAGAGCCCTAACTGGGGCTGCAGTAGGGGAAGGAATGGGCAGGCGACTGCCCTTAGTTGTCTGACATCTGACCCTGGGGTGCTTAGGGCAGGGGGACGGTGGCTTAACAGCTAAGAGCTCAGTAAAGGAGGTAGGTAGGTGGGCTCTGAATTGGTTGGTTTGCATATAAAAGGCTCACTCCCAGAAGACTAGTTTGCTGCGTCTTAGAATTGCTAACCCTGAGAGGGGCTGCCTCTCCTGGGTCAGCAAAGTCCCAAGATGTCAAAGCATCAGAAAATATTTGTATTATTTGTGTGATTAACACACACAGCCATACATGGCCCATCCTGACAATTACCCTTTTTTTTTCATTGCTAGCATTTATCACGTTTCCTAATAAGATGTATTTTGGGGTAAATATTTTTATTATTTTTGTAATTATTTTGTTCAGGTCTCCATGAAAGCAGTGGATATGTTTGCTTTCCCCATCCTTGTCCAGTTCATTGCATACAGTAAGTTCCCTACATATGAACAAGTTCCGTTCGGGGAGCGCTTTCGTAAGTCCAATTTGTACGTTAAGTCCAACAAGGTTAGCCTAGGTACCCAACTAACACAATCAGTATATAGTATTGTACTGTAATACGTTTATAATACTTTTCACACAAATAATACATAAAAAACAAACAAACACAAAAAATAAAGCAAACGTTTTTAATCTTCCAGTCCAGTACCTTGAAAAGTACAGTGGTACAGTCCAACAGCTGGCGTACAGGGGCATCGAGTGAACAGGCAAGAAGAGTTACTGACTGGAGGAGGGAGAGGAGGCGGGAGATGGTAGAGCTGAAGGATCGTCAGCTATAGGAGACAGAGGGCAAGCTGCAGTTTCACTCACGCCTGACGGTGATGGCACAGGTTCTGGTTCCTTGCTGGATTCAATTCTATCTACTCTCTTGAAAAAACGATCCAGTGATGTCTGGGTAGTAGTTCTTTTTTTCTCATCATAGATGACATGGTAGCACTGGATTGCATTCTGAACGGCTGCTGCAACCTTCATGTACTGTTCTACGTTCAGGCACTGTGCCTCAAAAACTAACAGTGCCTCCCCAAATAAAGAAAATCCCCGCCATTTCCTGCGTCGTGAATCTCTTCGGTTCTGCAGTTACTTCTTCCTCTTGTCTGTCTTCGTCCTTTCTCTGGGCCTCCAATTCCTGGCACTTCTTAGCAGTACCAGCTACATCACCACTGCTTTTACGCTTGCTTCCAGACACCCTGGGCTTGAAATAAAGACACTTTACTACTGTACTCTATACAGTACTGTACAGTAAAGTACACAAAAGCGCAGCCACTTGTGGAGGATGCACGCACGTGACAATGTACGCCAGACACGTGAACTAACTTACGTGATTGGACATGTGAATGCACATTCGCGTCTTTGAAAGTTCACAACTTGAATGTTCGTATGTAGGGGACTTGTATTTATTTTTGAATGAATGAATGGAGGGTTATCTCTCATTTCCAGGGGCAGCCACACAGTGTCACAGTTCATCGTGATGCTGCCAGGATAGACAACAGGAGGGGGAAGACAGCTGGACATGGTATAAGTAACACTTACTGACTCTGGCCATCTCCCTACACCCACGCAACAGGGTGAGATACAAGGAAAAAGCAGCCTGTTCTGAACATCTCCAGGAAGAAGAGGGCCTTTTAATGGGGCTATCAGGAAGAAGGGACAGAGGGAAGTGGAGGGAGGGTGGAGAGGAAGCAGTGAGCCCAGGTGGGAAGGTGAGACTGCCCCAGGCTCAGAACTGCACCCTCCCTGCTTTGTGGAGACTGAAGAAGGGAGAGACCCTTAGAGGGGAATTGCTCCATGGGGCACCTGGCAAGGCTGGACTGTCCACAAAAGGGCTGGTACGTCCCCACCCAAGTTTGGCCCAGATGCAGCTGAGTTGGTGCTGCCCACCTGCAAGAAGCACTGAGGCCTTGAGCATATCAGCAGTGGCTAGTGTGGCCTGAAGACCGGGGGGACCCTCCTGAAATGTTGAAGTCTGTGAAAGACTTGCTTGGGGGAACCACAACAACAGCTGAAATGAGATTTCTCACCTTCATGAGTGGGGGCTCTAGGTCAAAAATTTTTTTTAATGCAATGATGTGACACTTTTTCCACCCAAGAGAAGCATTTGCATATTCCTACCTGTAAAAATAAAAGGTAGTCATCTGACTCCAGGAGACAGTACCCATGTCTGAGAATTCCAAGGCTCTCAGTTGACTGACTACCATCTTCCCAAGCTGGGGCCTCTGGGCTCTGAGGCACAAGGGTTGGGGTGAGACCTTGAAGGAACCCTGTCAGGTGAGGAACAGTTGAAGGAAGTGGACATGGAAAGTAAAAGAGAATTGGTCAGGAGAGAACTGTCTTCAAATCCCTGAAAGTCCATGCCTGACACACCAACGTCCTCATGAAATGATGAGCGAGAACCAGGACCGCAAGGACGGAGGTTCTGGGGAAGCTACTTGGGTCCATCAACATACAGAAGAACATGGGCAGTCACACCTGCTTGGGGAGGGAATAGGCTGCCTCTCAAGGTCAATCCAATTTGAATTCCTCAGTTACTTATTGAGTGCCAATGGGTGTCAGCTGCTGAACCTCAGAGACGGGTCAGAGCCGTGGGCTGAGCTCACCGGGACATGGCTTTGTTTCCACTAATCAGAGGACCCATGGGAAAGACCAGAATGAAACTCTTATCTCCACGAACTCTGATCTGGAGCCTTAGAGTCCGTTAGTACAGTAAAGTGACTCCACTACTGGAGCGTGTGTAAATCCTGATTCCTGATGTCTAGAGAAACAGGAGGATAGGACAGACGGAAGAGTAAGGCTTTATTCGAGCGTCTTCCAGGCACATGGCGGCCTTCTGAGATAGGGACAGAACAATGAGGCGTCCCCGCGTGAGTACTGCTGTGGCTGGTGCTCCAGGCCTCAAGTGAAACCAGAGATCTGGTCAGCTCTAAGGGCGTGATGACTGGGAATGACAGAGACAGACCACCCCTTGGGTGATGTGGCTCAAGGCTTTGCCTTTGCAGTACTTGGCCTGCCTTTCTGCCTCCGCTCACATCTCTCTCCCCTTTGCTCTCTCCCCTGCACACACATGGGCCTTTACACTTCCCTTGAATGTGCCGTGTTTCTTCCCACCCCAGGGCCTTTTCATATGCTGCCCCCAGGGCTGTGTGCACTGCTCTCTCCCTTAGCCACCCAGGCTGCCACCACCTCACCTATCCATCTACCACTAGCTTCTGGGGTCTCAGTTTGAACGTTACTTCCTCTGGGAAAGGGTTTGGAAATCCCTGAAAACCTCCTCCAATAACAGAGTATTTCTCCTTTATAATATGCATTCCAATCATAATGAACTGATTTTCTTATCGAATTACTTGTGATGTATCTGTCTTTCCTTCTTGATGGTAAGTCCCTCAAAGGTAAGGACGTTTAACTTCTTCTCTGCATCACTAGCACATATAAGATGGAATATTGTTACGGACTGCATATGTCCCCCAAAATTCATATGCTGAAATTCAAACTCTCCCCAGAGTTAATGGTACTAGGAAGTGGGGCCTTTGGGAGGTAATTAGGAATCAAAGAGGAATCGGGAGGGTGGACCCCTGTTGAATGGGATTAGTGCCCTTACGAGAGTCATGAGAAAGCTTGCTTCTTCTCTCTGCTCTCCATCCACCATATGAGGATACGATGAGAAGGTGGCAGTCTGTGTGCGACCCGGAAGACAGCTCTCACCAGATCCTCACCGTGCTGGCACCCTGATCTTAGACTTTCAGCACCCAAACATGGGAAATAAATCTCTGTTGTTTATAAGCCACCCAGTCTATGGAATTTTTGTTATAGCAGCCCGAGCTGATTAAGACAAATATGTAGAGAATGAATGAATGAATATTCAACCATTAGAGAGTCGACAGAAAACTTGTGCATGGGATGAAGTCCAGGGGGAGAAAGCAGTCACAAGCTTCCAAAAGACAGAAAAAGCCTTGACTGTTGTCCTTTGAAAGGCCAATTTATCAGGTTGGCCCTTGGCTGGAATCTGGGATCATGGATTTCAGGAGGGTCCCCACCATTCCCAGAACTGATAAGAGTGTCCTAAAATATTTGTATAAACACTATGGTTTATACTGAACACCTGCTTTCCCTCTGAATCTGGAACTTTCGTACAGGCCAGGCAGAGGGTGCCCATGCAATCTGCCACCAAGAAAAACTCTGGGCACTGAGTCTCCAATGAGCTTCCTTGGGTGGTAACATTTCACTTGTCACAGTTCACTGCTGCGGGGAGTAAGCGCATTCTGTGTGCCTCAACTGGGAGAGGACTCTTCGAAGCTTGTGACTGGTCTCTCCCCCCGGACTTCATCCCATGCGCAATTTTCCTTTGTTGTTTTGCCCTGTATCCTTTCATTTTAATAAATCATAGCCAGGAGTGCGACTATATGCTGAATCCTGTGGGTCTTCCAGTCAATCATTGAACCTAAGCTACGAGTGATCTTGGGGACATCCAACACAGAGGGCGACAAATAAACACAACCCAGATTCTTCTGCAAAGTACAGATACTAGATTATTCTCCGAAGGATACTCTAGGTGTTCAGTGGTTAAACAGAAATGGGAAATGCTGGGTTAAACAAAGTGAAGCAAGGATTTTTCGAAAATAAATGAAAAACAAGGTGCTTATGGGAGCTTTTAATAAGCTAACAGCAAACTTCCAAGGCAGGAATAGATTATATAACAGTTCCCCGACACATCTGATCATAAACACTTTTATTCTTAAAGCAGCACATGGGCCAGGGCTGTGTGGAACCCTCTCTGTGTGGAACCCAGAGCTGTGTGGAACCCAGAGAAGGCAGAGAAGGCCAGGGCTGTGTGGAACCCAGAGAAGGCAGGTCACAGCTTGGGCTATTGCTACGTTGGCCAGGACGTTGCTGATGATCCGGGTGTCAGAAGCCCTGAGACCCACAGTGACACCAAAAGGCTGAAGAGTGCCCCAAGATCTAGAGATCCTTGTAAGAAATCCCCATTTCTGAGGGTGACGCATGCATGCCTCTTGCTTGCACTCTTAAAAGCCCAACAAATATAGAATTATCCAGGAATAAACAGTAATATAGCAAATTGGGCCTTTATTGAGTGGCTCTCATTTAAGGCTCTTAGCACTTCAAACAGTGATATTTAAAAAAGACATGTCAGTTGACCTTGGGAATAAAAGAGTATATGTAAGCAACATTTGTCACACTGAGAGGCTTGGCAAATAGTGTTTTGCTTTGCCAGCAGCCCTACTCCAGACAGCAGCCACTAGTTCGTTACATAAACCATTAAGCTAAAAACAGAACTGTCATCACAGGCGTCATCTAGTAATTTTCAGGTAATCGATGGACATCGGTCATAATCACGCACAATACACAGACACACAGAGACACCCTTACAGACACATGTGCTCTTTGGTAATTCCCATTTGCACTTAATCAAGAGCTTCTAAAAAAACTGGGAAACTTGGAAAAATCAGGCCCTCTATGCTTTTAAGTATATATGATATATATATCATAAACCCTTTTTTGCTCAGAGCATCCTGTGGGCTGGGGTTCCATGAAACACTCTGGGAAATGAAGTGCCCACGGCAGGCAGCTCATGGAGATCATGCTGCTGCTACACTGGATATAAGAGCACTGACACTCCTGGTCTCAGAAGCCCTTGAAACCCACGGTAACCAAAAATCTGTAGAGATGGTTCTTGTGCTGCCCCAAGATCTGGGGATCTTTGTAATAAACCCTCATTTCTGAGAGCGACCTGGCATTAGCCAGATATCTGTTGAAAAACCCCAGCTTAAGTCCAAAGGATCTTCTCTCAAACGTTCCAGTCTATCCAGAGAACATTCACTGGCTGTACAAACCTCTCCTTTCAGCTGCCCATGTCCATTTATTTTTCGGAGGCCAGGATATCTTTCCTAAGTATCTGGTTGGATGGGAGCAATGGTAGGCCCCCAAATCACCATATATACTTTCTAGAATGCATGCAGGCTTTAGAAGCAAGGTCTGGTGTCATAGCAGGCCCACCTGCTGAGGTCTAAAAATAGGGGAACAACACTGTATGTTCGAAATGCAAATCCTCTCAACACACTCTGTCCACACCCAGGAGTATTTCCCATAGGACTGTAGCTTCTGGTTCTGCAGCAGGGAGTTCTGGGTATTCCCTCTTTTTGCTCTCTGCCAACAGTTCCCAAAACACAATCCATAGAATACCATCCAGTGTTATGTTAATAGGTTTGCCTAAGAACATGCATAAATAATTTTGGAAAATGCTACACTCAAAGTAGCACCATAGTTCCCAAACTGTGCGCTGAGGTACCCTGGGGTGCTGCAGGGAATTTACAAGAGCACTGAGGGATATTTTAAATTTTCAAGGGAAACTGTGATATTCAATATCTACTGGACACACAAAGTATTAGCCAGAAGTAGTTCCAGTTTCAACTTGAAGCTACATTCCATTAAATGACATCATTTCTTTTCAGACCTGGGTGTTTGGTGGTTGGTGTGAAATAAAGTAGGTGCTGTGTGACAATCAGTACAGAACAGGATGTGAGGGTAGTAGTGTCCAATCGGATTCCAAGGTTTGAGAAGCTGTGCAGAGCCCAACAAGTACACATATTCCATTAGTAAGTATTTGTGATTAGTTAAGGATGAAATAAAAATATGATATTTTCTTTCAATTTATATTATTTTTTCAAAGAGCTACAAAGTTGTTATGATATAAGTACTTATTCAGCTAGTCAGCCCTTACTACTTAATAAATGGAGCTGATAGGTATTTCTTTTATCCATGGAGCATGGTGGAAATATTACTGAAGCACTTAATGGTATCTCAAACTAAGAAATGTTGGGATCCTGAGTATTACTGTATTAAAGGCTCTGCGAAGTCCTTCAGCAAGAAAGACAGAGTTTGAGCCTTACACTTCTCGGTTCAGCACACCCATGAACAGCCTTCTTTACAACATCATCTCAGGAAATCTAGGTGGATGTTACCCAGGATTTGCTCTATGATCTGACAGGTTCAAAAAAGAGACTAGAGTCTTACTTATTCCCACAATTAACATTTAAAAATTATTTCTCCTCAATCATCCATTTAAGAAATATTAATTGTGTGCCCTATTATACATCATGTACTATGCTTGGCTCTAAGGATAAAAATTTATAAGACATGGACCTGGCCTTCAAGGAGTTCACCCTCAAAAGGAGGCATTCACGTTAATTTATCAGAAAATTCAGCCACTTCTCATCACCTTCATTACTGCCATCCATCCTTGTTTAGGGCACATCCATCTCTTGCCCCAGTTATTGCAATAACCTTCCAACTGGTCTCCCCATTTCCCCCTTGTCCTCCTACAGATCATTCTCAACAAGGCAGCGGCATGATTATTTTAAGTCCCATCATGTCACTTCTCTGCTTAGAACTCTTCTAAAAGTGCCCTAGTTGATTTCACAACAAGTTAAAGGCCTTGGGCAATCCTCTGACACCACTACCCACTCCCTCTTTCTGTATTACCAACTTGCCTCCCCCTGCTCACTCGCTCCAGCCATCGTGGCCTCTTGCTGTTCCTTGAACCCATCTGGCAAGTTTCTGCCTCAGGGCCTTTGCGCGTGCTGTTCCCTCAGCTTTCCCCAACTACCCCATCTCTTCCCCGACATGTCCATGGCTGGTTCCCTCATCTTCTTCAGGTTTTTGTGCACTTTTACACTGAGGCTTTCCCTGAACACTCCATCTAAAATTGCAACCCTCCCCGCCACCACTTCATGGCTTCTGATCTTCATCCAGCATTTTCTCCATAACACAAATCACCATCTGACGTATTACATATTTAATGAGGCCTTATTTATTAAGTCCACCTTTCCACACCAGCATGTGAATTCCACGACAGCGGGGAATTTCATTCATTTGATTCCCTGGACTATGCTCAGCATTAGAGAACAGAGCCAGCTACACAATAGGAGTTAATAACTCATTTTATTATCGCTGAAGACACAATGCTAATGCAACACAGTGAGTGCAGTGATAGAGATGTGCCCGGGGATTTCAACATCACCAGCCTGAACTGATGGAAAAGATAAATTATTAGTCAGTCATGCAAAGGACACAGAGGGTAGTGGGAGGACAGGGAGGTCATTTGAAGCAAAGGGGATGCATGAGCGGAGGAAAGACAATGCCTAACTTTACGTGTAATTTATGAAATTGTTCTCCAACCAGTGTCAGGAGAACAAATGGAGACCACCAGCTGTTCCTCCTTCACATGTTTGCCATGACTGCTTAATTACCAGTCTCCCTGAGAGAGGGGATTTTTCTGGAGGCTGCTCAGGTGCAGACTTTATTTGCTCCTACAGGATCCTGGAAAACCCTAACCCAGCTTGGTCTTCCATGACGGAGGCTGAAGCGCCCTGCACCATGGGTCAGGAGGGCGTGGTGGGATGGCAATGGGGAAGGGGGCCTTTGAGGAAGAGGGGCCACCGTGTTCCAGAAGGCTGCTGCTTCTGTAGCTACCCCCCGCCAAATCGGGCCAGTGACATCCCCCATTTGGGAAGGGAGGCTGTTCTCTCTCCGTCCAGGCTGCCCTTAAAGGGGCTCCATGGAACAGCTGGGACCTACCTAGGCCCTTAGACGGTGCCATCCTAGGATTGGCATTACGCAGAAGAGCTTTGCATTTCCTGTTCCTCACATACCAGGGAGATACAAACAATGGTCCAGATATAAGTGAGTGGTCAGCAGTGTCTCTCCCTGGAGATTCTCCATCCTAAGGACTTGTGCCCACCTAGCCTCTAGCAGCTGACGCCACTCTGGGAAGAGAGCAGGTGGGGTCTCTGCGAGCTCTGGGTGGCTCAAGATGCTGAAAATATCTACAAGAGGGCAGGGAGGCTGTACTGAGAGAACGGGGTGGCCCACCTGACCTGCCCCTGCACCACCATGCCCTTCCTCTTGGCCACCAGAGCCTGTTCTGAGCATGGTACCTGGTATGAATCATCAGGGTCTCCATGTTAGAGACCGAACCTCCAGTGTGCAGCATCGGTGCCCAGGAATGACAACCATCATCGTCACCAGCTGCGGCAAACCCTCCTCCAGCAGCCGCTGGATAGGAAGCCGAGGGCTCAGGCACCATCCCTGTGACCTGGGCAGTAATGCCCCTTGGGCATGGTTGAGGGCAGGACCAGGGCCAGGCCCAGGCCACACAGGGTACCACGCCCACTGTTTTCCCATGCTCCAGGGAACCAGGATGCACAGAAGCTTCCAGAACAATGGCCTTCAGGAGGCACTGTGCAGATTCCCTTCCAAGCAAGATGACTGACTGGGGTTCTGCTCAGTCTGGGTTCCTAGGCCAGGCTAGAATGTGGAAACAGGGCAAGCAGGACCCACAGCTGTGCAACATGAAGCACAGCTCCGAAGGCCAGCTCACAGGTGATGGGTGATGGTGGTGATGAACAGTGGGGGGTCAACCTGACTTATCATATCCGAACAAGAGAGGTGTGTAGTTGATAGTAAAGAGCCCTTCCCTGTGCCCTTACCCGGAGACCTGAGAGGAAGAAGGCACAGGGGCAGTGAGACAGCTTGGTTACCTGGGATTTTTTTGCAGGGGGTTCGGGGAATCTCTCAGGCTCTATCTGCCAGTGTCTGTATGATTCTCTAACTCCACGTGGCTTCCAGGGCCACCATGGAGCACAACTCCAAGGGGTGCCATTCATATCACAGTCTATGGCCCTGGATTCGGAACTGTTGCCTTATCCCTGAATTTTGTCTCTTTGCCCGGAGGCTCAGACTTACTCAACTGGCAGCCTAAATTTGGAAATGGGTTTTACCCCCTGGATGCCATCATTTTGGTCATCTTTGGTGTCACACTTCGCAAAGCAGAGACTGATCCAGAGCAATCCCTTAATCCCCAAGATTCTGCCCAAGTCTACAGCGAGTGAGATGATACACAAGAAGGCATGGGTGGGATAGGGAGGGTGGGAGGGAGGGAGACGCAAGAGGGAAGAGATATGGGAACATATGTAAATGTATAACTGATTCACTTTGTTATAAAGCAGAAACTAACACACCATTGTAAAGCAATTATACTCCAATAAAGATGTAACAAAATAAATAAATAAATAAATCTCATTATCTTGTGGAACAAAAGAAAGAAAGAGAAAAACAAATACCATATGCTAACACATATATATGGAATCTAAAAAAGAAAAAAAAGGTTCTGAAGAACCTAGGGACAGGGCAGGAATAAAGACGCAGACGTAGAGAATGGACTTGAGGACACGGGGAGGGGGAAGGGTAAGCTGGGACGAAGTGAGAGAGTGGCATGGACATATACACACTACCAAACGTAAAATAGATAGCTAGTGGGAAGCAGCCGCATAGCACAGGGAGATCAGCTCGGTGCTTTGTGACCGCCTGGAGGGGTGGGATAGGGAGGGTGGGAGGGAGGGAGACGCAAGAGGGAGGAGATATGGGAACGTATGTATATGTATAGCTGATTCACTTTGTTATAAAGCAGAAACTAAGACACCATTGTAAAGCAATTATACTCCAATAAAGATGTTAAAAAAATAAATAAATAAAAATAAAGAAGGCATGGGAGCCTGGAGACAGCGGCAGGATTTAAGGGAGTGGTGTGCGAAAGTGATGGAGGTACCGCGTCCACAGAGAGGTTCCCACTGGCCTCGCCTCCCATGTGATCATCATCCTCCATCAGTCACTCCATCTATCTCCTCATAACCCTGAACGGCTTCTTGAAATGTATTTATTTGGTAATTGCCTATCTTCTTCGGCTTGAACGTAAGTTTCATTTAGAGCAAGGAATTTGTCCGTCTTGCTTAACTTTATGTGTTCAGGGCCCAGCACAGTGCCTGGCTCAGAGTAGATGCTCAGTAAATCCATGTGAAATGCAATGAATGGGTGAGGAGTTGGTGGTGTCAGAGAAGCTAGAAAAAGAAAGTGTTCCCAGGAGAACAAGGTCAACAGGCAGCGAACACTTTTGAGGGGTCTGATGAGGGAGGATCAGAGGGTCGACGGATGTGGTAATTAGGGCAGTGGTGAGTTTTCCCAGAGCAGTATGGTGGAGCGGTCAGACTGCACCTGGGTTACTGCGGGGAAGCTGCCCCTAGGAAGGGAGGAAGTGGGGACACTGAATCGAGACGGCTCTCTCAAGCAGTGGGGTTGAAAGGAAGAGGGTCAATCAGAAGCTAGTTTTAAACAAAAGCTTTTTTTGCCCCCTAATCAGAAAATGGTCATTTCCACCTTCCTCTCCTGCCCACCCCTTCCTGTGGCTCCTCTCTGGGCACACACCATTAATCACCTTTCATTACTTTATTTTTTAATAGAATAAGCAAGTTCGTGGGCCTTCGTTTCAGTCTAATAGTCATTCTCTTGGCAGGATAATAACTGATACCTTAAGTGACGTCATTAATCAGCAGGGACAATTAGAACGACATAAGGGGAGGATGATTTGCCATGTCGCCTGTCTAGGAAAGACGGAAAGGTCCCCACTACCTCTAGGTAAGAATGGGACACTTCCATGGGTGACTCACCCCTCATTAGTCCACCTTCCTGGGTCCCTCTGAGCGAAGCAGAGACAAGAAATCTCCAAGGAAGGTTAAAATGTAGTGGTACACGTAGGGTCACAATGGGCCCATTTTCATTGCTGGGCTCTGCCACCCTTGAAGCCCTCTTCCTGTCTTTCTTCCTTGGGGAAGAAAGGTCTGCCTTGCTCTAGAGATTTCTGAAAAGGCCAATGAAAATACAGCTTTGGTGGATGAACTTCTCAAAGTGTGGCAAGAAAGCATGCCATTTCAAGGCAGCCTTGGATAAACCTTTTGATCAAGTGGCATGCTCTCTCCAAGTTCATGCTCATCACTTTCATTCCCTTT
The DNA here is from genome assembly GCF_005190385.1 of Monodon monoceros. Classification (NCBI taxonomy): domain Eukaryota; kingdom Metazoa; phylum Chordata; class Mammalia; order Artiodactyla; family Monodontidae; genus Monodon; species Monodon monoceros. The sequence goes on along the minus strand of NW_021703774.1, from coordinate 154,079,878 downwards.
GGAAAAGAATTACCGGGTGGGACACTCAGGAGAATGTGACAGGTATGGAGTACCTGCCTTTCAATAAGGCATCAACGCACAAGAAGAGGAAAGGTGGGCTAGACATCACCACAATAATACAGATTCGTTACCTGCTCAACCACCATGCCCAGATGTCAGCTGGGAATAGGGCTTTGTAACAGAGTCCAGCCCTTGGTCCTGCCCTGTCCACCATAAATAATTTTTAAATAAAGTCTTTATATTGGAGTGATTTGAGGTTTATAGAAAAGTTGCAAAGAGAGTACAGAGAGTTCCCGTATACCTTTTATCCACTTTCTCCTCAAATTAACATCTTCCATAACCATGGAACTGGCCAAAATGAAGAGATGAACGATGGCATTTTACTAGGAATAAACTACAGCCTTTATTTGGGTTTCACCAGCGTTTCCACTTCTTCTGTTCCAAGATCCAATCCACAGTACTACACTGCATTTAGCACCATCAATTTTAACGTCTTGTATGGGAACACAGCTGGCACCCTGGTCAACTTATGACTGGTATGATGGAGACCCAAATCCAAAAGGTCCCCCGAGGCTTAATATAGAGGACTTGCATTGAAGACAGGTAAGGGTAAATTCTTGTCCTTGACCCCTAACCCAAGCTGTAAAAGTAGTTGCCAAACATTCCTGGGGCTCGAAGCTGACTCTGATTGCACGCTCTGGTGCTAAGAAAGCTTATGAGACCTTGGGATACCTTCTCAGGGCTAGAGTCGGAAGGGAGAGGGCGCCGATTCTGGTCCATCCGTGTGGGTTTGTTTACCTCCTAACTGCTTTTATTTTTCTAAATCGTATTTAAAAGTAAGAATCTTTCAGAAACACAAGAAAGTCCAGAGAAGAATATAATAAGCACCTTTGTGTTCAACACCCACTAAGGAAAAGAAGCGCTGTAAACACAGTCGTAGCCCCGGGGAGCTCGCCCTGCCCCTGGCATGGCGACAGGACCCTCCATAATCTGGCTTCTGCCTCTTTTCCCATCAGTCATCGGCCCCCACCGCAAAGAACAATAACAATAAACAAATATGCAAAGTACCAACTCACCCCCAGCACTCCAGCCATACAGAAGGTCGAGCGATTCCCCAAATACAGCCGTGGTGTATACACGCTGGCCCCTTTGTACCCGCTATCCTCTCTGCCTGGACCCTTCCCGCACATTCATCCCCTGCCATTTCCCAATTCCAAGTTCTTCTTTAAGACTTGGCTCAAGTGGCACCTCCTTAGTCATGCCTTCCTGATCCTTCCAGGTGTTCTGCCTCTCAACTCTCCTCGCTCTGGACACATCTCTCCAAACTGCACTGACTTGTCTATTTCCTTTATGTTTCTGCTTTGAGCTCTCCAAGGTCAGGACCCGTGTCCGGTTCGTCTCTAGATCCCACCATCCAAGCCTAAGGCCTGGAATAAAGAGGTGCTTGGGGAATATTTGAGACGCTTGCAGTTTCGTGTGATAATTAAGAAAATAATCTCTAGTGCTTGGGTTTGCATCCTGGCTCTGCGACTAACTAGCTGTGTGATCATGGTCAGGTGTCTTCACATCTCTGTGCCTCATTTTCCCCTTTGCCAAATGGGGATTAATAATGGTATCTCTCACACAGAGTGTTGAGATGATTCAATGAGTTAATATAGGTAAAGTGTTTAGAATAGTGCTTGGCACACTGTAAGTACTCAGTAGCTCTTATTATAATTATTTCTATCAAAGTTTTTAGCACCTGGTACCTATAGTCACCTGGATCGGGTTTCCACAAAAGCAAGACCTAGCTTAAGGATTCGTGTGCAAGTGAGTTTATTTGTGAGGTGATTCCAGGAAGCACAGTGAAGGAGAGGGGAAGTGAGTTGGAAAGGAGATGCATCCCATAAAGGGGTGCTAGTCACACAAGGTGTCATTGTGAGTCCCACTGGGGGATGCTGGGAGTAGGTGTAGAACAGGCAACTCAGTAGTCATACCTGAAGGGAGAGGAAGCTGGGGTACTGATCCACCAACTTTGTTGGTTGCTCCTGGAGACTTTAGCTCCAACCACTGAGCTATGGTCGGGGTCTCTACTGGCTCTGCTGCGTCTCCCTCCACTCCCATTGGATACTTAAGCACATGATCTGTGGGGAGGGTGGGGGGCAAATTCTCGAAAAGGACTTCTGATTGTGCCCCTGGCTGCCTGCCTTCCTGCCCTGCTCAGGTCTGTTGAGTGCTGCTGGCCCCCTGCCCCGTCTCTCCCCCTGACTCCATCCTGATCACAGCTTCCCAAGGGCTGGCACCACAGAGAGGCAACAGCACTGAAAACTGACCAGGGTAATGGGCCAGCGAGCCATGCCATCCTCAGCGCCAGGATGATGACTAGCAGAAAGCATCCCTTCTCCCTCTCATGGACCCCTCATCCCTGGGCTTCCCTCATCAGTCCCATTCTGACAATTTTTTCTGCAGCTTTAGTAGCAGCTCCTGGCATTGGGGCAGGACCCATAGCAACACGTACAGCCCATTATGGTGATTTGTGGCCAGGTCCCCGCACTCTCCCAGCAGGTGGCTCAGAGGCTGGGCCTGAGAGAGGTGGGCTGAGAGAGGATCCAGCTGCCCCCTCCTGCCTCCCGCCCCCCCACCCCCCCGCACCTCCTCCTCCCTGGCTGCCAGCTTCTCATTACTCCCTTCCATAACCCCCTCGCTTGTTTGTCCCTGGTGCCTGGTAATTAGGCTGTGTTAATTAAACCATGGGCTCTGACTCTGCTCACCCGAGCTCTGTTTACCATAGATTTTCCCGCTAGGACTGCAGAGATCGTAAAAACAACAACCCACCTTGTCTCTCAGGCTTATTTACTAACTTTGCCATAAATAATCAGGGCAATTTGCGTATTACTACTTGGCTTTTTATAGCACCACACATCTGAACACTGGCAGGCAAGCTGGGAGCCGGGCAAGGAGGTGAGCCGTGCTCTAGGTTGGCAGTGACATTGGCCAGAGAGGCCTCTGGCTTCCTCCTTTAACCCAGACTGTAAAGCAGGCTTGGCTTCTCCTGGTCTGAAAGCAGAGGGGGACCCAGTGTAGAGGTGGGAGGAGGGGGGAGAAGGCGAAGCCAGGCATGGTCAGGGGCAGAGGTGGGCACAGCTGTAGTGGGAAGGGAGAACTCCAAGGTGCCCCTTGGCAAAGGATGGCCTTTGTGCTGAGGGCAGAAACGCCCCCTCCCCAGGGTCCTCCATCACGTAGGAGCTGGTCCAAGCAGAGCACTTGCACACTTGAATCAGACCCTGGCTCTGTCATCTACTCACCGTGTGACCCTAGGCAGGTCACATCCCTTCTCTAATCCTCATTTCCTCACCTGCCAAATGGAGAGAATGATGGCACTTCCCTCAGAAGATCTTTGTGATGACTCAGCGAGTTAATGTAGGGAAGGTGCCTAGCAGGACGCTGGCGTAGAGGGAGGGGCCAATATGATGACGATAATGATATAAAAACAAATCCTCTACATTCCTACAGCCACCAAACAGAATTTATGAAGAAAAATAAACCAAGATATGCTCTCAGGAAAGAGAAGGATTTAGCTGTCAGGCTACAGTCTGGATCAGGATGGAAAGATGTAAAGGGCCCACAGCAGCAGAGGGACTCCCTACCCACCGAGGCCGCCGAGGGGGCAGGGAGAGGCCGGGTTTGGGCTATAACTGAAGGCCGGCAGGCATCGGGGTGGGTGTCAGCCCTGAGGGGCCACATATGCCCGCAGGGCCACTCCGCCCTGGTTGCCAAGGCACACAACTGGCCTTCAGCCCTGCTCATCCTGCCGTACTGAGCTCTGATCAGCCCCCTCCCCCGGAAGCCAGGACCCTGCTCCCCACGCCCCAGCCCTGAATTGCATTCTTACTTCACCCCCCGCCAGACGGGGAGCGTGTTACAAACTGGGCGCTACATCCTTAGATCTTGACTTGTTCTGAACCTTGGGAGGGGAACCCCAGCCTTGGACCAGCTTTAGAACCTTCTGCCTCTTGGGCACTGGTCAGTGAACATCCCAAGCAAGGAAACCCAGCTCCCCACCCCCACTGCCACCCCATCCCATATTTGAGGTTCCTGCAAATCTGGAGACTGGGCTCCTGGCTTACGTCCCATGGAACAGAAGCATGAAGGTCAGGCACGACACAAAGAAATGAGCGACAACCAGAGTAATGTGCCTGACTGGGCCCTGCTTGAGTCACGAGGGCTCAAGTACTGGGTGACATTGTGGCCATCAGGTCGCTGCTACTCGTGAAAAAGGACGAAGCTTTCAGTATCACCAGGAGTCAAGGTGCTTCCAACGACCATTGATGGCTATGCCCCAGTGGCTGGGATGGGCAAGTGGGCCTTTCAGGGCCTTTTGCCATGTGTGCCTCTGCCTCGCACCCTCTCCCCTCTGCTCTGCCAGCCCTGCCCTTCGGATCCCTGGGGGTCCTTCTGTGAAAACTCACACCAGTGCCGCCCCTCCCCCGCCCAGGCACACTCTCTCTCTGCTAGCTTCCTATTTATTTCTACCAGAAAGCTTACTGAAAGCTGTAATCCCTTTGTTTGTTTCTTTGTTTACTTAATAATCTCTCCTCCTACAGGCTAAATTTGAGCAAGATGGGAATCTGTGTGCTTTGTTCCCCCACTGTTTTCCCAATGCCTTGTTCACCCCTGCAGGGTGACCTCATGGCCCATGATAATTAACACATTACTCGGTGCCTGGCCCCAGTAGGTGCTCAGTGACTATTTGGGGAATGAATGAATGAATGAATGAATGAGTGAAGGCAGGCAGCGGGTGCAGTGGAAGCCATTACCGTGGTTACCACAGCACACCCAGGTCTGGGGGGTGTCTCTTAACTGTGTTAGTTCACACGCCCACCCTTCCATCCCTCCACCGTGCTGCACCATTGGGCATCTTCACATCTTCACCTCTGGGCTGCTAGAAGCTACAGGCATGGCTGGAATGGACCCCTTGGGCTTCACCACCTCTGTGAGATGGAGAAGAGAGGGAAAGAAGAAAGGCAGGAGAGCACAGAGTGCCAGGAGCTGAGGGTGAGGGCCAGACAGGCAGGCCCAACAGACGTGATACCTCAGAGGGCAGGGAGTGTGAGCTAAGAGCCCCGGGTCTGCAAAGAGGCTGTGCAGGTGACGGGGTGCAGGGCTCAGAAACAAGACTTCAGGAGATGACACAGACATGGACAAAGAGAACGGAGATTTCTTAGGGGGCTGTTTAGAAGTGGAAGGAGCAGAGAATGAGGACATTGGGGAAGGAAGGGGCAGGTAGGTGTGCAAAAGATGGATTTCTTAATTTGCTTCTGAAGAATGGTAATAACCTAGCCTCTGTGCAGGCTGAAGTGAAGGAGCGGGAAAGGGGCGAATGGGAGTGCAGAGAGACAATCAGCGGGGAACGGTCCAAGTGGGACTGGCCCTGAGAGCCAGGGAGAAGGGTGGCCTCAGAGGAAGAGGGACCCATGGGAACCTGGCAGGTCTCTGAGGCAGAGGGACCTCTAAGAGGACCTCAGGAAAATGAGAAGTGACGCCTTCTACTGAGTGCAGGACCAGTCACGTAACACGTGGGGCCCCAAGCAAAATAAACATGCAGGCCCTGGTTCAAAACTGATTGGGAATTTCAAAACAGTGACAACAGAAGGTTAAACCAACTGTGGGCCCTTTCCAAGCCCAGGTCACACGCCATGAAGTGGGCGCTGGCTGTGCACCAAGATGAGAAGGGTGGAGGATGTCAAGAGACCAGAGGAGGTTTGGGGAGGCCAGCAAAGACATGTGATCCCGGATGCAGGATGGAGATAACCGAGGCCGTCTAGACCATAGGGAGGACCCAGGTAGCCACTTGCAAACTGAAATGGAGGTGACCAGACACTGATGTGCCAAGGACCCCGGAGGCAGATGGTGGGAGTTATCCAGGAACTGTTCATCCTCAACGTGCTCAGTAGGACAGAGTGCTTATTTCATGTAAGTTCCGAACCTCACTTCTCAAGATCCGTGCAAACCTGACTGGGCTGGTCCCTCCCCCCAGCCACTGCTCACACTGTACCCTCTCCCTGGCACGCCCTGCCTTGTCCCGTCCTTCCAGCCAAATCGCATTGATTCTTCGAAGCCCAGCTTGGGTCCCTCCAGGAAGTCTTCAAGATAAGACACTGCCTTCTGACAATGCTCAGGCCATCAGTGGTCCTGTGTCCCTTTCCAGCCTGGGAGGGCTCAGGGGAGTTGGGGTGAGGCCGGGGGTATCTGGGGCGTTCTCATCCCTGTCTGTCCCTGCAGCACTGAGCGCCGTGGAGTTCATCGCTGATAGGATGAGGGCAGGGGGACCCCAGAGAGGCTGGATTCCTCCCATTGGTCTAGGACAAATTAAATGGGGAAAAAAGAAAGCAGTTATAAAATAGGATATACAGTATGATCTAATTTTGGTCAACTCAACGTCTAAGTGTATGGGGCTGTTATCAGTGGTTCTTTTTGGGGTGGCAACGTGACAGCTGACTTTTTAAAAATTCTCCTTCATAATAGTCTGCATTTTCCAAGTTTTCTATAATTAGAATTTATTTATATAATGAAAGCCTATGTATCAAAGGAAGGGAAGGAGAAGAGCTGGGAGGCGGAGAATGGGGAGGCCTGGAGGGAGCTCTGATGGGGGGCTCCTGTCCCCTGCTCCCCGGTGGACGGACCCCACCCCTGGGTGCCCCAGAATTCCTTCTCATGGGAAGACACGCTGTTCAGCTCCCAGGCAACGAATGTAGGACTTGTGCAAGTCACAGGCTCCCTGTTTCTATTTTGTTCCTCTCTCTTCCACTCTGTATTTTGTAAGAAGCTAATTTTAAACTCTCCAGATGCCATATTTTTTATCTTTTCAATTGATTCTTTGCAGAAATGGAGTAACAGAAGTGTCATGCATCTGGCTAAGGGGACAGAAAAAGAAGGCCAGGAAGGCTTGGGAAGCAGTCACTGTCCAGCCCGCATCTCAGCCAGGCCTCACCTTCGTGTGCCCGGCTTCCGCCTCGAAGCTGAGATGCACAGAGGCCCCACCCACCTGCATCCCCAGAGGCCCGAAAAGCGGCTTTTGGCCACGACAGCAGGCAGCTAATTGCACGAGAGACCATAACCTACAGGTATGGAAGAGACCTTGGGACAGAGAGAGAGCTCACTTTCTCTGACCCCTAGAGCAGTGGGCCTCAGCCAGGGGCAATTTTGTCCCCTCCAGGAACATCTGGCAATGTCTGAAGACATTTTTTGGCTTCTCTAATGGGGGAGGGGTGCTCCTAGCAGGAGAGGGATGCTGCTAAATACCCTAACACGTGGAGGACAACCCCCCGCAATGAAGAGTTACCCAGCCCCAAACATCAGTGGTTACCCCGTGGAGAAAGGCTCCGTGAAGGCCCTTTCTTGTGCACCTTCTCACCCTGGCAGCAAGGCGGCCTCCGTCTCTGCCCCATCCTTGGGTTATCCAGACACACATCAAGGCTCTCACAGGGGAAGACAAGGCCCTGGGCTCTCCCGGGCACAGAGGGCCACCACTCACACATTCTGTGCCACCTCACTGTTAAGAGTGGGGCTCAGGGGCCGCCTGAGTTCAACTCCTGGCACCAGCATTTATGAGTCACTTAATGTCCCTGTGCCCCAGCTTCCTCCTCTATAAAATGGGGACACCTGCTTCCTAGGGTTATTATAAGATGTAGAGTTAATACAAGCAGAGTGCTTACAGCGGCGCCTGGCACCCAGCAAGTGCTCAGTGAAGGGCAGCCTGGGGTGTAACTCAGGTGAGTGAAACTGATCCCTGGGCACCATAACTCACCATAGCCATAGAGCGTCCCCATCACCCACACAGGAACACACACTCCAGCTCTGGTTCCCACAGACCTCCTGGAGGCCTTATAACCTGTTACTATGATTGCCATGCATATGCACAGCCCAAGTATTACCCCCATTTTCCCAGTAGGAGATTGTTGGCTCAGCTGGGTGAGGGGACTTGCTCTAAGCCTCTCCATATCTGGGTGTAGGATCCCCACAGCAGGGGCCAGGATCAGACAAAACCCTCTTCTGGAGAATTTGCTGGCCTCCCTTCCAGTGTGGACTCAAGCAGGACAGATGGACCTCTTAGGACCCTCGACTCCTGACCTTGATGAATCTGAAATCAACCAGAGCACCTTCTAGCATGCCCTTTGACCTCACCGGGACCCAGGAGTTGGCCGTAGCTCAGGACTTGACCCAGAAAGCACCCACCAGGCCCTCTGAGGTTCTGCAATGGCATTTTTAGCCAGCGACATTTGGACCCAGCCTAAAAATACACCCTAAACCCTTCAGCTATTTTTATTAACAAGTAATACGTGTCACTGGCATCTACCAAGGGTGTCTGTGGCACACATGCCTGGTGACAAAAGGGTGGCCTGTACATCTGACACCGTCACCTTAATGTGGGTGCTTTAAAATGTCTAAGCCAGGAAGTCCTGCTGGGGCCATGTTTCAGGATATACGTTTGAGCTGGCCTGAGCTAGCCATGCGGAAGACAGGGGACACAGAGCACAGGGAAGGTGGAGGAGGGGGCAGAGGGAGGGACGGTGGTGGCATGACCATGAGCATGAGAACAGAGAATCAGGACCCATCCCAGAGGGTGGGGCAGTGGGCACAGGAGGACAGCCAAGGGCAACCTCTAAATCTCTGCTTTTGAACCTGCGGCCTGTCCTGCTTGACAGCCCCCAGTCCCACCCTTGCTTCTGCTGGTTTTTAAGACCCTTCTCTGACTCCACAACTGACAGCCAGTGGAAAAGCAAGGCAAAAAAATTGGCTGTAGAAACCAATTCCCCAGCCCTGCTCTGCAAGACGACGTTCCCCGAAACCCTCCCCTTTGCCATGACCTCCCTCTCTCCTCCCTCCTGATTTCCTTCCTCTGAGAGTGTCTTCTCGATTTCCTGAAACAAACTTCCCTCCTCTCTCCCGTGCCCAGTTCTGCCTTGGGGTCCCCCAACTCTTTCCTTCTTTTTCTCCCACCGTCTTCCTGCGCACAAAGATGGGGGCACTCTGCGGGATGTGCACAGAACCCAGCAGGTCTGTGCTGGGGTCAAAATCTCCAAGAAGCACCTGTTAGAAACCATCCCCCCAAATCTCCATTTCTCTCCTGCGGGTCTAGGTCAGCCTGGGTACAAGGGCACTGCCCAGCCCTCTGCAGGGCGGCTGCAGGGCGTACAGGGCACTGGCTTTGGAGTCAGCAGACTTGGGTTTAAGTCCATCTCTGGGGCTTACCAGCTGCTGGAGCTTGGGATGGTGACTCAGCCTCTCTATCTCAGTTTTCTTTACTGCATAATAGGGGTGAAAATTCTTCCTGGAATTATTATGGAGAATAAAGCAGATAATTCCCAGAAAGCCTTAAGCACTGTGCCCAAAACATAGTAAATGCTCACAAAGTATCAATTTCTGTTATTATTATTGACATTCATGTGCACAGCCTCTAAAGCAGGAGTTCTGAGCCTGGGGCTCAAAGGTGGGCCCCAAGGGGTTTATGTGTCCATCCATTAAATTAAATGCACATTGTTAAATGAGTGTGTATGTACCTGAGGGGAGAGGAGAATCCATTGCTATCACCAGGAGTTCAGAGGGGTCCATGACCCCCACCCTGCCAAAGTAGGAACTTGGGACAATATTGCGTAGTGGTTAAGACTATGAGCTCTGAAGTCTGACCACCTGGGTCCAAATCCTAGCTCTGTCGCTTACTGACCTACTCCACTACTCCTCACTCCAATCTCCATCCATAATACAGGGATAATAATAATACCTCCCTCACGGGGCTGTTGAGAGCACGAAATGACATGCTGCTTGTCAGGCTTAGAAGAATGCCAGGCACATTATGTCCATGATCTGTGTGTGTTTTATACAGAATTATACAGATATAATTTTACTGTTATTTTTTACTATCAGGAACCACTGTCCCAAAGCCTGCTTTTGATTTTCCTACTCGCTTCCTTGCTTGTTCCCTCCTGCTTCCCACTCTCTGCCTTGGAATTGCCTCTCCCTCCACATTCCCTTCTTGTTGGCATCATAAAATACGCCCTAAATCAGTAGAGGGTAGGGACAGAGGATGGCAGGGGGTGGGGGAGAATCAAAGCTTGGGGTTCAGCAACCAGCCTGGTAGAGGGGGAAGCGCCGTGAGGCTGGAGGCTCGAGACCTGGGGGCTGGCAGGGCCCTGGGGACCCTGTCTGATGTGGAGTCAGGAGTCCGGAGCAGAGTCCAGCTACTGGGACAAGTGGGCTAGTGAGAGTCAAGTGGAGTCCAGCCCCGGCCTAGGGAGCCAGGGCTCAGGCAGGCTGGGGCCCAGCAGGCATGGACGAGCCAGGGGGCCTGGTGCACCGCAGCAGAGCAGGTACCGGAGTGTCTGGGTCCCCAGATCCTGGGCCCAGGATGCTCAGCCCTGAGTCACCCCCTGGTAAGGATGGGGTCTCTCCACAGTCAGGTTGGGGCAGGACGGGTTGGGGTGTGGGGAACAGCACCACCTGCAGCTGAGCAGGCATGGGGCCGTGGATAATGATACGGAATGATCACGTTACAGACATCACAAATTCCTGGAAGCAGAGTGAAACGACTCCGCTCTGAGGGACCAGTGATCAGTGGTACTGGCAGGCCCATCAAGCCCATGGAGATTCACGGAGAAAGTCATGCTGGCTCCGTCTGCCAGCAACGAAGGCACTTTGGAGGATGAGCAAAGCTCACCCCCACTGGGCGCATGGTGGGCAGGCAGGGAAGGCTGGCGTGAGGGGACGGGCTCCGGAAACAAGCCTGCCATCAGAGGGGAAAATATTGAGAAATATATGTTTACTCAAATTCTACACTGGATCAGAATGAAACACACATCCTTAGCCATAAAGGCAGGATTAAGACAACAGAGCATTATTTGCAAACACTCAGCAGCCATCGGCACAGACGTAAACATGTGCGGAAGATGTAAATCTGAGCGATGAATGCCTCATTCTACTGCTGCTGAAACACAGTTCTTACGTCCTGCCTGGATTCATTCATGCCTGGGTCTTCATTCTTTTTCGGTTCCTCTCCATTTAACAGACTCTGTAAGGGATGGGCCAAAGACTCGTATGTAAGCAACCAATATTCTGCCGCTTCAGGGAGCCAGGGCCCCAGAAGCTGCTGGGAAGGGCTCAGAGACACTCTTGAACAGGCCATGAGCCAGGTGCATTGGCATCACCAGGATCCTCACTGGGAGATGCAGAATCTTGCCCTTCTCCGCCCCCCAGACCTGCAGAAACTGAACAGGCACTTTCCCCCAAACCCCAGGCGACTTGCATGCACATTCAAGTTTGTGAAGCACCCATCTAAACCACTGTGTGTCAGTCTTTGAGAGCCTTGGGGCCCCTTGTGATCCACATAAAATGATCACTTCCTTCTTTAATGTGCTTTAAAATTTCAAAATAAAGTGAATACAAGCAAATCAAAGGAATGGTTATTGAAGATGCTTTTTAAACTGCACGTATACCTCCCCTCTGTCTCCTCTCTAGAATATTAGATGCAACACCATTGCCCCCACTCTAAGGGTCTGGGTTGGGGAGAGGCATGTCCCCAGGTGGAGCATCACTGATCTACAGAGCAATGGCCCCCACTGTACAGGTGAGGCATCTGTGGCCCAGAGAGAGGCAGCCCTAGAAGCCTCAGCTTCTGCACTGATTCTTGCAGAAGCTGGAAGTTCAGTGCCCCTTGAGGCAGGGAACCCCACTTCTAGATAGATACCAGCGTTCCAAGTGACCTGAAGTTTGCTCCCCCCGTCCCTTGCATGTCACAGCCTGAGTGCCACCATCTGGTGTCAGCTTTTGATTCCTTTCCCCAGGCCTTTGACAAGAGCCGTCATTTCCCTAAGAGCTTCTTCCTCCAAGTAAACACCTTGGAGTCCTTCAGCTTCCATCTTGCAATATAAATGATATCCCTCTTCATCTTTGACCATCCTCCTTCGGACCTAGTTTGGTTTGTCACTATCCCTCTGTGGGTATGCATGGAGAGTAATAGAATTGTTTCCTTTTCTTCTACATTGAACTTTGTATTAATTGAAAATGCATTCTTACTATAAAAATAACACCACTATGTTACAAAAAAATTAAATAAGATTACAAAATAATCTATAATCAAGCATCCTAATACCTATATTATTAGCATGCTGTTGTGTTTCCCTCCAATCGTTTTCACCTGTGTATATGTTCTTACACAGTGATACATATAATGCACAAGCAAGTCTAGAGCGTGCTTCACTTTTTGAACTCCAACTTCTTTTTATGCTGCAACAATCGTGATAATCATCCTTAGCATCCCCTCCCAGTGTGTAAAGGAGAAGTAAACTCGGTCTCCCAGCCTGGTTTGGCCAGTTCAGAAGAAAAGAGAACAGTTTCTCTCACTGATGCTCTCCAAAGGCAGCTCCCACCTCACTCTTCATACTGTGTCCAATGGGGACCAAGTCTCCTCAGGGTTTCATGAACGGTGCCCCCGCTTCTACCCTGTACTGGTGTCATCTATTTGGGGGGGGGACTTAAATACACAGCGTATTCATTCATTCATTTGTCCACTGGACAGATATTTGTTGACACCCTCCATATACAAACAATGCACCAGGGGCTATTTTGCAATGGTGAGCAAGACGGCTCTGGTCTCCTGAGCTCACGGAGCTTCCGTGGTGGTACTTCAAAGAGGCAACAGAGCACAGGAAGGGGAAGGGTCTGACATTCAGTGACAGCCCATTACAGGCCAGGGCCTAGATACGCATGCGTCAGCTCACCTGTTCTTCTCAACAACTCTCCCGTTTGGCAGATGAGGAGAAAGAAAATGTACTTACCCAAGGTCACAGGCTAGATTCAAACCCAGGGACTGTCTGACTTCAAAACCCCTTCTGAGTTCCCTAAATTCACACTGAGATTATGAGAGACTGTCTTTCTCTCCCGACCCTCCTTGGGCTCCCGCAATCTCAAAAGGCCATTATGAGCCACTCCCAAATATGTGCTTCAATTATTTGACAAAAGAAAGACAAAAATAACAGAATATTGCCTGATCTCAGGGGCGTGATTACATTTGGAGAAAGGAGGGGAAAGGGAACTTTTCTACAGGAGCACATCAGCCAGGAGCACGATTTAGACAAAAATGTAATTTAGAGACCTTATTTTTTATCCAACTGGCTAGCAGACATTTGTGCAATTTAAATCTTTTCAGAACCCACTCTGACAACCAAGTATCCAGGGGTCGACTCAGTCTGCTTCTTATTGCCACCAGACTGAAAACTCCACTTCCCCCTTCATAATTACTCCAGGCAATCAGCACCAACTGATCAATCAAACAAAGAAAATTGCAGGTTTGAAGCTTTAATTAAATCTATCTGGCACTATCTAATTAAAGAAAATCTTTACACTTCTACATACTCCAAAATAGAAGGAACCCGCTCCTTTGGGGTTCTACAAATAATTCGTCATGTCGAGGTCTTCACCTAGCTTATGTTGGAGAGGGAAGCACAGCAGAGAGAAGACAGTCATTCCATTCTTCTGTCCTTTTTACCCCAGTGCAGGTAAATTCTAATATCGGTGGGGGGCAGGGAGCTGTGGAAGAGGAATCACACCTCTGGTGGTTTCCCTCTCTTCCATCGAGGCCCTTGAGGATGGATGGCTCTGTGTTCAGGCTGCCTTTCTCCCATTCCCCATGCATCGCGGTCTAGATGGCTGGAGGACACCCACAAAGAGCAGGGATAAAAAGCTGAGAACTCGGCCACTTCTTGTTAACATGGCACTTATTTGCCATTTGGAACCTCAGCTTTCTCCTCCGCAAAATGGGGCCAAAAAAGACACTTCGGTGATTGTTGAGAGAAGTAAATAACACAGTGTGTCTGGGAAGTTTAAACAACCAGCGTTGGGAGAAGCAATACTAGGCACTCGAAGGTGGATGATTCCAAACCTGCCTTGGTTTGCAAGAACTCCTCTGGTCTTCATTCCTCTACCTACTAAGGGCCTTGACAGCCTTCTGGCTTTCTGCATTTATCTGTGGACAGGGATGTATTCCTTTCCCCTTTGCTGTGTAGGGGTTACATAAGCCTAAGATCCACCTTGTCTGTGATGTGTGGCTGCAGGACTTTGAAGAAGAGAGGAGTTGAATGTGCCTCTGCCGATTGGCCAGGGGATCACAAAGCCCCCAGATCACTCACTGAGAGCCCTTTGGGATGAAATAATCAAATTGGAGAGGCGGAGCCAAAGGTATACACTTCCTTCCTTGATAAGGCTGCTTGGTAAGACCACCGCTGCTCAAGGGATGAGGGGCCATGGTCATGGGGAAGACCAAATCAGGAGGGGACAGGGAAGACCTTCCAAGGCGCAGAGGAGCCTGTGATATAAACCTTTGGGTGCGATTGAAGACACTGCCCTGCCATCCTCCATGATGCTCAAGGGCAATGTGAGGTGCTATGACATCACCAGCCAGACCAGTCTACACTGTCTTCACTGCCTTCATTACGTTACCCTGGGAGCCTGAGTTAGTGCAGCTCTGGGAGACAGATACCACAATGTGTGCCTGGGTGTCTATCATGTCATCTGAAGCTACCAATGAATCTATGTTTCCACTCCCTTAAATCTCCATAATAAAGCCTGCTGGGCCCTGAGAAAGGAAACACATGTAAGGCACACAACCCAACACAACAGGTGTCATAAAGCCAGCTGAAGATAGGTGGAGACACCAAACTCACCTTGTTTCAGGTTTTTTACTCCAAAGTCACCTCCTTAGTGACAGTTTCCTTGGCCATCCTATTGAAATCTCACCCCTTGCCCTTCATTCTTTCCCTGATGTGTATTTTCTTCATAGTGCTTATCTAAGTAACTTTCCGGATGAGTGGAAACTGTAAGGCTAAAGGCAAAAACAACTGCACATGATCACTGTACTCTAGTTGAAAAGTTATTTTCCAAGGGGTACGGGTTAACAATCCTGATACCACTCTACATCCTGGGATTGAACAATTCAGTCAATGGATGGCAGATGGTGGGAGCCAGGTGTCTCACTGTTGGAGTGGGAGTTTCCAGCTAAGTACGGGGAGGAGGCTAGAATGATCCATGTGGTACTGGATTAGAGTCGGAGACTTCAGTATGAACTCGTGTTTAGCTGAACACAGATACACATACAAATATTTATAGATATGTGTATACACATGAGTTAGTATACATACACATATTTCCTTGCTCTGTCAGCTGAGAGGGCCTAGAAGCAATGATACCTCAATAGTAATGAGCACACCCAGGGCCAGATCTTGGTTTCTAACACCATTTCCCAATTAAAGGATGCAAAGCTCAATTCTCCAAAGAGCTCTGGTGAAACAATAACAGTCACAACAATAACATCAATGACAAAAGTTCACAGTGACGGGGAACTGTCAAAGGAAACAGGAGAAGCCAACTAAGAGTCCCCAGTGGCCAACTGAGCAACAAAATAAACAAACTAGTATTGAATTTTAACCCAAAGTATAAAATAAATATCCATGAATCCACTGATATAAATAAATTAATAAGCCGAGGAAAACAGATCTCTCCTACAGAAGAATTCCAAATAATTTATGTAGCTACTCTGCCCTCAGGATGAAGCATGACTCTCTATTCTGTAGGTGTGAGCTACACATAGGGACTTCCTTCCAATGTGGACAGTGTGGAGTGGGCAGTAACTTTACAGTGGAGAAGCCTGACATACATGAACTCAATCAGGTGCTCAAAGCCAACATCAGCAGAGACAAGTCATGTTGATGGTATGTAACCTTGAGATGATGTGACGAACATGTGACCTTCCTTCAAAAACACACGACTCCAGTCTAATCATGAGAAGAACATCAGACAAATCCCAACTGAAGGACATTCAACACAACACCTGACCAGTACTCCTCAAAACTGTCAATCATCAAAAACAAGGGAAGCCTGCAAAACTGTCACAGCCAAAAGAGCCTAAGGAGGCAGAAGGACTAAACGTTATGTGGTTTCCTGGATGCGATCCTAGAAGAGAACAAGAATGTTAGGTAAAAACTAATAACTAACTAATGAGGAAATCTGAATAAAATATGGACTTCAGTTAATAATAATAAATCAATATTCATTCATTAATTGTGACAAAAGTAACCATACAAATGTAAGATGCTAAGAATAGGGGAATCTCGGTGAGGGGTATTATATAGGAATTCTCTGTCACATCTTCATAACTTTTCTATAAATATCAAACTAGTTCTATTTATTTATTTTTTTTTTTATTTTTCGGTACGCGGGCCTCTCACTGTTGTGGCCTCTCCCGTTGCGGAGCACAGGCTCCGGGCACGCAGGTTCAGCGGCCATGGCTCACGGGCCCAGCCGCTCCACAGCATGTGGGATCTTCCCGGACCGGGGCACGAACCCACAGCCCCTGCATCGGCAGGCGGACTCTCAACCACGGCGCCACCAGGGAAGCCCTCTAGTTCTATTTATTTTAAAAGATTATTCTTTAAAAAAATGAAAAAAGAGCAGATCCCTCTTGCTCTGGTATGAAGGACAGACTGAAGGTGACAAAGGCAAGAGCAGGGAAACCAAGAAGGAGGCTGCTGTGATAATCAAGGCAAAAGATGATGGTAGCCTGGACCACAGTGGTGGCAGTGGAGGGAGTTGGAAGGGATGAGCTTTGGAGAGGAAGCAATGACAAGATGACTAACATTTACCCGGTGCTTACTGTGTGTCCAACGCCTTCTACACACTTGATGCCTTGTAGGGTAGGTGAATCTTCACGACTTCCCTACAGGGTAGGTACGACTCTAATCCCAAGTTTGTTGACAGAAGAACTGAGACTCAGAGACAAGTGACTTCCTCAGCATCACACGGCAAGCAAGAAGCAGAGGCAGGCTGGCTCCAAAGCCCCTCTCTTAACCACCACCCCACGTGTGTGCTCAGCCGGGGCAGCAGGAGATGTGAGACAGAGAAGGATTACAACCAGAACCACATTTTGTTGCCAAGAAGAATCCACCAAAAGTCAGGAGCACACACACACACAAAAAAAACGTTGCTTTAAAAAATATTGTACTTTATGGGTCAACGGCCTAATTTTTAGGCACCAGGGCCAGACTGTCCAGGAGCTTCACCTCCCCAAAAGCAAATAAAAACAAGCGCCAAGTCTGGAAAGCTAATGGACTCTGCTATCTGGAATCCTCACCTACATCTAGGTCCTAAATGCCAAGACTCGGAGTTTGCAATATAACCAAGGAAGCACTAGCTACAGTGATAGACAAACCCTGGACTCTCAGAGGTCCAAGTGTGTATACAAGTTCAGGTCTCACTTATGTAAAATCCAGGCAATCTGCAGCAGTCGGGGGAGGGGGTGGCTTCTACTTCATATGGCCAGCCAGGCATCCAGGCTTCTTATATCTCCTGTTTCCAGGGAAAGAGATGGAGCAGGTTGCAAGGGAGCTTTTCTGGGCCATGCCTGGGAGGGGTGCACGTTACTTCATTCACTTTATACTGACCACTAAGTCACACAGCTCCACCTCGATGCAAAGGAGGCTGAGAAATATTAACCCAGGCTGGGCAGCTGCTTCCCACAGACAACGCTGCCCTGCGGAAGAGAAGCAGGAATGATGGTGGACAGTCAGCCTTCTCTGACACACTGCTCAACATGCCACTGGGAGATAAACCCTTATGCCAAAGACAAATGGGGAAACTGTTGAAAAAGCCAAGAGAGGTTCCTGAATATGGCAGAAATAGTCCAAGAAGATCAGGAGTATTTTATAGCCCTTCTACATACACCTCCAGCAACACTTAATCACACAATTTCAGAGCCAGAAGAAGCTTTGGAGTTCTCCTAGATGTAAGTCCTCAATTTATAAATCAGGAAAATTCAGCTGGCCCTGAGAAGGGATGGGACTTGGTGACAGTCACAAGTACACCAGTGGCCACACTGGGCCAGAACCCAGGTCTCCATGCCCCAGTCCTGTTTCCTGGCACCACATCTGGTGGAGCTCAGACCCACCCAAGGAAGCAGTAACTTGGCTCTCTGTTCACTTAAAAGCTGATGATTGGTTTTCTTTTATACTTACTTAAACTCTAAGGGAACGAGGAGCTCAGTGCTTGGGAGGTGTTTATTTGGGTACCATTTCTGCTGGCAAATGGAGTAAATGTTAAAATTACAGGTTCCAAACCTGCCTCTACGCTGAGGACAACATCCCTGGGTTACCAGGGTCCCTTGCACCTTGATTTCTGCTGCTCCAAAGGTTCAGGGATTGAGTTGAGGATAAAGAAGGGGATACACTCCTATCTCGGCAACACACCTGTCGGCCACCACCTGCAAGAAAGGGGCAGATGAGAGCCAAGGGGAAGCCAACTCCATTCTGGGGTAATGTCGCATCTTTGACAACACCGGGTGACACGGTGGGCAGGACCGATCATGGGGAGGGATGTAGGCAACACAGCCTTTTGGCGCAAGACTCAGGCTCCGTGGGGCCTTACATGTTGGCCGCTATTAAATGGCAGACTTGGCGAATGAGCAATGTGAGGCTTTGCCACAAAATTTCACTTTGACCTTGAACCACAGGGTCCTACTGTGAAGGGAGAGATTGCTCAGGACCCCGACACTGCTGCCCACCTGGCTTTGTATATCACCGGCTGCCAACCCCTGCCCCACCACGCCTGCCCAAACCCACCCTTTGGCATTAGATGATGGAGCACATGGCCACCCGCGGGTCACCGCAGTTGGCTTCCCGAGCCCCAAGCTGGGCAGACCCTGCTCCCTCCCTTCTGCAGCCCCCTTCAGACCTAGTGTGGTTGGGCCGACCTGTGTGAAAATGGGCGTTTGAATACAGCTCGCCCAAAGCGCGCAGCCTCTTGGAGACTCAGTATTTTCTCACGATAAAGATGGAGGTGATAATTCTTATGTCTGGGAAAACTGTGAAGACTGAATGAGATGTGGGACATCAAACTCTTGGCACACAACAGGTAAATATTTATTCCAACCCCCTGACCCTCCTCTATGTCCATTTAAGTCATCAGAACTCATCGTTCAGGGGATAAACAGAATGGTTCCCCCAAATGTCCTACAGTGTTTCTGGGCCCAGTATTGTCCCCAGATGCTCTGGGCCCATAGTAGGGGTCAGTGATCTCACTGGGGACCTATGCAGGTCTCCCAAAGCTTGCCTGGGGAAAGGTCATGAACAAAGCCGACTACAGCAACCCAGAAAGACAGGCTGCTGCCCTGTCCCTGCAGCCCCGTCCAGCTACATCCGCAGGCCTTGGCCTCTGCACACTTCAGCTGACTCCTTATTAATCAGAGATAAATTTCCCGATTACATATGAAGCTCCTACCAACAGGTTTGCCTCCAGATGGCAAATTTGCCTGCATTTAGGATGAATCAAACGTATTTACTTTTCAGATGTTAGGGGTTTAATAAAATCCATAATGCCTTTGGCCTCAAGCCCTCTTCCTATTAATTATTAAACCCTTGTGTGTTTCGAGGGTAATTGAATCCATGTTTCTAATTAGTTTACACTTAATTCATCAGAACAATTTTTAAAGGGCTGATGGATGTCCCAATAAGCCTCATGGGCAGTTTAATGAATCTTTATTTAGGAAGAAATTGGACGCACACCAAACCGTTAACAGTGGTTACCTCCAGGGAGCGGGATTGGAACAAGGGCCTGGGAAGGAGGCACTTGTGTTTTTTCACTCTATACATTGCTGCACTGCTTGACTTTTTAAAAAAATACAGAGTTCCCATTACTTTTACCGTTTTAAAGAAACAGCTTGAAAAGGAAAATGGCATGAATTTTTTTAAAGGGAAATGGAGTGGATGCAAATGAGTCCCAAGCATTCCGAAGGCATTTTGGAGTGGAGAAGGAAGCCTGGTTTCTGGCTCTAGGAGACCCATGGTCTTCTCCTCCACGAGTCACTTAGTATCTAAGAGACCTCAGCCGCTTACTGAACCTCTGCAAAGAAAATTAATCCTACCCATCTCACGGGGCTGTTGTTGAATTATTACATAACACGTGTTAATGCCTGTTTAGGACCTTTTGGTGTGTCCCCACTTCCCTTAAGATACGTGCGAGCTCCCCAGCATGGCATACAGGGCCCCTGGTGATCCGGCCCAGACACCCCCATCTCCCCACAGCACTCCACCCCCAGTGAGCCCTCTGCACCTCGCCTTTCTCTCTCTTTTGCCCTGACCTGCGCACACACTATTCTCCTGCCTTGAAACACTCTCCCAGCCCCTCCTTCCACGCCCTATCAGGGATCCCTTCCTCCAGAGAGCATTCATTCATTCCATAAATATTTTGTTGAGCACCTCCTATGGGTCAGGCCCTGGAGATGCAGTGGAAAATAAGACAGTCAAGGAGCCTACAGTCTTGTGAGGGAGATGGGTAGAAATCCAACAATCACACACACGCACACGTACAGCCACGAAGGACAGATGCACAGTAATCTCAGGGGTATCACAGGAGGGTGTGACCAGGTTGAGAAGTAGGGGTGTCTCAGCGGTTTCCCCGGGTGAGAAAGTGCAAGTGAGTTGACATATGAAAAATGAGGGAGCGGTAACTAAGCAAAGGGGCAGGTGGAGGGACAGCATCCCAGGCCCATAGATCCACATCTACAAATATCTCCCCAAGAATACGTCAGGTTCCTCAGTCATGCCTCCTGGACTACCTTCACCTGCTTATTTATGTTTCCCTAAAAAGACTGTAAGTTCCTTGAAAGCAGAGGCTGTCTTGTTAACTGCTGCATCCCCAACACTAGGCATTCAATAAACGTTGAATACATGACAATGAGTGAATGAATGAATGAATGAATATGTCTAGTATGGTGGCTGGCCCACAAGAGGTGCTTGGTGTCATCACCTCTTTTTCCTTTCCACTATCCTGCCTCTGTTTCAATCCTAAATAGGAATGCTCCCTCATCCCCATCAGTCCCTCCAGCCACCTCCTGACCACAACAGCACATTCTCAAGGTGCTCTGGGGAGAGGATCCTCCAAGGACAATCCTATTGATGTGTAAGCCACACTTTTTAAGGAATCCAACAAGCAGGTCCTTTAGGGGCCTCTGCTGCAACACATAGTCCTAAGAAGACAGTAGAGTCTTTAGGCAGCCTATCTGCTGATGGGTGGTGCTGTGTCCCCACCCAGTTGGTTGTTCGGCCTGAGGCGTCTCGGGCCAGCACCTGCGCCTGGAGGCTGTTGGGTGGGGTCAGGTTTGGGTGCTAAAGGGCCAAGATATCAGCCACCAGGAGTGTTGGCGCAGCTGAATATTCCCCAATATGGCTGCCGCCGGCGTCTGTGTTCCCCCTCGCCCCACCCTGAGGTGAGGCACAGCTGCAGCCGCTGCCTCCCCAGGAGACCGTCCAAGACCAGCAGCCGTGTGGATGAAAGGCTCTTGGTGCTGCAACCAGGAGTCAGTGCTGTGCCTCTGAGGTGGGAGAGCCAACTTCAGGACACTGGTCCACAAGAGACCTCCCAGATCCACAAAATATCAAACGGCGAAAATCTCCCAGAGATCTCCATCTCAACACCAGCACCCAGCTTCACTCAACCACCAGCAAGCTACAGTGCTGGACACCCTATGCCAAACAACTAGCAAGACAGGAACACAGCCCCACCCATTAGAAGAGAGGCTGCCTAAAATCATAATAAGTCCACAGACACCCCAAAACACACCACCAGACGTGGACCTTCCCACCAGAAAGACAAGATCCAGCCTCATCCACCAGAACACAGGCACTAGTCCCCTCCACCAGAAATCCTACACAACCCACTGAACCAGCCTTAGCGACTGAGGACAGACACCAAAAACAACGGGAACTAAGGGCCTGCAGCCTGCAAAAAGGAGACCCCAAACACAGTAAGATAAGCAAAATGAGAAGACAGAAAAACACACAGCAGATGAAGGAGCAAGATAAAAACCCACCAGACCTAACAAATGAAGAGGAAATAGGCAGTCTACCTGAAAAAGAATTCAGAATAATGATAGTAAAGATGATCCAAAATCTTGGAAACAGAATAGAGAAAATGCAAGAAACATTTAACAAGGACCTAGAAGAACTAAAGATGAAACAAGCAATGATGAACAACACAATAAATGAAATTAAAAATACTCTAGATGGGATCAGTAGCAGAATAACTGAGGCAGAAGAACGGATAAGTGACCTGGAAGATAAAATAGTGGAAATAACTACTGCAGAGCAGAATAAAGAAAAAAGAATGAAAAGAACTGAGGACAGTCTCAGAGACCGCTGGGACAACATTAAACACACCAACATTCGAATTATAGGGGTTCCAGAAGGAGAAGAGAAGAAAGGGACTGAGAAGATATTTGAAGAGATTATACTTGAAAACTTCCCTAATATGGGAAAGGAAACAGTGAATCAAGTTCAGGAAGCACAGAGAGTCCCATACAGGAAAAATCCAAGGAGAAATACGCCAAGACACATATTAATCAAACTGTCAAGAATTAAATACAAAGAAAACATATTAAAAGCAGCAAGGGAAAAACAACAAATAACACACAAGGGAATCCCCATAAGGTTAACAGCTGATCTTTCAGCAGAAACTCTGCAAGCCAGAAAGGACTGGCAGGACATATTTAAAGTGATGAAGGAGAAAAACCTGCAACCAAGATTACTCTACCCAGCAAGGATCTCATTCAGATTTGATGGAGAAATTAAAGCCTTTACAGACAAGAAAAAGCTGAGACAGTTCAGCACCACCAAACCAGCTCTACAACAACTGCTAAAGGAACTTCTCTAGGCAAGAAGCACAACAGAAGGAAAAGACCTACAATAATGAACCCAAAACAATTAAGAAAATGGAAATAGGAACATACATATTGATAATTACCTTAAATTTAAATGGACTAAATGCTCCCACCAAAAGACAGATTGGCTGAATGGATACAAAAACAAGATCCATATATTTGCTGTCTACAAGAGACCCACTTCAGACCTAGAGACACATACAGACTGAAAGTAAGGGGATGGAAAAAGATATTTCATGCAAATGGAAACCAAAAGAAAGCTGGAGTTGCAATTCTCGTATCAGACAAAATAGACTTTAAAATAAAGACTATTAGAAGAGACAAAGAAGGACACTACATAATGATCAAGGGATCGATCCAAGAAGAAGATATAACAATTGTAAATATTTATGCACCCAACATAGGAGCACGTCAATACATAAGGCAAATACTAACAGCCATAAAAGGGGAAATCGACAGTAACACATTCATAGTAGGGGACTTTAACACCCCACTTTCACCCATGGACAGATCATCCACAATGAAAATAAATAAGGAAACACAAGCTTTAAATGACTCATTAAACAAGATGGACTTAATTGATATTTATAGGACGTTCCATCCAAAAAGAACAGAATACACATTTTTCACAAGTGCTCATGGAACATTCTCCAGGATAGATCATATCTTGGGTCAAAAGTCAAGCCTTGGTAAATTTAAGAAAACTGAAATTGTTTCAAGTATCTTTTCCAACCACAACGATATGAGACTAGATATCAATTACAGGAAAAGATCTGTAAAATATACAAACACATGGAGGCTAAACAATACACTACTTAATAATGAAGTGATCACTGAAGAAATCAAAAAGGAAATAAAAAATACATAGAAACAAATGACAATGGAGACATAATGACCCAAAATCTATGGGATGCAGCAAAAGCAGTTCTAAGAGGGAAGTTTATAGCAATACAATCCTACCTTAAGAAACAGGAAACATCTCGAATAAACAACCTAACCTTGCACCTAAAGCAATTAGAAAGAGAAGAACAAAAAAAAACCCAAAGTTAGCAGAAGGAAAGAAATCATAAAAAATCAGAACAGAAATAAATGAAAAAGAAATGAAGGA
This sequence comes from Monodon monoceros, assembly GCF_005190385.1. Classification (NCBI taxonomy): domain Eukaryota; kingdom Metazoa; phylum Chordata; class Mammalia; order Artiodactyla; family Monodontidae; genus Monodon; species Monodon monoceros. Next base: position 154,056,038 of record NW_021703774.1, on the reverse strand, counting down.
AACGATAGCAAAGATCAATAAAACTAAAAGCTAGTTCTTTGAGAAGATAAACAAAATTGATAAACCATTAGCCAGACTCATCAAGAAAAAAAGGGAGAAGACTCAAATCAATAGAATTAGAAATGAAAACGGAGAAGTAACAACTGACACTGCAGAAATACAAAAGATCATGAGAGATTACTACAAGCAAATCTATGCCAATAAAATGGACAACCTGGAAGAAATGGACAACTTCTTAGTAATGCACAACCTGCCAAGACTGAATCAGGAAGAAATAGAAAATATGAACAGAACAATCACAAGCACTGAAATTGAAACTGTGATTAAAAATCTTCCAACAAACAAAAGCCCAGGACCAGATGGCTTCACAGGTGAATTCTTTCAAACATTTAGAGAAGAGCTAACAATTATCCTTCTCAAACTCTTCCAAAATATAGCAGAGGGAGAAACACTCCCAAACTCATTCTACGAAGCAACCATCACCTTGATACCAAAACCAGACAAGGCTGTCACAAAGAAAGAAAACTACAGGCCAATATCACTGATGAACAAAGATGCAACAATCCTCAACAAAATACTAGCAAACAGAATCCAACAGCACATTAAAAGGATCATACACCATGATCAAGTGGGGTTTATCACAGGAATGCAAGGATTCTTCAATATATGCAAATCAATCAATGTGATAAACCATATTAACAAATTGAAGGAGAAAAACCATATGATCATCTCAATAGATGCAGAGAAAGCTTTCAACAAAATCCAACACCCGTTTATGATAAAAACCCTGCAGAAAGTAGGCATAGAGGGAACTTTCCTCAACATAATAAAGGCCATATATGACAAACCCACAGCCAACATCGTCCTCAATGGTGAAAAACTGAAAGCATTTCCACTAAGATCAGGAACAAGACAAGGTTGCCCACTCTCACCACTCTTATTCAACGTAGTTTTGGAAGTTTTAGCCACAGCAATCAGAGAAGAAAAGGAAATAAAAGGAATCCAAATCAGAAAAGAAGAAGTAAAGCTGTCACTGTTTGCAGATGACATGATACTATACATAGAGAATCCTAAAGATGCTACCAGAAAACTACAAGAGCTAATCAATGAATTTGGTAAAGTAGCAGGATACAAAATTAATGCACAGAAATCTCTGGCATTCCTATACACTAATGATAAAAAATCTGAAAGTGAAATCAAGAAAACACTCCCATTTATCATTGCAACAGAAAGAATAAAATATCTAGGAATAAATCTACCTAAGGAGACAAAAGACCTGTATGCAGAAAATTATAAGTCACTGATGGAAGAAATTAAAGATGATACAAATAGATGGAGAGATATACCATGTTCTTGGATTGGAAGAATCAACATTGTGAAAATGACTCTACTACCCAAAGCAATCTACAGATTCAATGCAATCCCTATCAAACTACCACTGGCATTTTTCACAGAACTAGAACAAAAAATTTCACAATTTGTATGGAAACACAAAAGACCCCGAATAGCCAAAGCAATCTTGAGAATGAAAAATGGAGCTGGAGGAATCAGGCTCCCTGACTTCAGACTATACTACAAAGCTATAGTAATCAAGACAGTATGGTACTGGCACAAAAACAGAAAGATCAATGGAACAGGATAGAAAGCCCAGAGATAAACCCACATATGGTCACCTTATCTTTGATAAAGGAGGCAGGAATGTACAGTGGAGAAAGGACAGTCTCTTCAATAAGTGGTGCTGGGAAAACTGGACAGGTACATGAAAAAGTATGAGATTAGATCGCTCCCTAACACCATACACAAAAATAAGCTCAAAATGGATTAAACACCTAAATGTAAGGCCAGAAACTATCAAACTCTTAGAGGAAAACATACGCAGAACACTCAATGACATAAATCACAGCAAGATCCTTTTTGACCCACCTCCTAGAGAAATAGAAATAAAAACAAAAATAAACAAATGGGACCTAATGAAACTTCAAAGCTTTTGCACATCAAAGGAAACCATAAACAAGACCAAAAGACAGCCCTCAGAATGGGAGAAAATATTTGCAAATGAAGCAACTGACAAAGGATTAATCTCCAAAATTTACAAGCAGCTCATGCAGCTCAATAACAAAAAAACGAACAACCCAATCCAAAAATGGGCAGAAGACCTCAACAGACATTTCTCCAAAGAAGATACACAGACTGCCAACAAACACATGAAGGAATGCTCAACATCATTAATCATTAGTGAAATGCAAATCAAAACTACAATGAGATATCATCTCACACCAGTCAGAATGACCATCATCAAAAAATCTAGGGCTTCCCTGGTGGCGCAGTGGTTGAGGGTCCGCCTGCCGATGCAGGGGACACAGGTTTGTGCCCCAGTCTGGGGGGATCCTGCATGCCGCGGAGAGGCTGGGCCCGTGAGCCATGGCTGCTGAGCCTGCGCGTCTGGAGCCTGTGCTCCGCAACGGGAGAGGCCACAACAGTGAGAGGCCCACGTAGAGAAAAAAAAAAAATCTAGAAACAATAAATGCTGGAGAGGGTGTGGAGAAAAGGGAACACTCTTGCACCGTTGGTGGGAATGTATATTGATACAGCCACTGTGGAGAACAGTATGGAAGTTCCTTAAAAATCTACAAAGAGAACTACCATATGACCCAGCAATCCCACTACTGGGCATATACCCTGAGAAAACCATAATTCAAAAAGAGTCACGTAGCAAAATGTTCATTGCAGCTCTATTTACAATAGCCCGGAGATGGAAACAACCTAAGAGCCCATCATCATATGAATGGATAAAGAAGATGTGGCACATATATACAATGGAATATTACTCAGCCATGAAAAGAAACAAAATTGAGCTATTTGTAATGAGGCGGATAGACCTAGAGTCTGTCATACAGAGTGAAGTAAGTCAGAAAGAGAAAGACAAATACCGTATGCTAACACATATATATGGAATTTAAGAAAAATAAATGTCATGAAGAACCTAGGGGTAAGACAGGAATAAGGACACAGACCTACTAGAGAATGGACTTGAGGATATGGGGAGGGGGAAGGGTAAGCTGTAACAAAACGAGAGAGAGGCATGGACATATATACACTACCAAACGTAAGGTAGATAGCTAGTGAGAAGCAGCCGCATAGCACAGGGAGATCAGCTCAGTGCTTTGTGACCGCCTGGAGGGGTGGGATAGGGAGGGTGGGAGGGAGGGAGACGCAAGAGGGAAGAGATATGGGAACATATGTATATGTATAACTGATTCACTTTGTTATAAAGCAGAAACTAACACACCATTGTAAAGCAATTATACTCCAATAAAGATGTAAAAAAAAAAAAAAAAGAAGACAGTAAATCTGACAAATTTGTAGATTTTTTACAGCTTCCAAACAGGTGTCTAATGCCTGTTGAGTGAAATCTGCAACCAGCCCCAAATGACTAAAACTGCATTCCACCTTAGGCTGATGACAGAATGTGTGTTGCCAGCAATGGAGGGAACCAGTTGCAGTGTTTCCCATAACTTGAGCCCAAATGTCTCAATTAAGGGATGCTTAGCTGTGCTTAACTGGTGCAGTTATCACCAGTGCCCTATAAACCCTCCAATACACAGTGATGTCGCTTATTAGCAGCATTGCCATAGCTTATGTTTGCTCATGTTCCATTAGAAAACTTCATCCCACATTAAAGTGCAATGCAATAGGATGTTTGCCAGCACGGAAAGGCCACCTAATTGTGCAAAAGCAGAGATGTGGGGATTGTTTCAGTAATTCATCCAGGCAGGGCTGACACTGCATTATCTGGGAGGCTCTTTGTTCTTTTCTGCCTAATTTCCAAACTCCTACAGGCTCCCCAGCCTTCAGGACCAGCTCCTACTCCCATTTCCCACCCGGATCCACTATGGGAAGAACCTGATCAGCTTCTATTTGTAAATTTAATTTCAAGCAGCCAGACGCTGCCTTCTGGCACCCTGGGATGTTGTTGCTTATGAATAGCTCTAGATGAAATGCGAGATGCTCTCGAGAAAGTGGCTGTGAACTCCTGGTGGAGAAAGGGAGTTGTTGGGAGATGAATGGCATCTGCATATAGAACAAGCTGTATGCAGTGTGCCTACTGGTACCTCTTCTTTAAGGATGCCAGATGCAGCTGTCAGTACCTAGCATCACTGAGAGCTCCCCATTTTGCAGAGGAGGGAACTGAAGCTCAGATAGGTTGACTCACTTGTCCAAGGTCACTGACACAGAAATAGGATTAGCACACAGGTATGTCTGACGCTAAAGGCCTTCACTCCTCCTTAATCACCTGCCTCGGGATTTCTCAGCCTCAGCATCATTGGCATTTGTTGCAGCTGTCTTGTGCATGGCAGGACACTTAGCAGCATCCCTGGCCTTGATCCACTAGATGCCAGGGCCCCTCTCCAGTTGTGACAACCAAAAATGTCTCCAGACATTGCCAAATGTCCCCTTGGGGTCAAAATCACCTTCAGTTGAAAACCACTGTTCTACTTCATGTCATATAAATGTGTTGGTTGTGTGTGTGTGTGTGTGTGTGTGGGTGTGTGTGTGTCTTTTTGCTTAACTGTGTTTTCTAATTTTCTTTCTACCAACATACAAGTATTTCTTTTGTTTATATCTCATTACAGTTCAAAGCAGTTTACACACACTATTTAATGTAATCCTTACCAACCAACCTATGGGGTAGATACTGATACATCCACTTCATGGATGAAGATACTGAGGATAAGAGTCAAAGTGACCTGTCTACGCCAAGCAGCTAGCGAGGTGCTGGAACTCATGTCTTGCAGGTGCAAGATGTATATTTCACTGCATGGCTCAGGCACAGCCAAACGTGGTAGAAGGCTTGACTCCCAGCTTCAAGGAGCTTAGAATGTAACTAGGAGGGAAGCTTGCTGCTCACAGCACCACCCATGAGCTAGCAGCTGGAGAAAGATGAGTGTAAAGACGGCTGAGGACTGGGGTGGGGAGGTGACTCCAGCCTTTTGCTGGAATGCATCCATAAATAAATTGAAAAGGACTGAAGGTAAAGGGAGAAAAGAGAAATGCATTAAAATGCTCAAAGAGCAGAATCACAAAACTTACACCTGTCAAGTCTGAGACGAAAGCCCCAAGTGATGCAGAGAGAACCCCACTGCAGGCTTCTTGTCAGTCCGGCCCCACTGCTGGGCTACCGTGGGATGAGCAATGCCACCCACAACGAATGACTTCCCCTGAGCCCAGTCTCTTCTCGGATGTCCGTCCTCCACACCTGCATCTCCCAGATCTAAAAAGTCTAATGGGCAGGCCACAGAGGAAGCGTCAAGACAGGCATAAAAGCGCTCCAGAGCAGTCTGAATTCCTAAGAGCAGAAGGCCAGGAAAGATGCAAATAATGTTTATGGAGCAGCAGGGGATCCTAGGAGGTGGCTCATATACACAACCCTGTGAGGTGGGTCAGTATCACCTCCATTTAATAAATGAGTCTCAGAGAAGCCAAACTTTGCGGAGGTCACGGCGCAAATAAATGTAGAAGCCAGCTGGGTATAAATCTTGGCCTGTCACCACCGTACCCTCCTGTCTCACGGGAAAACACTGTGAGAGGAGGTGACCTACCTGTTCTGCTAGACGAATGACGAGAAACATCAGTGCACAAAATACCCTGGGATGCCTCGAGAACACATTTTCCTGGAGACTGGAATTCACGTCAGGCTGACCTAGCTTGTTCTCTGCTTCCAAGCCAGACAGTGTGGGGTCATCCTCCACCCCCTTCCTTTTTTCAGACTCGCACTCTACAATCCCTATAAACCCACCCTTAATTCCAAGTACCGCACTGTCCCATAACATCATACAAACCCACGCCATCTTCTCTCTTCATTATTCTAGCTCAGGTTACCTCCATCTCTAGCCTGGCCTGGCAGACACCAGTCTGGCCCCTACCTTAACGCATTTTCCACGCTGCAGCCAGACCACGCCAAAATTCTCTGCTTAAACACCTTCCTTAGAAGGACATCTACCAAACACCTACAGCCAACATCACACTTAATGGTGAAAGACTGAGTATTTTAAGATTAAGAACAAGGTAAGGATGTCCACCCTCACCATTTCTGTTCAATATTATATTGAATATTGAGTATAGTCAATATTCTATCTGCTGCAATTAAGCATAAATAAATAAATGGCATCAAGATTGAAACAGGGGCTTCCCTGGTGGCACAGTGGCTGAGAGTCCGCCTGCCGATGCAGGGGACACGGGTTCATGCCCCGGTCTGGGAAGATCCCACATGCCGCGGAGCAGCTGGGCCCGTGAGCCATGGCCACTGAGCCTGCACGTCCAGAGCCTGTGCTCCGCAACGGGAGAGGCCGCAACAGGGAGAGGCCCGCATACCGCAAAAAAAAAAAAAAAAGATTGAAAAAGAACAAAAACTTTTTTTATTCCCAGATATTTTTAAAAAACTATCAACTATTAATAAGAAGCTCAGCCAGGTCATGGGATACAAGATCAATATACAAATATCAATTATATTTCTACATATTAGCAGTGAATCATCCAAAAATAAAATATAATGAAAAATAATTCTATTCATGACAGCAAATCAAAAAAGAACAAAAATCTTAAGAGAGATTTCCAGTTCAAGACGGAGAGCCAAGGCAACATGTTATACTCTCCTTCAACCTGACCTCCCAAGTTGTCATGGAAATAGTCTGAGGTATATAAAAAGAGAGACTATATATATCCATGTGGGAAACTAGGAAAAAGAGACAGACACCTACATGCTACAAACACTAAGGAATTTCTACAAAGATGCAGTGCTATTGAGACCTGACTAAGAAAAAGGTTCACTAGACAGGATGCTGACAGAGAAATATAGCTTAAAATGTGTTCTCAAGAAGTAACTTTAACCACTAGCAGAATAAAAATCAGAGACGAGGTAAAGAACACTTGTGCTTAAAGATGGAGAAACGGAAATCATAGTAAGGAAGCTTAAAAACAGAAAGTATTAAATATTATACAAGAACAGATACATCAGTTATCACCAAAAATTGTGAGTGAATTAAAGCTTTCTGTTAAAGAGTAAAAACTCTCATGAAAGATTTAAAAACAAAACTCTAAAAGAGACATAGAAAACAATGACATAGAAGCATTAAAAATAGAGAAATTAGCAAAGATGGGTGATAAACGCAAACCTAAAAGATAATAAAGTGGTAAAACTAGTATCAAAGTAGAATTTAAGGCAAAAAAGGGGGATAAATATAACTTTTACATTGGAAGAATTATAATTCACTCTGAAGATCTGATGTTTACAAATACTGACATACTGAAGAAATAACATCAACATATGTAAAGTAAAAACTTAGAAATAAAGCGAGAAAATGGTAAAAATAATAGTGAAAATGTGAAAACAATAAGTTGCTTATCCTTGACAAAAATCACTTAGACAATAAATAAGAAATGAGAAAAATTAAACAATATTAATAACATGAATTTGTTCACCCTTCCACCACAGAATACATGTTCTTTTCAAATACTCAGAACGTTCACCAAAAATGATCTCATACTGAGAAAAAAAGGCAACAACTTCCCCAAAATAGAAATCAGAATCTGAACATAATGCTGTACAACTAGATAATAACTTCTTACGTATAAAAAAATACTACTTGGAAATTTTGAGGGAAAAAACCCTAGAGTCAAGGAAGGAACAAAACTGCAGTTAGAATTATTTATTCTAAAAATAACGGCTATCATCAAAATGTATGCAATATGGTCAAGGCTGCACTTAGGGGAAAATGCCTCAATGATTTTAACATCCAACAAGAGGTAATGAAACTAATTCAGTTCATGAAAACAGCAAAAGAACACCACCCGCCCAAGGTAAGTGGGAGGGAAGAATGAATAAAGATAAAAGCAGAAGTCAACAAGTCAGGTAATAGGAAAGGGATAAAACTGATAGCCCTAGAGTTGGGACTCTTAAAAGACCAATAAAATAGGCAAGCTTCTGGCAAGACTAAGTAAGTAAAAAGAAAGAAAATGCAAATGCGCGGGAGCAGATACATGAAAGCGGACGTGATCCCAGATAGCGTGGAGGTAGAAATGCTGTATGGGAAAACTATATAATTCTGAAATGAACCAAAATGGGCACATCAGGCAGATGACGGGCATGAGGAGCCCGAGCAGGGATGACCTTGTGGAGGTGCAAAACCCAGGAGCCTTCTCCTCAAACACGGCTGGTTGGCCAGAGTGGGCTGTGCCCTGGCTGGGAATACATCCAGGGACCCCCTGCCAGGACCACCTCCTTAGGTCCCAGAACTCCCGCCCTTCCCGGCCGGAGCCATCCCACCTCCGGGGGTCTTCCACACCACACTCTCAGAACCAGAGAACTCAAATGGCAGAAGATAGAGCTTTGACCACACGTGCGTGGACCCTGCCTAAAGAGAAAAAAGAGCTGGAAGAACTTCAGGACGCAGAATAGGCCTCCAGTCATCTGCACCCCGACTAACCGCCCCACTGGCCTGATCTGACTTTCTGTCTTTCAACATCCCTCAAGGGTCTGCGCCGGTGCCCCACCGATGGGGTCACTGGAGCTCGACATCTGATGGTGACCTCGTCCAGCCTCCTGGTTTTAAGCACCAACCAGTCCTAGTCTCCCAGCTTCACATCTCTAGCCCCGATGTCCTTGAACTCTAAACTCACATATTCAAGTCCAGGCCTGCCCCCTTCCCAATGAGCATGTCACGTCCCTGAAGACAGTAGCTTTGTTTTGCTCACTGCTGCGTCCCCAGCACCCAGGCCAGTGTCTGGAACATACTAGGTGCTCATGAAATATTTGTGGGATGAGTAAGTGAAGAGCACTCCAGTCCCTCCACCCAAGTTTCACTGAACACCTACTGTGTGCCAATCCCTGTGCAATGTCAAGGGCAGATGGACAAGCCTGGTCTTGTCTAAGAGGAACCACTAGTCAGGGGAGCCCCAGATGCCCATCCCAGCTGCAGACATGGCAGCTCACCTCTGCACTGCCCTGAGAGGGCAGGGAGCAAGCAAGAAGAGGGCTGGCTCAGTCCTGGGAATGTTGTCTGTGACTCTGATCCAAGAGCATCTTAAACAAGCCTTGAGGACCCCGGGGTCCCCAGGGCTTGGCTGGTAAGCCATGAACCCTTTGTCTCCCTGGGAGCTCAAAGCGTATCTTGCAGGACCAGGACAAGTCTTGCAATGGAGGCACGGCAGGCCACCAGGTCAACAAAACCTGGACAGCTATGACCCTGGGGCCTTGATCTTTGCCCCCCCAAAGTCTGCTCTTCCTGCAGAGGTGGGAGCCTTCCTCCCTGTCTCCCTCCTTGATGTGAACTCTCCCCTTGGGAGGTAGCTCAGAAGCACGGGAAAGCAATCTTGTCCTCTCCATTGTTCCCTCTTCTATCGAGTGCGCTGCGGTTTAAAAAGTAGAAACTTCCCTAAATTCTCAATTCTGTACCCACAGCCAAAGCCACGCAAATGCAAGGCAAAATCCAACAAAGTATTGATGGTTTTCAAGTCGGGGATGTAAGACATAGTTGCTACTAGCCTTCAGTTCATATCTGCTGGGTCCAAGGGATATATTTCTGTGTGTGCAAAGAATATACACCAACAGGTGTGCACACATACACACATATGCATGCGAAATCAGTTGTAATAGAAAGACTTGAATTGCTCCGTGTGTTTTTTATCTAGTCTTCCCAATTGTCCTACAAAACCTCCTGTCTGCTGGGAACTTCTAAGCAGGAGAAAGGAATTGGGAAACGTAAAGAAAGCCGAGGAGTTCAGGGCAGACCTCATAAAAACAGAGGTCTTTCTTGATGACAATTCACCCTGCCTGGTTCTTCCTCTCAGCAAGCTTGGCTCAGGCCCAGCTGTTGGCCACGGGGAGGAGGGGGTGATACCTGGTTCGCAGGTTCTCTGGCTGGGGTGGCCCATCAAACACCGACAGGACGTCAAAGTCCTCCTCCAGGGCGAAGGACTGGAACACAAGCTGGATCCGATGCTGGTCCTCCGCTGTGATGGTCCACGTGCAGTTGGCGTAATTGGGGTAGCCATACGGGAACCCTGGGCTCTCAACGGTGCCATTGGGACCCTGCAGTTGGAACGTGCAGTTCTGGCCTGGGAGAGAGAAAGGGGGCTGTTCAGTACGGCCAGAAGAGCTCTGAGAATCTCCCAGAGAGATGGGAGCAGTGTGTTAGAGGCTCATGAACCCCCTCTTCCAAGTGTTTCCTCTGGACCAGCCCATGCTCAGTGCAGAGGGAAGGAAGGTGGGTGACTGATACACTGAGTGCCAGCTTGCTTGTGCCGTGAGCTGTCCAGATGATAAAATGGGCATCGTTGTACTCAAGCCTTAGAACAACGCTTGAGGTAGGAAACAACGCTCAGAGTTTGAACTAAAAGGCCAGCAGACCAGGTGGAACTTCCTCTTTACAACATTAAATGCCAGACTGATGATTTCAAATTTTCTCCATTTTCCACGGCCTCCTGACCCTCCAGCCTCCTCTTCTCAGCCCCAGCCCCCTCTTCCCATCTCCATAGAGAATAAATGCCATCAGTGGGGATTCCGTTGTCTTCCCAATTCCAAATCCGTCTAGCCTGCCCCACACGGTCTTCCTTCCTCTTGCAGATCAACTAGCCCTCCTGCAATCTAAACATATCCCTTCTATGTGCCCTTTGGATCCCATCCTTGCCTAATCTTCAAGAACCTTATATACGTTTCTCTCTTATATACGTTCCAAGTGTTCAATCATTTCCTCTCCACTGGAACTTTCCCATTTTAAATGTGTTCAAGACTCTCCTTAAAAAACCAACTCCCCATTCCACTTCTCTTCTCCCTCCAGCCTCGTCTCTCTTTTCCCCTTCTCAGCCAAAGTGTTAGAAAACACAACCTGTCTGTCCTTTCTGTCTCTATTTCCTTACCCCCAGCCCGTCAGTTCTGCCTCCTGGTCCTGTCAATCCACCCAAACAGGTCTAAGGTCACCGATGGGTCCAGTGGACACTGTTCAGTCCTCATTTTAATAGACCTCTCAGCTGCCTCTAACACTGTTGCCTCCCTTCTGGAATCACCCCTCCCGGGCCAGGGCATCTCAGACTACACTGCACATGAGCAGCACCTGGGGACCTGGCTGACATTTAGATTCTGATGTACAGCACCTGGGAGGGGCCAGAGAGCCTGCTTGTTTACCTGGTGCCCTGCAGATGCAATGATGCTTTGAGCAGCCTGGTCCCCGGCTTCCTCCCATACCGCTCACGCTCCATCCTTCCTCCCATGGCTCTTTCTCTGGCTCCTCTCCAGGCTCAGTGTTGGGGCCTCTCCTCCTCTCCGTCTGGTCTAGAGGACCTCCCCTTGTGCACGGATGACTCACAACTTCACAGTCCAGGCCAGACCTCTCTCCGAGCTCCAGACCTGACACCTCCTTCGGGATGTTCAGGCTCGTGATGTCCTCCACCTACCCTTTCCTGACACTTTCCTCTCCTTCACAACCCCATGGACAACCGATCACCCTGTCTCTGTCTCTACTTCCCTTGACCCCACAGCATCTCTCCCCCAGACTGCCATAAAAACTACCTCCTAACTGGTCAACTGCGTTTACGCTGGTCCTTGCCAACACTACAGCTGGGGGTGTCTTTTCAAAACAGAAATCTGATCAGGTGACCTCCCCTTTCCTCCACCGACATCAAACCTCCCATAGCTCATCATTGCTCTTCAGTAAGGAAAAATCACTTGTAGACTTATGAGGGTCTCTGTATGGTTTGGCCCTTAGTGACCTCTTACCCTTGTGTCCACTAGCTTTCCAGCCAAACCCCACCCTTCTAAAGGACTTGAACAGACATTTTTCCAAAGAACATATATAAAAGGCCAACAGGTACATGAAAAGATGCTCAACATCGCTAGTCATTACGGAAATGCCAGTTAAAAACACAATGAGATATAACCTCATGCCTGTTAGAATGGCCATCATCAAAAAGACAAGAGATAACAAATGCTGGCAGGGATGTAGAGAAAATGGAGCTCTTGTGCACTGTTGGTGGGATTGTAAATTGGTGCAGCCACTGCTGAAAACAGTATGGAGGATCCTCAAAAAATTAAGAATAGAACTATCACATGATCCAGCAATTCCACTTCTGGGAATATACTCAAATGTAACAAAAACACTAACTCGAAAAGATATCTGCACCTCCACGTTCATAGAAGCATTACTTACAATAAACAAGACATGGAAACAACCTAAGTGTGCATCGATAGATGAATGGATAAATTAGTTGTGAGATACATACACACACACACACACACACACACACAAATATTATTCAGCCATAAAAAAAAAAAGGAAACCTTACCATTTGCAACACCATGAATGGACCTCGAAGGCATTATGCTAAGTGAAATAAGTCAGAGAAAAAAAGATAAATAACTGTATGATATCACTTATATGTGGAACCTGAACAAACAAACAAAAAAAACCAAAAAAAAACAAACTCATAGAAAAACAGATCAGACTTGTAGTTATCAGAGGCGGGGGGTGGGGAAGGGGAATTGGAGGAAGGTGGTCAAAAGGTACAAAATTCCACTTGTAAAATAAATAAGTACTAGTGATGTAACACACAACATGACGACTATCGCTAACACTGCTGTGTGATATCCAGGTAAGTTGTTCGGAGAGTAGCTCCTAAGAGTTCTCATCACAAAGAGAACATTTGTTCCTTTCTTCTTTTCTTTTTATTGTTTTTATATGAGATAATGGTTGTTAGCTGAGCCTATCGTGGTAATCATTTCACAATATACATAAATCAAACCATCAGGCTGTATGTCTTAAATTTACACGATGATATGTGTCACAGATGTATATCTGTCAGAAAAAAAAACCCCGCCCTTCTCAGTCCTTTGTACTGGCCACACTCTCACTGCACAGCCACAGGGCCTTTGGGTATGCTGTTCTCTCTTCCAGATGTCTAGTCAACTGTCTCTCCTTGACTAGTTCAAACCCCCTATTATACGCTCTCATGATACATCACCTCTCCTTGGTAGCACTTATCACAGAAGCAAATGCCCATGCTTCCATGTGATTAATTCATGAGTATCTGTTTTCTTGCCAGGCTGTAAGCTCCATGAGAAGAAAGACCATACTTGAGTTTTCCCGTCTTTGAATCCATAGCCCAAGCTCAGTACCAGACACATGGTAAGTTCTCATTAATTTAATATAGTGCTTGTATTCAGTGAGTGTTTGGCTAGACACTCCTCTGAGAACTTCACATATATTAATTTGATTAATCCTCACAACAGCCCTAGAAGGTGGATACTATTCGTATCACCTCCATTTTACAGATGAAGAACTAAGGCAAAGAGAAATTGAGGAAGGGGTCCAAGCCACCCCGTTACTCAGAGATGGGATTCAAAAGTAAGCAATCCACTTCAGATCCACCTTAACTATGATGCTGATAAACTGACTCAACACTAATTTTTTTAAAGCCCACTTTAGGGATTAACTGACAAGGACAGTTAATCTCTAAAATGACTTTAATATTGAAAAATCTCTTTTAACAGAAAAGAGGGATAACACAAAGTATCCCATTTAAAGAGGAAAAAAAAGCTAAGGTCTTATGAATAAATGCTAAATGGGCATTTAATAAAATTAGACATGTAACCCTGATTAAAATAAGCATTTGGAAGTAGGAGAAAGAATATTTCCTTAGCATGATAGAGCATCCATTTTAAAACAATAACTTACATCCTACTTACGGTGAAATGCCTGATTAAGATCAGGAATGAGATAGAAATGCTACTATCACCTCTGAGATTTCATGCTTTATTGGAAGAGCTAATCCATGCGATGCAAGAAAAAGAAAGGAGAAAGGAGCAAGCAGAATTATGGCTTGCAAATGATATAGTAATATACCCAGAAAACCCAGGAGAATCAATTAGGATGCTATTAGAACTAATAAATTTCAGTAAAGTAGCCAAACACAAAATCAATGACATTTTCCATATGCAAGTGACAGATAAAAATATAAAGAAAAAAGGTCTTATTTATGATAACTACAAAATGCGTATAATAAGTGGAAAGAAACTTAATAAGAAACAGGCAGTCACTGTATAAAAATAACATTTAGAGAAGGATAAAAAATTTGAATAATTGGAGAGACATATGTAATCTTGAGTGGAAGACTAACTTCTGAAAGGTTAATTTGGAATATTAACCTTTTGAAAAGTTAATTTATAAGCTTAGTGCAATTCTGATCAAAAGCCCAATAACCTGTTTTAAATTTAGTAAAAGCGTGCCTAAGTTTAACTGGAAGAAATAGACAGTCGCAGACAATGGATATTTTTTGAAAAGGTATAAACTGTAGTATTCTCATTCTACAAGATACTAAACAGAATCACCGAATGATGCTTTGAAAATAGTGTGGAGGTGGCCCAAGGGTGGACAGGCAGAACATGACACAGTATTACAGCAATAGCTTTAAATAGACGTAAAAATTAAAATATATATAAGCATTAAAAATCAGTGAGAAAAGAAAAACATTTTGCAAGGTCAACTAATTAACTGTTTGAGAAAAGAATTAAGTTATCTTGTCAATTCACACCATATACTAAACTAAGTTTTTTAAAAAGTCAAAAAATAGAAGAACATATACACAAATAATTATCTGACTGTGATTTTCTGAATGTAAAAGCTGTGGAAGAGGGCTTCCCTGGTGGCGCAGTGGTTGAGAGTCCGCCTGCCGATGCGGGGGACACGGGTTCGTGCCCCGGTCCGGGAAGATCCCACATGCCGCGGAGCGGCTGGGCCCGTGAGCCATGGCCGCTGAGCCTGCGCTTCCGGAGCCTGTGCTCCGCAACGGGAGAGGCCACAACAGTGAGAGGCCCGCGTACCGCAAAAAAAAAAAAAAAAAAAGCTGTGAAAGATACTACAAGACTGATAGTTTATACAGAAAGTATGTGTAGGTCAAAAATAGAAACAAAATCAAAAGGCACACAAAATGGTTAGGTAGAAAAGTCTCAATAGAACAGTTAATACAGAAAGAGCTATTAGTAACCAGTAGGAAAACAACAAGCACTATAATTAAAAAGCTGGACAGGGTCTTGAATAAGTTAGTTCCTAAAGGAAGACATAAATGGCTCAGAACCCAGAAAAAATATTCAACTACAGTAATAATGAAATAAAGCTCCTATCTCCACAACTTTTAAAGGAGCCCCCTGGTTCATGTTCCTGAACTTCACCCCACTGGCACTGGCACCAGATCTACTCAGCTCATGTCTCTGAAATCTGTCTGGTGATGTCATTGCACTATGTCATTCACTCACTCATTCATTCATTCCTCTAGGTTAGACCCTGTGATGGGCCTTGGGGCCTGGATCATAGACCCAGACATAAGCAAATACTTCCACATGGCAATACTGTGCTACAGGGCTGCACAGAATGATCCCGGAGCATAGACCCAACAGGGGTCACACCTTGAGGACCACCCTCATTCGTGTCCTGGTCAACCACTGATACCAACATTCACCACCATCCCCAGCACCCCATCTGTTGTGTGGGTCTCTGCAGTCTCTGATTCAGAACCTGGGTATGAACAGCCTTTGCTGCGGAGAAAGAAATCAGGGGGGCTCTAAACAGAGACCCTGGGAACACTTTCCGTGTACAGGGACAAGAAAGGTGACAGAGTAGAAGGCAGGAAGGCAGGCATAACGGTGGGAGGAGAACCAGAGTGCAGTTGCATACAGAAGAAGGTGACTCAGGGCATTGAGCACCACAGGGAGGCTAAGGTGAGGGTCTGGGATGAGGTCACTCGGTTTGATGTCTAAATGGTCCCTCTGGAGGTAAGGATGCTGAGAGTGGGAGCTCTGTCCTGGTTCCTGTTGCATCCCCAGTGCCGAGAATTCAATAAGTACTTGCAGAATGGATGCATGAACTTCAGCAAAGACAGGTGGCAGGTGACACGGTGGACAGAGGCCAGACTGTAAATAAGTAAAGGCAAGATTGGCTGGTGAGAAGGGAGAGGCCATTATATTTTAAACAATAATGTATATATCTTCCTCCTTGCAGAAAATCTGGAAAATATAGGCAAGAATTAAAAAAAGAGGAAACACTACAATCTCGCCTTCCTCTCAGAGGCAACCGATGTTAATATTTTCTTTATTTTCTAGATTTTTCCATGCATATTTCACATCGTTGAGATAATATTATATATATAATTTTGTGGGCTCTTTTTTCAGTCAATTATTCTTCAGTTTTAAGCTGTAAAAGGTAATGTTACTTGTAATATACATGGCTATGCATACATGCAACACAAAGATGTATAAGGACAAACGAGTCGCCAATCTCTCTCCCTTCTACCCACTCCAAAGCTACCAAAGTTAACCGGCAGGTAACTCTCTCCTCTCCAACCTTCTCACCTCTCATGCAAACAAAGACACATTCCGGGAGAATTTTTATTCTTTTTTTTAAAAAATGAAATCGCAGTTGCACTCACTTCTCTGCAACCTGCTTTCTCATTTAACACTACATCGGGGACACCTTCCAGGTCAGTAGAGCCATATCTAACTGATTTTTTATATAAATGTGTAATATTCCACAGCCTGGATGTATCTCAATGTATTCAACCACTCCCCTGCTGATGGCCGTTCAGGTCATTTCTCGGTTTTCTTTTGCAACAATTCAGGAAACGTGACAACGTGAGCCCTCCCGCCCCAAGATACTGAACTCATAAACAGCATTTTAAATGGACGTGCCGCGTTCTAGTATATGGTTATACTAGAATTTACTCAACCATTCTCCTTCTGTCAAGCATTTAAATTGTTTCTGCATATTTTTTTCTGTTATAAGTAAGACCTGGACTCTTAGTAAAGTCTGGTGACAGCATGCTGGTCAGTGCGGTGGAAAATGCTTTTCCATGGTCAGAGTCCCAGACCAAGTGTTCACTTAAGTGGTAACTGCATCCAGCTTTGGTTTCTGGGGGGGGGGGGGGTGCTGTCCATAGGAGGCTGGCTGATCTCTGTGGCAGGCGCTGTTGGAGAGGGTTAGACAGGGCTGGAACCCCGACTCATTTGGAAGTCTCCCGGGAATCAAACGTTGGTTAGTGAGTTGAGAAAGTTATAACCCAGTATGGAGGTTCCTTAAAAAACTACAAATAGAATTACCATATGACCCAGCAATCCCACTACTGGGCATATACCTGGAGAAAACCATAATTCAAAAAGACACATGCACCCCAATGTTCACTGCAGCACTATTTACAATAGCCAGGTCATGGAAGCAACCTAAATGCCCATCGACAGATGCATGGATAAAGAAGATGCCCTCAATAATTTTAATTCCTCCCTTGAGGAACTATCTGATGAAATTCTGGTCTCATTTTCCACTGTGGTGTTTATTTTTTCTCACTGAGTTACATATTTATACCTTCTATGCATCACGTGTGCTACATATACATTCGTAGTCATTTTGGCCTTTTAATTTTATGATGACATACAAAGGTATCTAAATTTTATGTTCTTAAATATTCCATGAGTTCTTACTATTTTTCTTATTAATTTGTGCTAACTCTTTAGAGAATCAGGATTTCACTCTTTTGTCATATTTGCTGAAAAGGTTGCTTTTCCCCTGTTGTGTTCTTTTTGTTTCATTTAGTTTTTTCATGTAGAATGAAATGTTTGGTTTTTACAGGCAGCCATCTTTACCTGTCTTTTTCTTGGTAATATTTTTTTTCCTTTATGGACGTTTAAAAAGATTTCTCTCTGGCTTCTCATCCTACTCAACACAGCAGCCGAAGTCCTTGCCACATCTCAGAAGCCCTACTTGAACGGACACCTCGCTGCCCCTGACCTTCTCTCCTGTCGTTCATCCCTTCATACCTGTGATGGGCCATGATACCTAAGCCCATCCCATGCCCGCCTTGGGACCCTGCACTTGCTCGACCTCCAGCCCAGAAAGCTCTTCCCCAAGAGCTGTGTGACCCGATCCCTCACTTCCTTCAGCCTGAGTCAAGTAACATCACCTCACAGCCCACCCTAAATGAAATCCAAGCCTCCCTCCTCTCACGTCAGCCCTCCAGGTTCCTGCTTTATTTTTTCCACAGCACTGAGCATCCTCTGACATCTATTTTCTTGTTTATTTTCAGTGCCCCCCTACCCCGATACAATGCCATCTCCATAAGAGCAGGGGAGCTATTTTGTTTCTACTCTCTCTCCAGCTCCCAGACCTGTACCTGGCACACAGCAGACGCTCCCACAAGAGTTGTTGGTTGAATGAATGATTCATGCATATTCATTGCCTACCCAGCTCTCTGTGCTTGGAATGCTCTCTCTCTATTTCCCTCATCCAGCTGACTCCAGGCACACTAAGACTCGTTACCTCCTCCAGGGAGCCCTCTTGGAACCCTCGAGATAAATGGCAAGTACTCTTCCTTTGTTTGCTCATCCTTAGCGAATGAATTAGTGAACCAGTGAATATCACTGCTTTCACCAATGGTGACATAATGATATGTTTATGTGGCTTCTCTAGCCATAGACTCCTTGAGATTTCATTCATAGTTTTATCTCTAGCACCTAGCTCAATACTTGCCCATAGCAGTCACTCCACAGATATTTTTGGAATGAATGGATGAGTGAAACGAATTAATCTTTTTATAATACCCAGAAGACACCTACCAACCTACCATTTGTGTATGTATGGCGTATTCTGAAGGTGGCTTCGTGAAAAGGTTAAAAGCTTGGGTTTTGGAAACAAAAAGCCTTCGGTTCAAATTTCAGTTTTGCCACTTAATACTTTGTGGGCAATTTATGTAAACTCTTTCAACTCTCATTTCAACATCTTTAAAATTAACAACCACTTCTAGGATGGTTGTACAGATTAATGTGATAATATCTTCTAAATTGCTAAATGCTCAGTATAGTACCTGACACACTATACGTAATCAATAAATACCAGCTAATCTTTCAGTACAGGTTTGTACTTTTCTTTATATAGGTCTCAGTCACATCTTGTTAAGGTTATTCCTAGACATTTTATGCCCTTTTTCTTGCTCTAGTGAATGACATTTTTTCCCATTATTTTTTTTCTAGCTGGTTATTACTGATATACAGAAAACCTATTGATTTTTATATATTCATCTGGCATCCAACTGGGTCTCTGAACTCTTATTATTTCTAAAGATTTCTCAGTTGATTCCCTTGGGTGTTTTAGGTATACAATCATGTCTACAAATAATGATAATTTTGAGGAGATAACTCTTTTGAGGAGTTTGGCAGGAAAATTCAATTCAATTCTGCAAATACTTATTGACTGATATGGTCAGTTTTGTACAAATTTTGTTGGAGAAGCCTGTGGGACATCCAGACAGAGATGGCCAGAAAGCAATTAGGGCCATAGACTGGAATGCGGGAGTGCAATCTGGGTTGGAGAGATGGATTTGTGGAAACCGTGCAATTAATGAGAGTGCCCTAAGAGGAAACACGGAGGAGTGTGGTAGATGCCAGGTAAGCCATGCCCACTAGACATCTCACCTGCACACAGGGAGCCCACTGTACATCTCACTTCTACAATGGGACTCTGGCTTATCTCTGTGTCTGCCTTCTGCAGGGGCACCTTGTCTGGACAGGTGGGAGAAGCAGGGGCCAAACAGTATCTTTGGCCTCTGCAGTCACTTTAGTTGTGAACCAGAAGCCAGGGTCATACAGATGCTGGCACTGGGCCTCATCTTAGCCCCTCTTCCCTGCACATCATGCTGGTCACACCAAATAGCTCATCGTCTACAAACACCCCACGATCTTCCAGGCCGTACAGTGCTTGGCCCGTTGCCTGGAGTGCCTTTCCCTTACCTTCTCGACCTAGGAAACCTTACTCACTGTTCCAGATTCAGTTCATACAGCACCTCCTCTGAGGAGCCTCCCCTCGTTTCCTGGGCAGTGACTAAGTTTTCTCTCTCTCTTTCTCCCTCTCTCTCTCTGTCACTGCAACAGCCATCCACCAAATTCCATGCCTCTTCCCTCCCAATCTACCCCTTTCAAAAAAACAAACATACAAACAAAAATTGGCCTGCCATTCTTGCTTAAAAATCCTTCAATGGCTCCTCTGGGAAAAGCGCACAGTCCTAAACGTGGCACACAAGACGCCCCCTTGAGCCACCCACTGCTCCTCTCCCAGGCTTTGCTTCTTGCCACTCTTTGCCTTAAGTGACACTCCAGCCCAAGCCAGGCTCTCTCTGTTTGGTTCCTTTGATGCTCTGTGCTCTTTTGCTCCCTCTGTCTTCAAACTTGCCGTTCCCTCTGATTGAAGCATCCTTTCTTCATCCTCTGATCTTGCCAACTCCTATTCATCTCTTAGGTCTCAACTGAAACTTCAGCACCTCCAGGAGACCTTACTGACCACTGCACTAAGGTGTACTCCCCTCACCCCAACGTACACCCAAGCACACACCTCGCTGCGTGTCCCCACAGAGCCCTGCACCTCTGTCATCACTCACGGCACGCATCATGGCATCACTTACTGTCTGTGTTCCCTGGGAGACGTGGATTCTGTCACATTCGCACTGATCTGCAGCACCCAGCACGTTGCTTGGACAACAGGTGCCCCGTAGAGATCTGCATAATGGCTGCACCTTGCACGCAACTCTACTGGGTCACACATCCTACTGAACTGCAGACCCAGAGCTCCTCCAGGGTCGTACTCCTCCCTGTAACCTTAGTGCCCAGTGCCTGGTATATGTTGTAGATGTGCACTCAGTGTTGGATGAGAGAATTATCACAGGTATTTCTAATGAAGACATGCATTGATTTTTTTTCCCTAGAAGTCTTAACAATCCGAGAAATTTCCATTAATGTGTCCAGGGTTTCTCAACTCGGCGCTATTGACATTTGGGGCAGGACAGTTCTTTGTTGGGAGGGCTGTCCTGTGCATTAGGATGTTTAGCAGCATCCCAGGCCTCTACCCCTGGGTGCCGAGCAGCACCTCCCAGTTGTGACAACCAAAAATGTCTTCAGACATTGCCAAATGTTCACTAAGAAGGAAAGTCACATATACATAAGAACCTAGCCTCCCACCTTTTTTCATTCATTTTAGGGGACTTGCAGGCCAAAGAAGCCCACCCATGGACCTCCTAGACCAGGGGTTCTTCACCTTTGTTGTGCCGTGGCCCCCTCTGGCAGCCTGGTGAAGCCGTCTCAAATGATCTTTTTAAATGCGTACAACAAAATACATAGAATTACAAAGGAAGCCAATTATACTGAAATATAGTTTTCAAAATATTTCAAAAGTTTGTCATCCAGTATTATAGGTGTTCCTTTATTAATGCATTATGAACAAGATCTAGCAGTGGGCCTGAAAAATACTGTAGTTCAAAGCACAAATGTTCTAGATAGCTGCAACTACTGTAACGTTCTCTGAAAATACCTGTGATCTTATCGGCGACAAACTCACAGGTGCTGCTGGTACTGCTGCGCTTTGCTGCTTATATTCATGATTAACAGAAATGCTAGGTTTCAGCAGAAGATTAGTGAAAATAAAGATGCAACTTTCTCCATCCAAGTTAGAGATGCCCTGGACTCTACCCAGAACCTCAGAGGTCCAAGCCAAATTCAAGCTTTCATTCAGCAAGTCTGGGGAGGGCTGCTTAGTTCCAGGCTCTTCGGATGTGGGCGTGGGTGTGTGCGGGTCTCGGGGGTGGGATTGGGGGTTGGGAAATGGGAGGGGTGGATTGTGTATAATACGATCCATGCCCTCAAGGAGCTCACAGTGGAGTATAGAAGACAGACAGACATGGCCCATCTTACTAACCGTGTCTCCACTTGCTGAGTGGTTTGAGGACACCTCACTGTCGGATCCCAGGGGCACAGCAGGGAGCACATACAAACACACCCAGAAAGACGGGTGCTTTGGGGCAGGTCTAAGAAGGGGACCAACATTTATCCACGTGCTTCCCTAACATCATCCCCCTGAATTTAGCAATGACCCTTTGAAATGGCTGTCATGCCCCCACCTCCACCACTTTATAGGCGAAGCAGCAAAGCTCCTCAAGGCTTAAGAACGTGCTCAAGGTCAAACAGGTAGCAGCGGAGGAGCTGGGATTCAAACACAGATCTGTGTGAAAGCAAAGCTCAGGCCCCTCCCTCTGCCAGGCTACGAGATTCACACACCACCTGGGGACACACTTCCAAAGCTATGGTGCTGTTTCCACTCTGCACCCAGCTCTAGCGGCAAAGCCTGGGATTTATTGAAAAGAGCTTAGCACGGTTGCTGTGCCGCAGGGACAAAGAAACAAAGCAGTGTCTCCTTCTTCCTCTCAAGCTGGGGATGCGTGCAGCAAAGGCACGAAACAATGCATAACAGACGGGGTAAGGCAGCAAACCTGTCCCTGTGCCACGTCCAATTGCTCTGTGGGAATAATCCCGTGCTGTTCAGCTTCCTAACTCCAGGCTCTCTGATCCTCCAGGACATGCTGAACACAGAAGCCTCCACGGTGGACCGAATATGATTTTCCCTGCCTGGCGATACAGATGCAGCTCTTTTGTCATCATTTTGAGCCAGTACCAGCCAGGGGTTGTTTATCATGTTGACAGGGAATCCTGGACCAGCAGAGGTATCTTTGCATTGCTGATGGCAGAGCTTCTCACTCTTTGGGTTGTGCCACATCCCTGGATCAGCACCAAGAGAAGAGGCCAGTTGTGTCTGGGAACAGGTGCCTCTGCCGGGCTGGTCGTGCTCCTGGCTGGGTCTTTCAGAGCAAATATAGGGAGATATCACTGAGCTCTCCTCAGCTGAGAAGACACTTGAGCTGCGGCTTTGGTTCAAGGGACGGGGCTGAGTACAGGGAATGACACACAGAAGTTCAGGTCTTAGCAAATTCATTCATTTATTCATTTAAGAAACAGTACTGAGCAGTCACTATGTCCCAGGCACTATCCCTGCCCTTATGGACTTAGTCTAATGATAACAGATCATTAAACATTGTTTCCTCTGCCAAGGGCTGTCTCATGTACTTTACATCTAATAACTCATTCCATCCCCACAACTGTATTAGATAGGTACTATTATGATTCCCATATCACAGGCAAGAAAACTGAGGCCCAGGAAGGTTAAGTAACCTGCCCAAGGTCAGACAGCTGCTAAATGGTGGAAACAGGATTCGACCCCAGGCAATCTTGTGTCATATCCTGTCTTCTTAACCACTACCCCATGGATGGGTGGATTGATTTGGGGGGGGTGAGGGGAGTGGCTAGATGCCTATATTGGCCAATGTGATAAGCCATTTCTCTTTCTAGACCACTCTGATAGACAAAGAATGTTGCCTTGGGGAGCCCTCTTCTTAAGTATCGATCATCTCAGCTCAAACTTCTAGGCTTCTGCCCTATTGTCTGCCTTTTGGGGGTTAAGCCCACTATGGTGAGGCTCAGTGTGGCATCAGAAGAGAGGACACATGGGAAATTCTGTACACATTGGACTTCCCAGAAGGAAAAAAAAATAACTTAGGAAATGGGAGTGAATTGTCAAAACCAAGCCTGCGTTGTGAAATTGAGAAGCCAAGCTTATGTCTCTGTCTCTACCACCAGAGCACCTCATGATGGCAAGGACCACATCTAATTCACTATTAAATCTCCAGCACAGAATTTTGCATTTCATAGACACTCAGTTAATATTTGTTGAGTAAATAGATTAGCTTGTCCCTTTGTCATCTGTGCTTCTTGTTTTGTTTTGTTTTGTTTTTCATTTGTTTTTTTATCCATCAAAAGCTCATGGCTGCTATTTCTTCTAATACACACACCCATGGTGGAACTGGCCTCATCTCTAAGGGACAGAGGTAACTTCAAGCCCTTTGGTCTCATGTGAGCCAGATGTGAAAATTAATTTAAAAATGTGGGAGGGGGGGAACCTAACATGGTGAAATGGGAAGAATCTGAAAACCTGGGTTCTTAATTCTGCTTTGCCACTTCATAGCAAGGAATATGGTCAAGTCCCTTAGTCACTAAGGCTCCAACCCCTCCATCTTATAAAGGGGGTCTCAAGGTCACCTTCACATAGATGCCCTGAGTCAGGTGACCCAAGTGAGTGGTTGGTGCTGCCTAGAGCAGAAAAGCCCTATCCATGGTCCTGAACCATTAATGTCCTCAGGGACTGTTGTTTCTCCTGACCCTGGGCCACTGAGATGCCTGTCCAACCTCTCCCAGGATTTCTGCCCAAGATGAGAAAGGAAGAAAGGAGTTGGTGAGATGAAGAAGCAGAGGGAGACAGGGACAGCTGGGGTAAGGGGCTGACGGGGCAGAGGTGAGGGCAGAGAGCACTGGGGCTCCACTCAGGTCCTGAATGCCTGACACAACGTCCTCCAGCCTTAGGCCAGACAGAGCCAGAGGCCACACTAGAGGTGGTCTGCCGCAGGAGGCCTGGGGTGAGGGAAAGGGGGGTGGTCCCTTAGGAGTGTGTTCCTGAGATGTTCCGAACACTTAATCCTCGGCAACCAATAAGTAGGACAGGTGGGAGGCTACCTTTCTGGAGATGAGGGGCGGGGAGACTTGAGCTACAGAGTAAGAAACAAAATCAGACATCCTAAAAGCCAGAGTAAGGGAAGATGTGACATGTGGTCACCAGCAGTTGGGTACAGCCTCTTCTTCCTCTGTAGATGGCCTACCCCCCTCATTCCTCTGGCAGCTTCAGAATGGACATCCGCTGGGGATCCAAAAGGCTCACTCATGGAGAATTTCGCAGCAGACTTTCCGTTAAATTAGGCTTTCAAAGGTCATCTGTAATTTCATTTTGTTTTTTCCCACTCTTCAGCAGATGTCCTGTTCTTTGTACATGCTAAGGAAAGGCCTTTGTGTTTTGATGCCCCCAACTGCACATTTGAATTTTATATGAGCTCTGTTTGGTGATTTGAAAATTGTTCCTATCCGAGAGCTTAAGTCAGCCCTCTCTATTCAAGAAAATTAGCGATGGGTTAGTTCTGGTCTGGCACAGCTTGGACCAGCCTAGATGCCAGTAAAAATTCATTCATTCAACCAATACTCACTGTGCTTCTACCATCTGCCAGGCACAGGGTGGACACAATCTCTGTTCCCATAGAGATTTGCTGTCTTACTCACCCCTTCCCAACCATGCTTGCTTCCTTCCTGTTCCTCCCACAAGCTGCCATGCATTTGCTTTTATTTCTTCTTGCAAAGTTCTTTACCCCAGATAGGGCAAACCCCTTCTCTTCCTTTAAGTCTTTGCTCAACATTCGCTTCTCAATGAGTCTACCCTGACTACTCTTTAGAAACTCATATCCCACTTCCCCACCTCCATCCCTAGCACCTCCAAGCTCCCTCACCTGTTCATATAATCTTTCTCCCATAGCATGTACCACTCTGTACCATCCTACTAGTTTACTTATATGCCGTGTTTACTGTCTGTCTATTTCCTCTTGCTATAGAACATACACTTCACAAGAGCAAAGTCCCTGTTTTATTCACTGATGCACCCTAAGTGCCTAGAACAGTGCCTGGCACACGGTAAGGCAATGAATGTTCAGTGAATGGATGAAGTACAATCCAGTGCACTCACAAATGGACAGCTCGCATGAACCCAACTCCCTAAAGGCTCAGGAAGCCAAACCAGCTGGTGTGGCTCCGTCTGAAAGCCGTTTGGGGTGGAAGAGCCCACAGATCCAGCCCACAGTGGAATTGGAGCTGGGGATGGGATGCCATTGGCCTCCCAGGGGCCACTGCCCACTGCTGCCATGGTCACCTCCCCACCAGACTGAGCTCCTTGAGGGCAGAGAGCATAGTCTGCCTTTCTCACCAACACATTCTTGAGGGCCCAGCCCAGGGCTGCCAAAGGAAGCAAATGTCAGTAAGCACAAGGTTGAAGGAACTTCAGCCATCGTTTATCAAGCCCTGACTATGTGCCCCACACAATGCTGAGCTCCTTACTCACATTATTTCTTTCAAACCTCACCACATACCAAAGAGGTGGGTATTATTTTTTACCTTGTTTAGCAAATGAGGTTTAGGTTAAGTAACTCACCCAAGTTCACATATACAGTAAGAGATGACTAAGCGGGTTTTCAAACGCGGGTTTGTCTGATTCCTGAGGTTGAGATCTGATAGTATATGCTCTACCACTGCACTGGGATGAAAGAGAGGGAGAGAGAGAGGGAATGAGGAAGGGAGAGAGGGATGGAAGGAGGAAGGAAAGAAGAGGGAAAGATGGTGGGGCAGGCCATAGGCCATATGCAGCATGGAAGTCTAAAAGTGCTGACCAGAGCTAAGGAGTGGCTGGACACGGCTCCATTACAGCCCTGTACCCCGCCCCCACCCCAGAGGAAGTACAGAGATGACACACCTTGTCCTAGAAGAGACCTTATTTTAATTAATTCTTTTATATCTTCTCTCTGTTTCTCTGAGCTTGAATAAATTGAGGGAAAAATATATCTGAGTGGGAGACAGATAATGTAAAAATTGTGTCAGGGAGTAATAGAGAAATGTACTTCCTCTTAAAATCTCTATAAAAGGGGGCTTCCCTGGTCGCGCAGTGGTCGTGAGTCCGCCTGCCGATGCAGGGGACGCGGGTTCGTGCCCGGGTCCGGGAAGATGCCACATGCTGCGGAGCGGCTGGGCCCGTGAGCCATGGCCCCTAAGCCTGTGCGTCTGGAGCCTGTGCTCCGCAACGGGAGAGGCCACAACAGTGAGAGGCCCGAGTACCGCAAAAAAAAAAAAAATCTCTATAAAAGGAAATCACAGCTCCACTGTTGGTCCTCACCCGTACACATGCAAACCATGGAGAACAGGATGATGACGCTGGTCACGTGGAAGCATCTGATTCAGAACCCACCCCAGTGACCTCAGACTTCTGCTTAGAAGACATGGCTATGGCTGTTTCCCCAGATGCCCAGTGCTGGCGTTAGAGGTCTTCCTTCACCCGGGGCCTCCTCCAACCTGGTCAGCCACAGCCCCGGCCTATATACCTGCCTGCTGTCCCAGTCGCATCCATGCTCCAGTAAAAGCCCCATCCACAGACACTCAGCACCTGAGGTCACTCAAAGAGTGTCCCGGAGGACTGCTCTGCAGAGTTCTGTGGATGAGAGTCCTGGAGACAGTTTAGGGCCTCCAGAAATCCTGCCAGTGCTGTATCCCTTCTCCTGTGGACACACTAAAATGGTATCAGGAATTTCCAGGGCCATCGGCTGGGTGGCCTTGATAAAAATCAAAAGTGTATGTTGAGCGAGTGGATCGGCCTTCTAATAGGAGAATCTGTAAGGCCCCTAGGAGATTCTAGAGTCCCCTATCTGTAGGTAGGGGCCTCTAGAATCTACTTGGTCCCAGTGCTGGGGATTTGTGGCAGGAAACACACGGGCCTATGCGAAGAACAGAAGTCAAGCCAATTCAATGGATATTTACTAGTGCCTTATCCAAGACAGCCTGACCCTTCCCTGACAATGCTCTTGGTTGAGTGGCAGCTGGCAAGCAGATGTGTAACAGGGAAGGACAGAGAATTTATAGAAAGGAGAAAGAGAGGGACCTGGAGGTGGAGGTGGAAGCCAGCTTTATCCTTACTGCTGTGAGCTAAGCTCTGCTCTGGCGGGGCCACCCCTTAGCTCCAGTCTCTTAGCAGAGGCTGGAGACCCTGTTCTGCCCCTGTTTCCTGTACCCTCCTGGTGACACTTTCCCTGTGGATTCTTAGGATCTAGAGGTACCCATCTCCTTGTGCCTCCCAAGAGGAACGTGTGACTCTGATCATGCATGACTAGAAAGAAACCAGAAGTGTCACATCGATTGGGGGTGGCGGAGCTGAGACCCAGGACCTCTGACTCCTGACAGATCCCACCGATACAACATCCTCTCAAGACACATCTGTCCCTGAAAAAGCTAAGAGCACATGTTCACCTGCAGTATGAAGACCATACACACTGCACTTGGTCAGGAAAAGCAGCGACACACGTGTATTCAACCATCACATGCCCCGTGGTCAACTGCTGGGTGGGAGAGCATTTACTGTGGTACAGTATGGCCTTTACAGGAGAAAGGTCCTGGTGCCCCCACACCCCTTACAGTCCAGTGGCCTTTGCTGGGGGCAGTGGGGAAGGGTGCCTGGAAGAGGTGCCATTAAAAAGAGGCTTAAGGAATGACATCAGCCAGACGGCAAAATAAGAAGCTCCGGACTTCACTTCCCCACAGAGATGCCAACTTAACAGCATGTGACCCAAAAACTCTTTATGAGGATTCCAGGAACCTGTTAAGAAATCACAGTACCCCAGGCAAGTTCAAACTCAAGAACAGTCACATTGAAACAGGTGAGAAAAGCCATTTCACACCAACCACAACAGCCCCAAGCCAGCATAGCTCAGCAAGACTAAGATGAATAGCCCGACCAGCAGCTTTTCCCTTGGGAGGAAAGAGAAGAAGGGAACATAAGTCCAATGCTCCAGACTTTCAGAGAACTGCCCGAGGAACTGGTTTCTGTCTTGTCTGACCTGGAGTGCGAACAGGGAATCAGCATACTTTAGGTGCCTGGGAGCCACAGGGAACAAGAGAGCTTGGTGCTTGTTGCAGCACCAGGGAAACTGCAGAGACACAGACAGACACCAGAGGGAGCAAGAAATTACAAGCTCTTGCAAAAGAAAATGGCAAGCCTCTCTGAGAAGCTACACGCACAAGCCCAGAGAAGACACATCCCTGGAGAAGGTTTGAGTTGCCTCCAGAGGCTCTAGCCAGGCTAGTTGGAGGTCTTCCCCTGTATGAAGTCAGTCCATAAAGATGAGGATAGGTGACTATTTTTTCAAATGCACAAATCACAGCAAAAAATAAACAGGCACGTGGAGAAACAGGGAAACATGGCTCAGTCAAAGGAACAAAATAAATCTCCAGAAACTGAACTTGAAGAAATGGAGATCCATGTACTACTGACAAAGAATTCAAAATAATCTTCCTAAAGAAGTCCAATGCACTACAAAAGAACACAGGTAGGCAACTAAACGAACTCAGGAAAATGATGCATAAATAAAATAATATCAGCAAAGAGACAGAAAGTATTTTTTTTAAAAAAGAACCAAAATTTCTGTAGTAAGAAGCTAAAGAATACAATAACTGAATTGAAAAATATACTAGAGGGTTTCAACAACAGACTTGGTCAAGCATAAGAAATAATCAGTGAACTCAAAGACAGGTCATTTGCAATTATCAAGTCAGAGGAACAAAAAAGAAAAAAATCAAGTGAAGAAGGCTGAAGGGACTTAGGGGACATCATCAACTGGACCAATATATGCATTATAGAAGTCCTAGAAGGAGAAGAGAGAAAGGGGCAGGCAGCTTATTTGAAGAAATAATGGCTACAAATTCCCCACTCTGAGGAAGGAGACGGACATCCAAATTCAAGAAGCTCAAAAGACTCCAACTAGAATGAACCCAAAAAGGCCCACACTGAGATAGATTATAATCAAATTGTCAAAAGTCAAAGACAAAGAAAGAGAAAATCCTGAAAGCAACAAGACAAAATTCAACTTGTCACATACAATGGAGCTCATAAGATTATCAGTGGATTTCTCAGCAGAAACTTTGCAGGCCAGAAAGGAATGGGAAGGTATAATCGAAGTGCTGAAAGAAAAAAAAAAAACCTGCCAACTAAGAATACTATATCTGACAGAACTGTCTTTCAAAAATGAAGAAGAAATAAGAACCTTCCCAGATTAAAAAAAAAAAAGCTGAAGGAGATCATCACCACTGCCTTACAAGAATTGCTAAAGGGAGTATTTCAGGTTGAAATGAAAGGACACTACACAGTAAATACACACACAAAAAGGACACCACAAAGCAACACTACACAGCAGTGCAAAATTATAAAGCTCCAGACAAAGGTAAATATATAGAAAGTAAAGAATCCTGTAATACTGTAGTGGTGGTACAAAAATTCACTTTAAATTCTAGTATAGAATTTAAAAGATAAACATAAAAAAACTAAGTTAATGGATACAAAATGTAAATAAATATAACTTGTGACATTGATAACATAAAGTTGAAGAGAGAGATGTAAAGCAGTAGAGTTTTTGTATGTGACTGAAGTTATCAGTTTAAAATAAATTGTATTAATTATAAGATATTTTATGTTATCCCCATGGTAACTACCTATAAAAGATTCACAAAAGAAAATGAGAAAGGAATGAAAGCATATCACTGCAAATGAATTAATGAAACACAAGTAAGGCAGTGAGAGAGGAAAAGAGGGACAAAATAACTGCAGGACATACAGAAAACAATTAACAAAATGGTAATAGTAAGTCCTTCTCTATCAGCAATTACTTTAAAAGTAAATGGATTAAACTCCCCAGTCAAAAGATATAGAGTGGCTGAGAAGAAAACAAAAAGATCCAACTATATGCTGTCTAGGAGACTCACTTTAGATATAAGGACACACATATGCTGAAAATGAAACTATGGAAAAAGATATTCTATGCAAATGGTAACCAAAAAGAGCAGAAGTGATCATACTTACATCAGACAAAATAACCTTTAAGTGAAAGACTGTCACAAGACAGACAAAAAAGGATATTATATAATGATAAAAGGGTTAATTCACCAGGAAGATATAATAATTATAAATATATATGCACCTACCAGCAGAGCACCCAAATACATGAAACAAACATTGAAAGAACTGAAGGGAGAAATAGACAATAATACAATAATAGTAGGAGATTTCAATACCTCACTTTCAATAAAGGATAGATCAACCAGAAAGAAGTTCAATAAGGAAAGTGTTCAATTACAACACTATAGACCAATTAAGCCTAACAAACATATACTGAACACCACACCCAACAACAGCAGAATAAATATTCTTTGCAAGCACACACAGAACGTTCTCCAGGACAGATCACATGTTAGGCACAAAACAAGTCTTAACAAATTTAAGAAAACGGAAATCATACTGAGTACCTTTTCTGGCCACAGTGAAGTGAAACTAGAAATCAACAGCAAGAGGAAAATTGGAAAATTCACAAATGTATGGAAATTAAACAACACACCACTGAACAACCAATGGGTCAAAGAAGAATCACAAGGGAAATTAGAAAAAGCATCTTGAAACAAATGAGAATGAAAACACAACACACCAAAACTATGGGATGCAGCAAAAGCAGTATTAAGGCGAGAGGGAAGTTTTTAGGAGTAAATGACTACGTTAAAAAAGAAGATGTCAAATCAACAAAATAACTTATATCCCAAGGCAACAGAAAAAGAATAACAAGTTAAACCCAAGGTTAGCAGAAGGAGGAAATAATAAAGATTAAAACAAAATTAAACAAAATAGGGAATAGAAAAAATTGGCAAAACTAAGAGGTTTTTTTTGAAAAGGTCAACAAAATTGTCAAACCTTTAGCTAGACTAAGAAAAAAGGGAGAAGACTCAAATGATAAAAATCAGAAATGAAAGAGGAGACATTACAACTGATGCCACAGAAATAAAAAGGATCATAAGAAACTTCTATTAACAATTATATGTCAGCAAATTGGGTAACCTAGAAAAAAAAGGAATAAATTTCTAGAAACATGCAGCTACCAAGACTGAATCATAAAGAAGTAAAAAGTCTAAACAGACCTATAACTAGTAAGGAGATTGAATCAGTAATCAACAAACCTCTCAACAAAGAGAAGCCCAGACCCAGTGGCTTCACTGGAGAATTCTACTAAACACTCTTATCTACCAAATAAGAATTAACACCAATCCTCCTCAAATTCTTCCAAAAAGAAGAGGGAATACTTCCAAACTCATTTTATGAGGCCTTATTATGATTTTGATCCGATATAAAAATCAGACAAATATACTACAGGAAAACTACAGAC
The DNA here is from genome assembly GCF_005190385.1 of Monodon monoceros. Lineage (NCBI taxonomy): Eukaryota > Metazoa > Chordata > Mammalia > Artiodactyla > Monodontidae > Monodon > Monodon monoceros. Next base: position 154,024,244 of record NW_021703774.1, on the reverse strand, counting down.
CTATATTCTTGCTAAATATTGATGCAAAATGCTCAACAAAATACTAGCAAGCTGAATTCAACAACACATTAAAAGGTTTATACATCATGACCAAGTGGGATTTATTTCTGGAAAACAAGCGTGGTTGAACATGCAAAAATTGATCAAGGTAATAGACCACATTAAGAGAACAAAGGTTATAAAAAACCTGATCATCTCCATTAATGCAGAAAAAGCATGGACAAAATTCAATATTTCATAATAAAAACACACACATAACTAGGATTACATCAACACAATAAAAGGCATATATGAAAAACCCACAGCTAACACCGTACTCAATGGAGAAAAACTGAAAACTTTCCTTCCAAGATCAGGAACAAGGCAAGGTACCCTCTCTTACCATTTGTATTCAACGTAGTACTGGAAATCCTAGCCAGAGCAATTAGGCAAGAAAATGAAATAAAAGGCATCCAAATTGGAAAGGAAGAAGTAAAATTATCTCTGTTCACAGATGACATAATCTTATATGTACCAAAGCCTAAAGCCTGAAGACTTCAAACACACACACACACACACACACACACACACACACACACAAACACATACACAAGTTAGAATAAACAAATTCAGCAAAGTTGCAGGATACAAAATCAACACACGAAAATTGTTTCTATACATTAAAAATAACAATTCAAAAAGGAAATTAAGAAAATAATTTATTTACAATAACTCCAAAAAATAAAATACTTAGGAATACACTTAACCAAAGAGGCAAAAGACTTACACGTCGAAAACTATAAAATATTGCTGAAAGAAATTAAAGAAAACACAATAAACAGAAAGACATCCTATGTTCATGAATTAGAGACTTAATATTGTTAAAATGGCCACACTACTCAAAGCAATCCAGATTCAATTCAATTCAATTCAATTCAATTCAAAGTCCCAGTGTTTGTTGTTATTTTTGTTTTTGCCAAAAATAGGGGAAAAAATCCTTAAACATATAGTATCTCAAAGGACTCCAAATACCCGCCCCCGAAATTGTGAGAAGTAAAAATAAAACTGGAAGTTTCACATCTCCTGATTTCAAACCTATTTCAAAGTTACAGTACTCAAATCAGTATGGTACTAGCATAAAGGCAGACAAATAGACCAATGGAATAGAATAGGGAGCCCAAAAATCAACCCTCACATATACAGTCAAATGATTTTCAACAGGGGTGCCAAGGATACACAATGGGGAAAGGACAGTCTCTTCGACAAAAGGGTGCTGGGAAAACAGGATATCCTCATGTAAAAGATGATTTGGGACCCTAACCGTACACCATATACAAAAATTAACTCAATATGAATTAAAGATATAATGTAAGACCTGAAACTATAAAACTCCCAGAAGAAAATGCAGGGGGAAAGCTTTATGACACTGGATTTGGCTGTGATTTACTGGACATAACAAAAGCAAAAATAGACAAATGGGACAACATCAAATGTTAAAACTCCTGAACACCAAGGGAAACAATCAACAGAGTGAAATGGCAACCTACAGAATGGGAGAAGATACCTGCGAACCATGTATTTGACAAGGAATGAATATCCACAATATATAAAGAACTCCTACAACTCAGCAACCTAAAACCAAATAATCTCATTAAAAAAATGAGCAAAAGACTGGAATAGCCATTTCTCCAAAGATATACAAATTACCAATAAACATATGAAAAGATGCTTAACATCACTTATCATCAGGGAAGTACAAATCAGAACCACAGTAAGATAGCACCTCACACCATCAGCATGGCCACTAGGAAAAAAAAAAAAGATAATAAGTGTTGGTGATGGTATGGAGAAATTGGAACTCTTGTGCAGTGTTGGTGAGAACACAAAGTGGTGCGGCTGCTATGGAAAACAGTATGGAGGTTCCTCAAAAAATTAAAAATAGAATTACCATATGATCCGGCAATCCTACTTTTGGGTAAGGACTGAAATCAGAATCTCAAAGAGATATTTGCACACCTATGCTCATTGGAGCATTATTCACAATAGCCAAGAAATGTAATCAACCTAAATGTCCAGCAAGAGACGAATGGATAAATAAAATGTGGTATATACATATAATGAAATATTATGCAGCCTTAAAAAGGAATTCCTGTAATATGCTACAATATGAATGAACCTTGAGAAAATTATACTAAGTGAAATAAGCCAGTCGCAAAAAGACAAATATTGCAAGACTTCACTTATACGAGGTATCTAAATTAGTCAAACTCTTAAAAATAGTGGTTGCCAGGGGCTGGGGGAAGGGGGGAAAAGGGAGTTGCTGTTCAATGCGTACAGAGCTTCAGCTTTGGAAGATGAACAAGTTCAGAGATCTCTGCATAACAAGGTGGTTAACACTATGTACCGAACATTTTCCAAATGGTTAAGATGGTAAATTTTATGCTATGTGTTTTTTACCATAATATAGAAAAGGTGGGGTGCTTGGGAGTTTGGGTAAGATTTATATGGACAGTGAGGAAGGCAGGACAGCCATCAATCAGTGACTAATTTCACCCCTTCCAACTAGAGAATAAAAGGCAATGTCCTCCTCCTTGCATATGCTCAGAGAGGCCTTTCCAACCACCCTTCCCCTGCTTTATTTTTCTTCAGAGAGCTTATCCCCACTCAACCTAATGTTATATATTTACTTACTTATCTGTTTATTGCCTGCAAATAACCAGACAGGCAAGCTCCCTGTGGGCAGGAATTTTTTTTCTTTCTTTCTTGTTTATCACTGAATCCTCAGAGTCTAGAAGAGTATGTGGTTTATGGTAGATGCACGATGGATATTTGATGGATGAGTGAATGAAAGAATGTGGAGATGGGGCCAGCGAGATGGGGCATCTGAAGCCTGAGACACCTGTTCTGCATCCATCAGTCTTCTTGGTAAAGAGAGAAAAAGAGAAGGAAGACGAGAACAGACTGGGATGAGAGGAATTCTTTTGCTTGGGCTTGTGCAGGCAGCCAGACCAGCTTCCAGTGTATGAGAGATGGGGAAGACACATCCACTAAAAGGTCTGCTGCCCCTGGTCCCTTCTGGGGACTACGCCCACTAGCTCTTGCCAGTTTGATGTAACTGTTTTTCCTTAAAGGTGCTCAATCAACAGACTCCACCTGCCAGGCTGAAATGTCCTCATTTTTCCCACTTTTCATACCCCAGTTCGGTGCTTCTCAAATTTTCATGTGTGTACGAACCACTCGGGCAATCAATAGGGCTGGGTGGGGCCTGAGGATCTGCATTTCTAACAAGCTTCCAGGTGATTCTGATGCAAAGCCTAGCTTACAGTGGCTGGTTCTCCACCTTGTGGCACTTGAGAAGCTTTGTAGACTCCTAATGAATGCCCAGGCCCCCCACCCAGACCATGTAAATTAGAACATCTGCAAGTGGGACCCCAGCAATGTGCAGCCAAGGCTGAGAACCAGAGCTCAAGGACCCTCCAAGGGCACTAACTCACATGGAAGCAGAGCCACTGCCCTGGACCCTGCAGTCCTCACCCAGCTGCTGTGCCCTCCCTTGACTGCCTTGGGGGGCCACTGAAACTTCACTACTGCTGCTGAGGGTCTGCTGAGAGCCATGTGTTGACACTGGCCCACCCTGCTCTGGGATGTGCAAGAGCATATGAACACTCGTAGGCAGCTGGAAGGAACCTTTCTATTTTTCCCACCTCCTGACTTCCCCTTCTCACTTCTCTTTCCAGCTGGGAGGGAGCTGTCATCCTCTAAAGGTCTAGTAAAACAGCGGTTCTCAGATGCTTGTGATTTTGCCTCCCAGGGGACATTTCGCAATGTCTGGAGACGTATTTGACTGTCCTTGATCCAGAACCCCTGCTTTCTCTTGACCCTCAAGCTATGGGTCCCTGTCTGGTCCCTTACTCATTCACAGTGAGTCTTCTCTCTGGTACCACTTTATCTAACCCAGCACTTTAATATTCATGGAGCTCCCCACTTCCCACTGGACTGGGGTCTACATATCTCTAAACCCCATCTGTGCTCAGGATTCAACTTCTTCCTCATGAAATTCCTAAACCCCACACAAACCAGAGTGTGGCCAGTCACCCTAAAGGCTCCATGAGATGTAAGGAGACATCTGAGCAGGGGACAGAGAGCCCCACTAGAAAGGGTATAGCCTGATTCCTAAATGCTTTTATATCTGAATCTCAGCTGTGACTCAGCCAAGATGCTCTATCACACATGTCCTGGGCACTTGCTATATGCCGGGCCCTGCTTTAAATGCTTTGCCTCATACCATCTTCCCAACGTCCCTGAGAAGTAGGTACCCCTGTTACCCCATGTGCACAGATGAGCAGGCTGAGGCACACAAACTAAGCTGCCCAAGGTCACACAGCTAGGAAGTAGCTGAGTGAGAATGTGAACGCAGGCAGTTTAAGTCCAGAGCCTATGAGTTTAACCACTACACACTACATGGCCCCTCGTGCATTTCACCTCAACAACAACCCAGGCAAGCTTGGATTCTGTTCTTGATATTATAGATGGAAGCCAGCTTCTCAAAGGCAAAAGAACCTTCCAAAATCACTCAGCCAGTGTGCAGGGGACCTAGGATTCAAATCTAAGACAGACTCAACATTCCGTGCTCAGGTCAGGGAAGGAAACAACATGCTATAGAAGACAGAACCACTCATTCATTCATTCACCCATCCATCCATTCATCATGCACTCAGTACACATGTATTGATGCTTTTTGTGGTCACATGTTGCATGTCAAGGATCCAGAGAAAAATCAGCCATGAGCGCTCTGTTTGAAAGCTCATGTCAAGTTTGGAAGACACACTGCAGACTCGTGGGTGGATTGGGGAGGAAGGAGCGGGTACAGGAGGGCAGGGGAGTCCTCTGGGAGACTAAGCAGCTGTGGGGAGGAGGTCTGGGGAAGTCCAGGTGGGCACTGCTCATGTCCTCCGATGCAACCTGCGTCAGACGATCTGTGTGACACCCCTCCCCCAGCACACAGTCACCCACACACATTCACATGGCCTTATATCTTCCCCATCCATCCTCCCCTGGCTTGCTCAGAACTCCAAATTCATAAGCACAGAATGGGGAGAAACCCAAAGGGGCTATATGCTCCCTCAATGGATCAATGCAGGCTTGGCATCCCAACTTATCATCCTGAGGTCCCAGAGAGAAACCAAATTGTAACTGTCAGGAACATGACAGAACTGTCAAAAGCAGACAAAATCAGCCCCGTAAATTGTGAAACTGAAGTCACAGTTCTATTTGTTCTGCGAGAGTGAACACCTCACATTTTTATTTTTTTGTCAGGATGGAAAATAAAAACAAAGACTAGGAGCCTTGCAAGTGTTTCATCTTTGTGGAAAAACCCACCACTACTACCTCTCAGTTTCCAGCCGTACCCCTCTCCCCATAAACCTGAATTCACTTCCATTCAGTGAACACTCAGGGAGCCTTGCTACCGGAGTGGGTGGGTCCATCATCAGAAAATGGTTATGACCCAATCCCTGCCTTTAACTAAATTATGGTCTGTTGCTCAAAGGACAATTCTATCTTCAGCTAACAAACCTGAATATAGTGCCAGACCAGACACAGTAAAGCAGGAGAGGTCAGGGGGTGATTAATGCCACTACGGTGGAATCAGAGATGGCTTCTCGGAGGAGGTAACATCAGCTGGGCCTTAAGGGATGAATACAATTTCACCTGGAGGAAAAGGGAGGGAAGAAGAAGGCAGGGGAAGGAAGATATGAACGCACAGAGGCTGGAGCAGGGTAGGGAAAGGGACAGAGAATCAGGAGATCCTTTGGAAGCTGAATCTCTACTCTGTGGCAACCAGGCTAGGAAGAGTCATTCTTGCCTGGGATTGTTGGGCCATCAGGCATCCAGGACTCCCTGGTTTGGAGAGGGGGTGCAGTCCTCCCAGGCACCCCCGGGCACATGCATGTAGGCTGTGCCCAGGCGGGGCACGCACACTTCCCATCAGCCCCAGTCATGCACACACGTGTGTGCATGTGTGTGTAGGTGCTGGTGGCGATCTGGCAGGCCATCCTGCAAGAAGCCCTGCAGCACCATTGCTGCTTACCAAAACAGCATCGAGCAATTTAGGTCAGCAAGTAAGGACTGTGCTATTATTACTAGTTACTGGTGAAGTTATTTAATAAGAATGTCACGTCCAATTGAGACCATGGTGGGAACTGTCGGGCAGGAAGAATGTAATTACGCTAAATGGAAGTGCCCCAGGCCCCCGCCGTTTGCACACCTCCACAGAGCCACACAGAGATGGACTCTCTCCTGGCCCCATTGCTGCCTGGAGGGCACTGCCTCCAGGAGGGCCACCGTGTCAGGCCCCAGAACAGCCAGACCTATGTTGCTCCTGTCCAGGCCCCAGGAGAGGCTCTTGAGGGGGGCATCTCAGGACCCACTGGGATCCCCTTCATCTATGGCCCGACACCCTAGTGAAAGGTAGAAAGACAGAAAGACAATGACAAAGAAAACCAGAGACTCAAAGGGAAAACGGGCAGAAGAGAGATGGGCAGATGGAAAAAAAGACGCAAAGGCAGACCCAGCAAGGGAGCGCGAGAAAGAGGGAGACAGAAGAGGAGAGAGAAAAACAAGAAAGGATGGAAGTGACAGAGACAGACAACGCACGGGGAGACCAAGTCAGGGGCAGAAAAGGCAACAATAAAGACAGGGATGTTGGGCTTCCCTGGTGGCGCAGTGGTTGAGAGTCCGCCTGCCGATGCAGGCGGACACGGGTTCGTGCCCTGGTCCAGGGGGATCCCACATGCCGCGGAGCGGCTGGGCCCGTGAGCCATGGCCGCTGCGCCTGTGCGTCCTGAGCCTGTGCTCTGCAACGGGAGAGGCCACAACAGTGAGAGGCCCGCGTACCACAAAAAAAGAAAAAAAAAAAAGAGAGGGATGTGGACTGGGAACCAAGAGGACCCACGGGTCCCCAGCCTCGTGACAAACGCTGTCAGCGCCACCAACCAGGCAGGCCCGGCGCGAGGTAATTGGGAAGAGCTGGAGACTGACTGTGGCCACTGGGAGCAGCTTGGCCTTCCATGGGAGAAGGAGAGGGCAGTAGCCAGATGAGTTCAGGGCCCAGAGACAGCCCCCTTTTCATTTTGAACATATTTTAAAGAGTAAAGTCAGTGGAGAAGAAAAATAAAATGGGAGCGGTGAAGGGGAGAGAAGAGCCGACTCCCAGAGGTGAGAGAGAGAGAAGGGTGGGATCACAGGTCTGGGAACTGGAGAAGGCAGGAGCGACGCCCCTCTTCCCCAGGGAGTGGGGGGAGTGGCCGCAGGTGCAGGGGACAGGCAGGAAGGGTGGCAGGACTTGGGAGAAGCCCATCCTCGATGGTCTGTATGTTCTCAGCAGGGTACTGGCCGGGTCATCTTGTGTTGGACCCGGGAATTTCTGTCTTGGAACATCCACTCTCAGGACTCAGTCAGGAGCTCCTAGGGCAGCCAGAAGAAGGAGGGCTAAGCCGGGCTGGGCTTAGGGCTTGGACGCAGTAGCAGCAGGATTTACAGTCCGGGAACTGAAGTGTGCAACTCAGCCCGGGCCGAGTGTGTGCAGCAGGGGCAGCAGAGGACTAAAGGTTGAGGGTCTCGGGGGACCGTCATTCAAGGGCTGCACGTGGAATGAAAGGGGCTGCTGCAGGGCGGGAGGTCTCCAGCTTCTAAAGAGGCCTCGCACGGCTGAGCGTTGCCATCGTTCCACCCACCCGCTGTGCCTCTGGTTCCCAGGCTCTTCTCTGCCCAGCCCTGGCTGGCCGGCCGTTACCTCAGTTTGCCCTTGGCTGCGGTTCTTGGTTCGTCCCTCTGGGGAAGCGGCATGTTGTACCACCTTCTCAGCAGCCGACCTCAGCCGCTCCCTGGCTTCACTTCTGCTCCACGCCAGGGTGCGGACATCCTTTCTCCCACACTGTCTTTGGACTCGGAGCTCACATGTTTCTACCACGTGCACACGGCTCTTCAGTATACAGGTGCACACCCCACACCCTCAGGCTGTCTATCCACCATCTCAGATGGAGGGCTCAGGGGGCCCCCTCCCTCCACCAGAACACCCGCAACCTTCTGGAAGAATCTGTGTGTCTCTTCCACCAGGTGCCGTGTTTGTGAGTGGCAGAGGGGTTGTGTGTGTCTGGTGAAATTGTGTTTACACACATAGATGAGAGTACATGGATGGGGGAATTTAAAAGAGCCCATGGCAGTTACAATTTTATCTGCACTGCCCCCCCCACTATCGCAGACACACACACTTTCCAAGGCCACTCGAGCCCACTCCCTGCTCCCAGCACGCACACACCAAAGCATCCCACAGCACAGCGGTGAGGATGAGCTCAGCCTACGGGGTCAGACAGACCTGAATTCACAGCCCCACTCTATCACTTGCTGGCTGTGTGATACTGGGCACCCTGCTCAACCTCTCTGAGCCTCAGCTCCCTCACCTGTAAGGGAAGGATAATAATAGCTCCCTCACAGGCCTGCTGGGAAGATTAAATGAGATTATGGATGTGAAACACCAGGCACAGGGAGCTCAATAAACATTAATTACCACTCACTTTTTCCCTTCCACCCACCCTTGTGCCTTTCATTCACGCAATTGGTAAGTATTTATTGAGCACTGTGTGTCAAGCCCGCTGTAGGCACTGGCGGTGCAAATTCCCCATGCGCGTCCTCACACAGGATGGAAGCAAGTAAACAGTAAGCAAATGATAGAGCGAGCGTGATCAGAGCTATGAAGAAGGTGGTGGGGCGGAGCTTCATCTGCAGTGGTCCACCTCTGAGGGCATCACTCGGGGAGCAGAGACCCGAAGGCGGAGTGAGAGTGAGCCATGGCAGATCTGGGGGGAGAGCATTCCAGGCAGAGGGAAGAGCAGGCAGAAATGCCTGAAGACAGGAACAAGCTTGTTGTTTTCAACGTAACAGCACTCCTGGGTGGAGAGAAGGCAGCAGGAGTGGTGGGAGATGAGATGGGGTAGATCAAGGCCAGACCAAATCAGGATGGGTTTAACCGTGTGCACGTGGCGGGAGGCGTGACCTAGTCTGATCCGCCTGTTTGTGGATGCTGCGTGAAGAATGAACACAGGTGCGCACAGTGGGGGAGCAGGCAGAGCAGCCAGGGAGCTATTTTCCCCGGGGAGAGACAAAAAGGGTTTTAAGGACTCACGCTGCCCCACTTCTACCCCCAAAGCCCTCCCTGCCTCTGGACTATCTCCTACCTTCCCACCCATTCACAGGATCCTCTCTCAAGAGGCCTTCTCTGATGATTCCAGACTACAGAGGCCACATTCCAACTCTTAGTGAGCAATGTTTGCAAAGGCCACATCCCCAGGAGACCCACCCTGGGCCCCACCTCTGCATATCCACAGCGCTTGGTTCCTGGTGTAAAAGACAAACAAATGTCATCCTACCTCAGACTCAAGAACAGGCATGGTTTGATTCTCCTTTATGTACCTACCCACTAGATACAGCACATAGTAGGTGCTCGATAGATGCATATCTGAAATATGGCACCTGTCCTTTTCTGCCCGGAGTTTTGCACCCCTCCCCCAGCGTCCCCCCACCTCTGACCTCACCAGTGGACGCTCCGCTTTTGTTAACACCGTAAGCACTTGCACGTGCTGAGTCTCTCCAAGCTCACGTTCTCATTTCACCTTCCCAACCGTCCTACGAGACAGGGGCTATGATAACCCCACTTTACAGATGAGGAAACTGAGGTGCAGAAAGAGTAAATAACTTGCCCTGGGTGACACAGCCAGCTGTGTGGTAGTGGCAGTACTTGACCCAGAATCAAAGTTCTGCCTGCTCCATTGGGGCAGTGGAGGGGGATGGGGGATGGTGGAGGTCATGTCTTAAATTTTTTTAAATAAGCAAATGAGTGACTATATCTTGCAAGTTATTTACACAGGTCAGCCTGGCCTGGGGATGTCTCCATCCTGCCCTCTCCAGGACTGCGCCTAGACTAGGCTTGGCCTCAGCATCCTGAACCTTCTCCCTCCACTCCACCTCCAGCACCCAGCTTGGAGGGGCCTGCCCACCACCAGGAACGGCAGAAAGTGAAGAGCAGGTGAAATCACAGACTCACTCTGCCCCCACCCCTAGCTGCCCGGCCCAGGCCTCCCTGTGTGCGAGCACAGCGCAGGGAAAAGTGGGTCCAGGAAGCCCACCATCACCAAGCTGCTCGTTCCCTTTCAGGCCTAAACTGTCCTTCTGATTTTCAGATGGGCCAGGGCGCACCTCTCAGTCTTTGCACAAGCTCTCTCTCAGCCCAGAAGGCCCTTCCCCGATGTGACACAAGCATCAGGATTTTCTGACAACATCTCTGGGTGCTCACTTGGGGTCCCCTGAACCATGAGCTAGGTGGGAGCACCCAAGCTCAGCTTCCCAAGGGACAAGGGGGACTCCAACTTCCCACAGGTTGCACATTTCCCAGGTGCAGGACAGCCGGCCTTCCTAGACAAATCTTATAAGCAGCCCACTCCCAAGCAGCTTGTCCCTTCACCGATAAGGTGGCTCACGTGCTTGACCTGCAAGGAGGAAGAGCAACAGACAAGGGTGGCCCCCTCCCCTGGAACACAGACCCCCACTGATGTCAGCCACAGCACTGTGGCCCCTCTTGCTGACCCTGGCTCTGTCAACATTCCCTTTCCCCAAAAAAGCCTATACCTTCACCCTTGCCACGTGACATTATAGAATTCACCCTGAGCCCTGCTGAGCAGGGGGTGGCACCCACAGAGACCCACCTCGCTTGTTACCCACTTCTTTCTGTAACACTTCCTCCTGTTAGGACTCAAATATCTCATCCTTTGTTACCTCCCCAGGCAGTTCTTTGCTCACTCCTCTCTGCCCGCAAACTTATTCATTCAGTCATCAAACATTGGTTGAGCCCCTACGTGTCAGGTGCTGTGCTAGGTCCTGGGACAGAATGATAGATAAGATGTGGTTCCTGCCTTTGTACAAGCTAGCACCTTCCATTAGCACCTCTCTCCCTTTTTACAAGTATCACTTGTGACCATGTCTAGCTGTCCACTAGGCTGCCAGTTCCTCTGAAGCTGGTACAGTGGCTGGCTAAGGATGTTGTCTCAGCATCCAGGACCTTGTTCCAAAATCCTGCATGTGAAGTTGTTGAATAATAGAAAAGGCAATAATAGAAAAGGCAATCCTTTCCAAATCACGATGGTTCCCTTACTTCAGTCAGCCCACGATTATCGATGCATACATTATTACAGGTTGTATAAAAGGCTGTTTCACAATCCCTCATTCCCGATCCTCTTTTCCAATGGAAAGCCTTGCAGCTCAGTGGAAGAAGGCATGCCCGGGGACAGGAGTGTTTCACAGGAAAGCAGCCAGACTGTCAGAAGGGGAGGGAGATTTTGTTTGCTCTGCTACCTCATGCTTGCGGCCTCCATGGTTTTCTCTGTGCCTCCATCACTTTAGAAACATTTGTTTGTCTGAAAACAGCCTACACACTTTGCCCTCAAACTTCAAACTTTTTTTTTTAATCTCATCTCATCACAGCAATAGCCAAAAGAGGAGGAAATCATCAAATGGGAGTTTCTTTTCTCTCTTACAAACCCAAGGAACGAAGAGGCTGAAAAGATCCCTTCAGGTTAATTCAGAAATGTTAAGACTTCACATTTTCATTTTTAATTAAGTAATTACTACACTGCCATAGTAACACTTGCTGCCCTATGTTAGATTAGAAGAAAACAAGCATTAACACATATTCATTGTTAACTTTTATATAATCTTTAAGTGAGAAGGACCTTTCTCTAAGTATAACACAAAAGTAGAAAGCCAGAGCATTGACAATCTGATTGCATAAAAATGTAGAACCTCTATATGTACAAGGAAAGAAAGAAAAGAGAGGAAGGAGGAAAGGAAGGAGGGAGGGAAGGAAGGAAGGAAGGAAGGAAAGAATCACAGAACCTAAAAACAAACTCCAAACTGGGAAAAAGACTTGCCACACTGTTACAGATAAAGAGCCAATGTCCTTCATATGCAAAAAGTTCTTATAAATCAATAAGAAAAAATATGAACAATGCCATAGAAAACTAGCAAGATGAGCAAAGTCCATGAACAGACAGTTTGCACAAAAAGAGATAAAGTAACTTAGAAACATGAAAAGATGAGCAATTTCATTTATAATTAAAGAAATATAATAATCAGATACCTGATATATATCAGATTGGCAAGTTTTTAAAAGTTGTTGGAAAGGTACAGAGCAGTAGTTCCTGGACCAGCATATTAGCATCACCTGGGAACTTGTTGGAAATGCAAATTCTCAGTACTGTACCAGACATACTCCATCTCAGATGTGCTGAATCAGAAAACTCTTGGGCCCAGAAATCTGTACTTTTACAAGCCCTCTAGCTGATTCTGATGCACTCTAAGATGTAGAGAAACCAAGAACTCTCCAATACAATTTTTAGTATTTAAATTAATGTCATTTAGCAGTTTTATCAGCATAAATTCATATATCTATTGAGGCACTAAATCCATGCTATAGACTAGTTCATTCATGTTGAAATCACTCTCTCTCTCTCTCACACACACAACTATTTTATTGTGGTGTTATTTGGGGGAGCCAAAAACTAGAAAAAGCCTAAATAATAAGGGACTGATTTAGTCATTTATGGTAATTTGTGAAATACTGTGCAATCATTAATAAGAATGAGATGAATTAATATACGCCTACCCAGAAAGATGTACGAGAGATATTGTCGAGAGAAAGAGCATGCCACAGGACAGTGTATTTGCCATACCTAGAATGAACCCATTTGTTTGTGTCATAAATGGGCTCTCACAAAAGAGTTTGTGTCATATTTCTACTTATGAATTTGAAAATCTCTAGAATAAGTGGGACTAGGGGACCTGTGGTGGGGAGAAGACCTTTTTCACCAAATGCCCTTCTATGCTGTTTGAATTTTGGCCCTGAGGATACACTACTTTTATAGTGATTGAAAAGTAGTTATAACAAATTAAATTACAACAAAGAGAAACAGCAAGTAAGCAGCATGGCTGGGAGAAGAGGGAAAGTAGATTATTTGGGTAACTGTATCCTAGAGACTATTCAGACCCCCAACTGAGAACCTGGGAGATCTCTTCTGTGTTTTATCTTTAGCCACCCAGCTTGCTTTGGTAAAGAACAACTAAAAACTCTGTTGCGCTGAATGGGTGGCCTTCGAAATAAATTACTTGTTTAACAAAGAATAAAACCCCACATCCATTGAACAAGGCAAGGGCCCCTGGGCCACTTGATTTTCCTTCTTCTTGGCCCATCCCACCCAACTGGGTGTGCTGTGGACTGTTAGCCATTGAATCTCATTTGGTTTCCAGCAGAGAACAAACAGACCATCTCCATTACAAATTACATATGAGAGTAAACGCCAGTGTGGACATATCTCGTATTTGCATGTCAGAGTCAATAAAACTCTGTGTGTGCATTAGAAGAGACACAGAGGTATGTGAACAGCCTGTGTTGGTGTTCTAGGCCTGATACAGAGTTTTCACTAAGGACGTCACGGGAATTGATAAGAGAGTGATGCAGAGGAGTCCGGATTCCTATCCCCAGGCAGTCCCTCTAAGAAGCCAAGATATTTTATTCTACCATCAGCCTTTATCTCCACCTTCAACCAGACAGTCCCCGAACAGGTTTGCTTGAACAATAAATTACAAAAACCCTGATCCAACCATCATCCAATCATCCTTCCATTCACACATCCTTGGGTCCTTTCTTTTATCCATTCATCTATCCAAACACTCATAAATCTACCCATCCCATGAATCTACTCATCATCCATTCCCTCAATCTTTTCATTCAACCATCACATTTCATCTGTATAATCTGTCAAGTCAGTCCTTCCATGTACTCATTCATCTTTCCATTTATTCATCCAATCCATTCACCCAGCCCATCTATCCCATCTATCCTTCCACTTTCCACTTTACCAGCCTATCAGTCAATGCTCATCTTTCCATCCTAGCCATCTATGCATTCATCCACCACCCCCATATAATAGCCCATCTCTCTATTCATCCATCCCAAATGCCCAGACATCCCATCTAGCTATCCATCTCATCCACCCATCCACCTACTATCACCTACTATCCATTCATCCATCCACTCATCCATTCATCAACTGCATCTCTTCATTCCACTCCATAGCCTGGACCTGGTTATGCCTCTGGAGGTGTAGAGAATGGGTCAACCAAAGTCAAATGACTTTACAAGAAAAAAAAGTGATTGAAACCATGCTACTTTCCTCAAGGCCTGATAAGTTCTTTTCACCCAGGACATATCCGAGCACTCTCAACAGCAAGTCTTTATCCAAATGCCACATCCCTCCTCTTTCTTTCATGCCAGACTCTCTCACTGGTCTTCTAACAGCTGTGACCTCTAGGTACCAGCAAAAGCAAAAATGTCAGACTCAAAACCTGCCTGCAACCTCTAGTGCCCATCCTGAGCCCAGGTAAACACATGTTCCTTTCCCTGCTACCCTGCACGTCGCTTTGAACTCTAGCCTGGGGTTCTAAAGCTCCAGCCATAATGTTTGTACCCCTGGCCCAGCTTACATCTTGCTCTGGCCTGGTCCAACCTGGCCTAAAACCATTCACAAAGCAGTGCCACTCAGCAAGGTTTCAGCTGAAGAACATACCTTCCAATTGGAAAGGCAAGTATCCTAACATTTAATAAACATCCTCTACAAGGCAGGAACTGTGTTAGGCACTTGCTATTTGACATCTAATTTCATCTTCGGTGCAATTCTCTGAGTCAGGCAAAGAGGATCAGAGAAGAAACTGAGGCTCAGAGAGGTTAAATAATTTGTCTGGAATCACATAGCTGCTGAGAGGCAACACCAGAATTCAGACCCAGATCTGACTCCAAAGCTTTGACTATCTACACTCCCATGGGCTGCCCCTAAGAGGACAATTTCCAAACTAACCCAGAGAGAAGAAATTAGAATGACAAGGAAGAAGACCTAGTTTCCTAACTGCCTCTCTAACCAAGGAAAAATGATGACATGAATTACAAGTTAGAGTTTGTAATGAGTGCTAACTCTGCGTCAGGTGCTGACTAAAGACTTTCTGTATATTATCTCGTTAAAAAGAAAGTGAAGGACTTCCCTGGTGGTGCAGTGGTTAAGAATCCACCTGCCAATACAGGGGACACGGGTTCGAGCCCTGGTCCAGGAAGATCCCACATGCCATGGAGCAACTAAGCCGGTGTGCCACAACTACTGAGCCCGCATGCCACAACTACTAAAAAGCCTGCGCGCCTAGAGCCCGTGCTCTGCAACAAAGAGAAGCCACCACAATGAGAAGCCCGCGCACGGCATCAAAGAGCAGTCCCTGCTCACCGCAAACAGAGAAACCTGCTTGCAGCAACAAAGACCCAACATGGCCAAAATAAATAATAAATAAATTTAAAAAAAGAAAGTGAAGTCACTTTGATGATCCTTCTGGGAGTCCCTCTACACGTTATGGTTGAACAGGTCCCAGCTCAAGATGTCAAGCGTTTGGAGCAATGAACTGTACAATTTCCTCCAGGGGAAGGACTTGAACAGCAGATATGCACCTTGTTGGCAAGCCTACCCATGAGGCAGGAATTCTCACGTTTTTGCAAATGCATAGGGGTTCGAATCCTGCTGCACCACGTACTGGCCGGTGACTAAGGCCAACTTGCTTCCCCTTCCTGAGCCTCTGTTTCTTCCATCTGTAAAATGGAGATGCTAAGAGTCGTCCTGTCTACAGGACTGTCATAAGACTGTAATTTAGTTTTTGACATAACATTTTGTTTCACCTTTCTCTTATTGTTGGCTATTTAGTTCATTCCCATTTTTCCCTCTCTTACCAAGAATGCTATGCATTTTACACATAAATGGTTGACTGCAACTCCGATTATTTCTTCAGGGTAAATTCTTGGAAGTCAAATACTGAGTCCAAACGTATAAATATTTTTAAGGCTGTTGGTAATATATTGCCCAGTTGCTTTCCAGAAAGTTTGTAACAATTTACACTCCCACTAGCAGTTTATGAAAGTGCCCACCATACTGTACCCTTGCCAGCATCTAGTACTTTTTTCTTTCTGGAACAATTTTTCTATTTCTTTTTACATATGCATTCATATACAATCTTGCATGAATACCTAAGTACGATCTTATTATGCATACTGAGTTTTTAAGTGCAATTTTACTTTTTACTTTCCCTTTTTTCACTTGGCTTTTTCTCCCTCACTCGCCCACCTCACCCACTCAAACTACCCACTAGCCAAAACACACCCCTAGGTAACCCATATTAACAATCCAGTTTGCATTTTTCCATATTTTTACTCTTGTTCATAAAACCATGTGCAAACATAAAATTACATACTCCTGTATACACATTTACATATAGAGTGGGGGATTGACATTGTTTATCTTTTTTAAATTGGATCACATTATACACACTTCTCGGCATTTGCTTTTCTCACTCAATAATGATGACGTTTCAATTAAATGAAGTAATGTCTACAGAGTACTTAGCATAGCGACTAGAGCGCTGAGTATGTGTTATTTATTATTATTGTTGTTGTAAATTTTAAAAGAACTGGGATCCCTCCTAATGATGCGAGGTTCATGGCTTAAGGTGCCTCCCTCAGTCTTTCCAGTCTTGTTTGGGGAAGAACAGGATAAGAATAAGACAAGGTCGCTACAGTTGTGCGTGCCCCTTTCACCTTCCCTGAGTCATTCCTCATCTGAACCAAGAACCTACTACTTGCTAGGTACTGTCTATAGTCCAGAGATGAGCCAGACACAGTCCCTGCCCTCCTGAAGCCTACGGTCTAGGAGGAGAGCGATAATAGTAAATTAATGACTATGATCAATGTATAATCATTACCTAAGATAAGCTGTCCAAGGGCAAGGAACACACTTCTATGAAAATGAGCTACATGGAGGGTCCAGGAGGAGGAAGTGAACCTTGAGCCAAGATGAGCCTTGGTTAGGGCTTCCCTGGTGGCACAGTGGTTGAGAATCTGCCTGCTAATGCAGGGGACACGGGTTCGAGCCCCGGTCCGGGAGGATCCCACATGCCGCGGAGCAACTAAGCCCATGTGCCACAACTACTGAGCCTGCGCATCTGGAGCCTGTGCTCCGCGACGAGAGAGGCCGCGATAGTGAGAGGCCCGTGCACCACGATGAAAAGTGGCCCCCGCTTGCCGCAACTAGAGAAAGCCCTCGCACAGAAACGAAGACCCAACACAGCAAAAATAAATTAATTAATTAATAAACTCCTACCCCCCAACGTCTTCTTTAAAAAAAAAAAGATGAGCCTCGGTTAATGAGGTGAAAGGGGGCAGGAAGAGTCCAGACAGAGGAGTCAGTATGTGCAAAGGCCCTGTGCAAAGGCCCAAAGGCAGGAGGGGGCATGGTCCTCTAAGGACCTGAAGGGAGGAGCGGGCTGGAGGACAGGGTCTCTGAGCCAAGGCGTGGGCCCTCACAGGTGAGCAAGTATCTGGAGAACACCTGAGGCCCACCAAGAGCTTAAAGAGCAAGTTTTCTCCCAACGCTCCTGATCCCATTGGATTCAGCAGGCTCGTTGCCTTGGCAACCATGACCAAGTACCAGGCCAGGCCTAGGTAAGTGCTTCACATACATCATCTCACCGCTTCGTTACAAAGGTTTTGTGAGCACTGTGCTCTGAGATCCTGCGAGATGATTTAATAGCGCCTCAAATGGTGATTTAAGAGATGTCCCTGCAGGGCTGGGATGTGAACCCAGCCAGACTGGCTCCAGAGTCCGGGCTCATAATCACTTCACAGGCAGTGGCCCCACTCTCCCCTCCTCTGCCACCTGCCCGGCTCCCGGCTCCCAGCTGGATGCATGGCCTCAGCCACAGCACAAAGCGTCCTCCCTCCACAGGAACTTCTCCTCCGCTCCTGTCAACAGCCAGCCCCTTGAGGTCTGGGGGCTTTTCCTGGGGTCGCATCCCCTCTTTCTTCCCCTGAAGATTGCCTGCTCCTCCTATATGTCCCACCTCCCATGTCACCTCACCCAATGACCCCCATCCACTCACCCATTGATGCCCCTACCAACCCACCCACACATGGAGTTGTTTGTTCCATCTTCTGGGCTTCTTTCAGCCTTGATTCTCTCTATATATATTCATTCATTCAATACCCAATAGTCACTGAGCCCTGACTATGTTTAAGACACTATTCTAGAGTTGGACAAAGCCGACAAGCTCCTTGATCTCATGGAACCTACTTGTGGAGACGGACGCTAAATGGGGGGAAATGCACATACAGTATGTCAGGCAATTAAAAGGACTGTGAAGACAGCGTGGGTAAATAAGGGATCCGGGAGGCCTCTCCACGGAGGTGCCGTCTGAGCAGGAGTTGATAAAAGCGATGGGCTGAGCCCTGTGGCTATCTGGGGATGTTGAGCCCGAGACCGCTGAACCACGGCCAGTTTGTCTAACAAACAGCAGGGGAGCCACTGGCCAGAGCAGAGTAAGCCGGGCAAGTGTCAGGGGAGATGAGGTCTGGGAGGAAGCCGGGGCCAGAATGTGAGAGGGACTTTGACTTATTTCTGACCGTGATGGGAGCCACTGGAGGGTTCAGCACAGAGGCATGAATGATCCGATGACACTGTTCAAAGCATCCCAGCTGTTGGGCTGGCAAGAGTGGAAGGAGGGAACCCGCAGAGGGGGCGCCTGCGGGAGTTCAGGCAAAGGAGAGGCCAGCTCGGACTCCGGGCTGTGATGGAAATGGTAGGAGGGGGTGGATCCTGGATGTATTTTGAAGGTGCAGCCAGCAGGGTTGGCTCATGGCTTGACTGTGGGGGGAAGGAAACAAGAAAGGGAGGCGTGGAGGATGCCTGCCGGGTTTCCGGGCATCACGCTGCACTGTGTGCTCCACGCGTGCCTCCCCACAGCGATGTGAGCTCCTCAAGGCTGGAACGGCATCCGACCACCTTGGTAACACTGCGCAGAGCCAGGCCCATTACTGTGAGCCCTGAAGTGTCCCCGAGCAGCCTCTCTGCACCTTCCTTGTGCTGCCGTGGCCTTTGGGGAAGAGACAGGGGTCATCCTGTCCCACCTGCCCCATCTGCCTCCAAAGATGTTCTTATCCTTCCACATCTGGTGTCCACGTCCAAGAAACGATGGATATGAACAATCAGATCAGTCAGATCAGATCAGAGAACTCATCCCGGGGGCCGAGGCCCACAAGTGGCTCCTCTCGACGCCCCCAGTCTCTCCCCAGACAGACACCCAGCCCTCGGGAGATGAGAGCCCTGAACTTCAGCTACAAGCGTCTTACAGGTCCAATGAAATAGGCCTTTACAAGGCCCTGGTGAGCCTGCCACCGTCTCTGTTCAAGGCAGGCAGGAATGACTGTCCCCTTAATACAGATGAGGAAACTGAGGCTTGGAAAGTGGCAGGAACACGTGCAGGGAGTGAAAATAAGACAAGAACGGCGCCTTGCCTCCGTTCTTGTGTGAAATTGCAGAGGGAGAAGTGAATAATGTGCTGCTCAACACCGTGTATCACCTTGAGCCATTAGTAACGTCACCAAGCCTCAGTTTGCCCATCTGCAAAATGGGGGTAATAATGTCATTTATCTTACAAGCCTGTTGTTAGATGTATATTAGATGGTGTAAATAAAATGACTGGTACAGTGGCTCATAGGAGAAACTGCAGACATGAAGATAATGTTATCACCACTATTATAACAAAAACAGTTTGTGATTCGTGCCAGTGTAGGACTCTCTCCAGGGATCCCGGGTTGTGTGCTGTGGTGGACACAGCTGTAGAAACGCTGTCAAGAGACTCCGCATGGGTGGCACTGTGTGGTAGCAATGGTTGCAGCTCCATCCGCTACCCCCTATGTGATCTTTGGACAAGTAATTTCATTCCTCCAAACTTCAGTTTCTATTTCTATAAAATGGGAATAACTATACGACCTAGCTCAGTGGGGTCTTGCTGCCCAGTGACTGTGTACAGCGATGTGCCCAACACAGAATCAGAATCACACAGACATCCCACCCAGGCGACACACTATCACCCCCAAGAAGTGGCCTCCGGCCCATTACCACCATCGCTACCAGGTCAAGAAGCCACAGGTTACTCTTCTCTGTCTTCCCTAGACCAACTCCCACTGGACCCTCTCGGCTCTACCTTCAAAATCTATCCAGGAAGTTATCCCTAGTGGTCTCTGGTTGGATTCCTGCCCTTCCTCTGTCCTCCCATTACCCCCATGCCAGTCCCATGCTAAACTCTATTGTGGTACTCATCACGTCGCATTTAAGTTATGCTTAGTTATCTGTCCACCCCAGTGGTGATACGTTAGAAAGAATGAAAGCTTAGGGGGTGGGGCTGGGGGGACAGAAACTATACATGTCATCACCTCTAGGTACCAGAACCCCACACAGAGTCCAGAACAGTGTGGGAGCTCAACACAACATGGCTGAATGGATACACAGATAGCTGGATGCATAGAAGGAAGGGAAAAAGACGGAAGGGAAGGGAAGGGGAGGAGAGGGGAGGGGAAGGGAGGATGAGAAAAGGAAAAAGTCTTGGTATTTCTACTGTTAGGCTAGTAACTTCCCCCGTCATACCCCAACTGCTCCTCTTGCCTTGGACCTATTATTCCACTCAATTTTGGTCCTTCATCTGCAAAGCAAACGTATGGTGCCTGGCCCTTATCTGACATCAGTTTCTATCAAGAAGTTAACCAAGGAGAATCAGGTCTGACTGCAGAGCAGAGGCATTTTAAACAGCAGTCCCATTTCCTAAAATTCACCTGGATGAAGCACATTCTCCATCTACTCTTCCAGGAGACGACGAAAGGAAAAGAAAAAAGAACAATTTATTTTCTTATTTAAATATGTCACAGAGATAAGCGGGCCAGACGATCAATGTCTTAGTCAACATCTCCTCTAGGTCTGGTAAGGGCTCTGAGAAATCTCCAAGGTTGGCTGGCATCCGTAGCTGCGCCCAAAGTGGATGGGGCTCCAACCATCCCTCCAGGGTGGGAGGGACAGGCATGTTTGCTACCCCAAGCTGCAGGCGATGCTGACCTGCTCTGGCCCAGATCCAACACGGCCAGGTAGGAGAGTACGTGCTCACCCAAGCCCCAACTCCATAGGGGCGAGAACGTTCCCACTCCATGCCCCAGAGGACAAAGTACCGCACACGCATATTTCTCTGGTCTCCCTGACCCCTCACTCTCGCCCACTGCAGGAGGGGAGTGACTTGTCTAAATAGTGAGTTGCGGGGGGAGAACTTGGCGAGCTCAGCTCAGCCCCACCCACCTCGCACCACCCTAAACTTAGTCCAGCAGGCTTGGCCCCTGTGAGGGAGGCCCCAGGTTGTCCCCTTTTGCCCCTGAATGGGTGGGTAAGTTTCTCCCATTCAAAAGAAGCCACTTTGGCCGCATATCCAAAGCCACATTCTCCAACCAGCTCCATCAGTAATGAGCTGACATTTTGATCTCTCCATCTGACTCCTCTTGTTGTTTTTCACTCTGTCTGGTTCCAAATTTGAGAGGGGAAGAAAGGCGTGGCAGGGAGGGTGCAGAGGAGGTACTGGACAAGATCACGGCCCTGCCTGGGGTTCCCAGACCCCTACGTGTCTTCAAAGGCAGTAATGCGAGTGTGTGAGCTACTTTCAATACTTCAAAGAGCCTAACAGAAACTGCATTTATCCACCATCAAAATGCACAGGCAAATAAATGCCAAGTGTCTGCTTCGGGCTGGAACCCGTCCCAGTCAGTGAGGTCACGCTGCCCTTTGTCCATTCTGATTGGTGGGATGGAGCCCACAGGCTTGACAATTAAGGGATGTTGTTTTCCCCAGCCTCTCTGCCTAGGGCCTCCTGAGAAACCTTAGCCCCTTGGCAGGACTGTCTGCTGCTTTGAAAGGAGAAATGCAATGAGGTGCATTTGGGAATGAATGGGAGTGTCTCAACCATAGATAAAGGGAGTAAGAGTGAGTTCCCAAGAAGATGCCTTTTCCCAGGGCGGAAGATCAGAACCACCCATGTTAGAAATCAGGGTGTCAACTCAGACAGCGTGTGAGAAATGAAGGAAGACTGAGGCCACAAGAAGGTGGGAAGGAGCCTGGGGCTCTGGGACAGAGAGCTGAAAGGTAGGAAGGAGGGGCTTTCCACAGGTTGGATGTGGCTTTGCCCACCTCCGTGTGAGGGCAGAACGGAAACGAAGGCTGGGCCTCCTGCACTTGTTCTGACCCCGTGGCACAGTTTCCCTGTAACTGTTTCGGGGTGGGTGGGATGTGGGGAGAGAGCCGATCAGGGCCAACGGACCCGAAACAACTGGCAGTTACATATTTCTTTTAGGAATAAAAATGGGGAAAAGAATCCATGCCCCTTTCGATAAATGCAGACTGCTGGAAACAGTGCCTTGATACACAAGTTTCTTGGTAGGAACTCGGAGAACAGGAGCGTGTCCTCAGTCATAACAAAGTTGGGCTGTGTTGGGAGAGGGAGGCGTTTAGGAGCCTGGTCCCCTGCCTCTCAGCACGCAGCCTCAGCCCGCAGAGGAGGGGGGATCTCCCTTTCCCCCAGGGGGCAGGGGCACTGGACTAAAAGGCAAAGCATGTCCACCAGATGGCCCCCGTCCTACCTAAAACCCCTGCGTAGAGCAAGCCCGTCATTCTCGTGCCGAAAGCCGGCTGGGAAAGGGGGCGCTGAGTGTACGCTGTAGACCCTTTCCCAGTCCTGATTCTGTCAAGGATCCCGAGTGCTCAGTTCCCAAGATTTACCCTCACAGTGGGACGTGAAAAGCACCACGGTTGGGGGGGGCTTCTGTGGTGGCGCAGTGGTTGAGAATCTGCCTGCTAATGCAGGGGACACGGGTTCAAGCCCTGGTCTGGGAGGATCCCACATGCCGTGGAGCAACTAGGCCCATGAGCCACAACTACTGAGCCTGCGCGTCTGGAGCCTGTGCTCTGCAACAAGAGAGGCCGCGATAGTGAGAGGCCCGCGCACCGCGATGAAGAGCGGCCCCCACTTGCCACAACTAGGGAAAGCCCTCGCACAGAAACGAAGACCCAACACAGCAAAAATAAATAAAATAAAAATTAATAAACTCCTACCCCCAACATCTTAAAAAAAAAAAAAAAAAAAGCACCACGGGGCTCAGGCCTGAGCCATGCTCTCCAACATGATGGACCAAAAGCCAGTGCCTCGAGGGGTGTCAGGCACATGCCCAGCTATTAATAAATGAATCAGTACTTTCCCTTCCTCTCAACTGACACTCTTTGTCCTTACACCCCATCAGTCAGAACCCTGGAAGGGAGGGGGTGATAGGAACAGCTGTCCATGGCACATCAGCTTAAACTCCTCCCAAGACCCACTCTTATCCCAAGAGCTTCAGAGTCCTTGCTACTTCTTCAAGGGGCGCCAACTTCTCACTGACCTTTGTCTCGTCCTTCCCCTTCCATCCAGAGAGTAAAGCCGCTCTCCTGTGTGTCTCTTACCAAACCGTGCACCATCAACTGGAGGAAGACAAGAATGGCTGTGGGAGACCAAATGGTTGCCACTGTCAAGGCCAGAATGCTGGGTCCCAAGTGTCCAGGAACAAAGACTGAGGCCTGCACCTCAGAAGCACTAGTGAGACTGTGGGGAAGCTGGAGAGCTATCGGGGAGGTAGAATCCACAAGATTGGATTAGTGAAAGGGAATGGGTAGGGGTGGAATTCAAGGACGATGCCCAGGTTTCTGGCTTAGGAAGATACATGGAGGTGAGACACAAAAGAATATGGGATGGTGAGACTGCTGGGGGTAAGGGGCGTGACACAGGTGACAACAGAAAGGAAGAATTCAGTAGATGGCATGCTGAGTGCGGGGCCATGGATTGGCCGGGTGGTATGTGGCTCTGGAGTTCAGAGGCAAGGTCTGCACCTAAATGTGGGATGTGGAGATTATCAGCAGTTGGACAGTGGCACAAAGCCACAGGAAGAAATGAATGTAGAATAAAAAGAGAGGTCAGCTAAGGCCTGGGAACAATAATAATGACAGCAAATTTTAAATGGGAGGAAATGATGAGCAGTGTCAGATGCTGAAGAGGGGAGAAGGCGGATGGAAGGGCAAGAGGCAGGCTGTGGAAGGACTGAGAAAGGTCTAGAAGTGGAGAGAGAGGCTTGGATTTGGAAAATACGAAGTCATGTGGTGCCCTGGACTGGAGCACTTCCGCCGGAGTGGGGCGTGTGGAAACCAGATGACAGGGGTTGAGAAGTACCTTGGCAGACACTCTCTCAGGAAGCCAGACCAAGAAAGGAAGGAGAGAGACGGGGTGACAGTCAAAAGCAGGTGCAGAGTCAAGGAAGGGGTGGTGTTTAGTGTGTTTTTAAGATGAAAACAAAGTGTGTTTCTGGGCTAATGGAAAGGAAACAGAGGAGAGAGGGGTTAGAGAAATGGGAAGCAGGGACGCCAATTAGCCAATTACAGCAGCAACATTCCTGGGTAGCACAGGGCACAGCATCCTGGGGGCTTTCCTACCCAAGTTCAGCAGCGAGGTTCATGCAGTTGTTTCCTTTAGTGTCAATTTTTCTGTGATGTAGGAAACAAGGTTGTTCAGGGGGATGAGTGGGTGAGGCTGCCCCAGAGATGAGAACAGTCCCAGATGGAGCCTGTGGTTCAGGGTGGCACAGAGCCAGAGGAAGGACACACCAGGACTGAGCTGAGTGGGAGAGGCCAACAAGAGCCGGATCAAGAGAAAAGAGAGGGGGCTTCCCTGGTGGCACAGTGGTTGAGAGTCCGCCTGCCGGTGCAGGGGACGCGGGTTCGTGCCCTGGTCCGGGAGGATCCCACATGCCGTGGAGCGGCTGGGCCCGTGAGCCATGGCCGCTGAGCCTGCGCGTCCGGAGCCTGTGCTCCGCAGCCGGCGGGAGAGGCCACAGCAGTGAGAGGCCCGCGTACTGCAAAAAAAAAGAGAGGAACAAGGTTGGGTCAGATTGACTCCTAGGTTCAAAATCTGAGGCCTGGGGACATTGGGTGGGTCCCGATACACACAAATTTACCCTTTACCACCTTATCTGACTCTAATCCCTCCAGACTGATCAGTTCATTTTTTTTACTAAGGTGTTAATAGCTAACACTTCTCAAAACATTGACTTTTAACAATGGCTTCCAACTCAAAGATTCCAGCCACATCAGGATCGTCCTGAAACACAGGCTGGCACAAAGCAGCTATCCCACTGCTCTGCATCAAAAATTTCCACCGCCCCCTCGCCCAAGCCTCTCAGCAATTCTTCACCTTAGGACGTCAGCTGTATCTGATACAGCAACAGAAAACAGAAAGGAAATCTGCACTGTGTCTCTGCTGCTCAGAAAGCAGCTTCCAGGGTGTTCAGTTGGACCTGACAATCACCTGGTGAGAATTCATTCATTCAATCAATATTGACTGAGCGTCTCCCCTGCTCCAGGCACGGTCCTAGGTGCTAGGGACACAGCGGTGAATAAAAGAACCCAAATGCTTGTCAGTGGGGCACAGATTTATATGGACATGGGGTAGGAAAGCTGCATGCTGAGAGTCAGGCAAACATACACCTTTACAGGCAGGACAGTGAAGCTGAAATTCTATGAAGCTTCCTGGCAAAGCCTTGGACCACACATTGGAAACCAGAGGTCTAGTGATTCCCAAATTCATCTGATCATGAAATCTTTCTCTCTCAGGGCACTCATTTAATAGTCCCTACCCGACTTCCTGAAACACTTGGCCAAATGAATGAATGAATGAATGACCCCCTCTACCCCCTTCCCCCTGACCCCCTGGCCTCCCAGAGTCTCTGTACTTCTGTACTTCCTGTCTTAGCATCCCTATTTGCATAACTGGCCCTTTGCCTAGGTTTCTCTGCAGAGTCTCCGGCTTCTCACAGGGACAACAGACTCCCTAAATGTCCATCCACTGGGCTAGAGCCCCTCCCCTGGCAGCTGTGTCCTGCTCCAGCCAGGAACAAACCTGGACGCCTTGGCCTCACCCTTGGGAGCCCTCCCCGTCTGCCCTGACCCTGACCACGACTGGCCACCCCGCCTTAGCCTGCCTGTTTCGCCTCTGTCCGAAAATACAGCTGGCTCCCAGCAACGGGCCCCAGGAAAATGGCCCTTCAGTGCTTTGTGTCCGCTCTTCAAGTATTAAACCTGGAATAATAGGAGTTAGTACACAAGGAATTGAGGATAAGACTCCCCTGAGCGTCCTGCTTTCTCACCTAACAAACCAGGGGCTGGTGGAAGGACGTGGTAAATCAGGAGCTCAGAGCTGTCAGGCCCACCCGGACCAGCAGGCCTTCTGTTAGATGTGCTAAGTAGTTCAGGTATGGGATGCAGGCCTGTGGAGCTAGTATGCTTCCCCAGCCTCTTCTTGGGGGCCACCGAATCTCGGCAGCGCTAATCTGGTCACCTCCGGGGCCCCAGCTCCACCAGGGCAGAGCTGAGAGGAAAGGAGTGGGGAGGGGAAGCAGGAAGCCCTTCCTCTGTTGACTCCTGGGTGAGGTCAAGGCCACGGTCATTGCAGAGGAGTGGATGGCTGAAGGCCCATCTCCTCTGGGCTCCGCCTTCAGGCGTCGGGAGCTGTTTGCCTAAGAGGTTCCTAGACAGACTTCATGTGCATAATAGTAATAACAGGAATTTATTAGGGATGTAGCTTCCGCACCCTGCTCCGAGATACTCTGATTCGGAAGATCCAGGGAGGGCCTGGGAATCTACATTTGTAACTGAGAAACCTGGGTACAGCAGTGGTTGTTAAGCCTGTGGGTGCCAGAATCAGACCAGGTTTAAATCCAGGCTCTCTCCCTCCCTGGTTGTCTAGTCTTGGGTGAGTAACTTAATCTCCTTAAATCTCAGTTTCCTCAACTGCAAAACCATCACCTTCTTAGGAGTGCCACAGGGTTTAGGGAGGGGAAAGTACAGCTCTCAGCATCTCCCGAGTGTTCCCTGAAAGACCGATTCCAGCTTCCATGATAATGATGCTGACGGAGGGGCATGCAAACTTGACATCTCCCGACACAGCTTCCTGCCTCAAGCCTTCGTCCAGGCCACTCCCTCTACCTAGGACCTCCTACCCCCATATTATTCTCCTCCGAAGGATGCCTGCTCACTCTTGGAGAGCCTGCTTACACCCCTAGGTGAAGCTTGCCCTGCTGCCCCTCCCCCTCCTCTATTCTCACAGTTCCCTGGGCCTTTAGGAGCCCATAACTGTCCTTGAGGAAGGCACTTGGTTTTAAATGGTATTTGTATCCCTGACCCCCAGGCCAGGGCCACTGCACCATGAGCTCAGTGAATGTCCAAAGGACCCAGCCCCACTGGTCCTAAGCAGATGGGAGCAGCTAAAAGCATTGAAAATCCTCCTTGCTGACAGAGCTGGCGGGCTGAAGCCTGGCTAAAGGAAAGGCCATGGAGAGGGCAGGTCCTAGGTGAGGAAGGGGTGGAGGCAACAAGGTCAAAGGTCAGCAGGAGGCTCAAATTGATGGTGAGGCTGGGGATGGGAGGATGACTCTAAAATGAGAATGAAGACTTTGGGTGTCAGGAAAATAACAGGACTGGGAAAAGGAGGGAGCAGGAAAGGAAAGGGGCAGGAGATAACTGGAGAGGTCAGAAGAGGAGAGGAGGTGGACCACGGGGTGCAGACTGACCAAAATGTGGAGGGGCACACGCGACCTGGACAAGATAGAGTACAGCAGGTCTCCGCAGGAGATGGGATGTTGAAACGGCCTGTGGAGTCATCCCCGAGCAGGTAGACCAACTATTTTACCTTTCTTTCTTGCAGAAAGTTGTGGGATGTTCTCACTGAGGCAGGATTAACAGAACTGTGACTTACAATCCACAAGTTATTACGTGGGTTTCATGGACTTTTGACAGTTCTGTTTTACCCTCTCTGGGAAGGTGGGGAACAGGGTAAAAAAAATGAGGAAGGAAGAGGATGCCCTCATATCCTCCTTGCCGACCTCTCCCCAAGGGGCACCAAGACCTGCCTTCCCCAGTAGTGCCCTGGTCCACACCCTGCCCTCATCATCACTGCATTCCTTCAAGACCTGCACCAGCAAACCAAGCTGATGGGGCCACACCCCTGCTCCAAACCCTCTCGACTCTTCATGGCCCTTATTTGTCACACTGAGCTACTTCCAGACCTTGAACATGCCTCACTTCCACCCAACCATAAGCCTGTACAGGTACGTTTCCATTGTTGGAATCCTTCCCCCTGCTGCCTCTCTTCATCTGCTCTCTGCTATCTATCCTGCGAGTCTCAGCCTAAACTTCACTTGCTCTAGGAGACCTTCCTGACCCCTGGAGTCTGCAGAGTTACCCCTCTTTTTTTCTAACTGTGGCAAAATATATATAACCTAAAAGTGACCACGTTAGCCATTTTTAAGTGCACAGTTCAGTGGCGTTAAGGTGATTCACGTTGCTGTGCAACCATCAGCACCATGCATCTCCAGAACTCTTTCCATCTTGCAAAACTGAAACTCTATTCATTAAGAAAACAACCCCCCATTCCCTTCAAGCCCCCAACCCCCAGCCCCAGCGACCAGCATTCTACTTTCTGTCTCCGTGGATCTGACTACTCTGAGTACTTCATATAACTGGAACCATATGGTATTTGTTCTTTTGTGACTGGCTTAGTTCACTTAACATAATGTCTTCAAGGCTTATCCAAGTTGTAGAATGTAGAATCTCCTTCCTTTTTTTTTTTTTTTTCCCGGTACGCGGGCCTCTCACTGTTGTGGCCTCTCCCGTTGCGGAGCACAGGCTCCGGATGTGCAGGCCCAACGGCCATGGCTCACGGGCCCAGCCTCTCCGCGGCGTGTGGGATCTTCCCAGACCGGGGCACGAACCCACGTCCCCTGCATCGGCAGGCGGACTCTCAACCACCGCGCCACCAAGGAAGCCCTCTCCTTCCTTTTTAAGGGTGAATAATACTACACTGTATGTAGATGCCACATTTTGTTTATCCATTTATCCATCAGTAGACACTTGGGTTATTTCCACCTTTTGGATATCATGACTAATGCTGCTATGAATATGTGGGCAGTTGTCTCTCTTATGTACCCTTATCTTTGAAACTTGTCTATGGTCCCCAATGCATCTGAGAGCTCAGGCCCAGCACAGGCCCTCTATAAATGCCTGCTGAAGGGCTAAGTAATCCCTCACATTCTCTAAGTGTGGCACCCGTCCAGTAATTTATTTGTAGTTTAACTGGCACCTTCTAAAACACAGTGCCTTGAGCCAGAAGAAAGACCTCCTATAGGAATTGGGGCCCCAGTATGGACAGGAAGGCTCTGGGACTGCTCAAAGCCCTCCATACAGAGAGCCATCCCTGTAGAAGGATGGAGTCAGGTGGGCCTGGGAGCCCACCCTGCCCCTTAGCTCATCAGTGCAGCTGTGTATCCCAACTTCTGCCTTCCACAAAACATTGATGAATCTGACTACCTCAAAATGAAGCATCTCTGTCCAAAGAAAGACATCATAAACAAAATAGATGAAAGATTGGGAGAAGTTATCTGTAATCTCTAAAACTGACAGAGGGCAATATCTGGAATATAAAAGGAACTCCTGAAAATCAAACCCAGATTTTTCTAAATTAAGACAGGAAATCCAATTTAAAAATAGGAAAAGAGGGCTTCCCTGGTGGTGCAGTGGTTGAGAGTCCGCCTGCCGATGCAGGGGACGCGGGTTCATGCCCCGGTCCGGGAGGATCCCACATGCCACGGAGCGTCTGGGCCCGTGAGCCATGGCCGCTGAGCCTGCGCGTCTGGAGCCTGTGCTCCGCAACAGGAGAGGCCACAACAGTGAGAGGCCCGCGTACCGCAAAAAAACAAGGAAAACAATATGACTAGGCAATTCACAAAAAGAGAAGCTCAAATAGCTAACAAGCATATAAGAGATATTCAAACTTACTAGTCATCAGAGAAATGCAAAATAAAACAAAACAACGAGATGGCGCTTTAAACTTATCAGAATGGAAAAAAATTAGAAAGGTGGACAATGTTAGTATTGGTAACGACATGGGGAGACAGAAACTCTAGTGCACTCTTGGTGGAAATGAGCCCTAGCTCAGCTGCTCTGGAAAATATTATGGCATATCATAGAAAATCAACATGTTAACTCAGGGATCCCAATCGTCCACCCTGTATAGCCCAGAGTTATTCTTACACGGGGTCCCAAGAGAGAATGTACAAGGATGTTCTCCAGAGCTTCATGTGTAGTCAGGAGGAGTTACAGACAAGCCAGGGGTTTATTCCCAGGGGGAGTGGATATATACAATGTGATGGATGCACAACTCATAATGCAGTGAAGGACTAGACACATACAAGGAGCAGGGCTAGATGTATAAAATATAGTGCTAAGTCAATAAAGCAATTCACTTGATTAAATTTATAGTTCACTATCATTTATGTAAATTTACATATGCACACAAAACAACCTTACATATTTTATAAGGATCCATGCATATTTCAAGACATATATAAAATATATTAGAGTGGGTACTGATGGGAGAAGGCAACAATTGCCTTGGGATTGGGGATAAAGGAAGGAAATTTTTTTAAATAAAACAAGAAAGGAGCCTTTCATAGATAGATGATCATAAAGTGTCATGATCTGAGGGTAGGTTAATTCCATGTCATGCTCAATGAAAAAAGCAGAAAGCAAAAAACACCCAGCAGTGCCTTCCACATGACCAGGAAAACTATCCTTGTTACATTTTCCTCTTTCCGTGTTTCTTGGAACAAAATGTCACAAGAGATGTGAGTCCCAGTGGTCCTCAAACACAGGGAATTTCCATCTTGCTAGAGTTAAAAGGCCTCGGGGCAAATCTTGTCCCCTGGATGGATGTCTTAGTGAATATGAAGCCCTAGCAATCACCTCGCCCAGCCTGAGTTCAGTGATGCTGCCCCGGGGTAGGTGGGTGGGTGGGAAGGGAGGAGGCTGCAGCAGATACCTGATGGGCGGTGGATGGGAACTGTTCGTGTCCTCCCTTTCAACTTCTCAGGATCTGCCACTTGGAGGGTAAGAATGGATAAGGGCCAGGAAGCTGAGTGAGTTCACCCTCCTTCATCCACTACCCCTGCGTCCTGAAGCATAGCCAAGCACGCTGTCTGCAAAGGTAGTGAGATTCACATCCCTGGCATGCCAAGCCAGCCTGGCCACTGGGCAGGATCTCCCATTGGATGGGGCTTACACTGGTGACCTACTCTAAAATCTCTGGATCCTTTTTGTTTTGTTGATTAAATAAGGCCAAGTTCAGCATTACATAGACAAGGTGGGTATTATTATCTCCACTTTACAGGCAAGGAAGTCAGGCCCAGCAAGAAGGAATGAGATGTAGAGGCAGGACCAAGGCTGGAAGACTAGTTTCCTGACTCTCAGGCCAAAGTTCAAGAAACATATCAAACGTATCAGGACGTGTTCCTTTCAGCTATGAATCTGCCATGGCTCAGCCCTTCTAGGACTGCACAAATGACAAAGGCCAGGAGAGCAGGGCAACACAGGTCCCCGGGGGGAGGGATGCCATCCTTGAAGGGGCAGTTTTCACGCTAGGAACATTTTATTTTATTTTTTCATTTTTATTTTATATTGGAGTAAAGTTGATTAACAATGTTGTGTTAGTTTCAGGTGTACAGCAAAGTGATTCAGTTATACATGTATCTATTCTTTTTCAAGTTCTTTTCCCATTTAGGTTATTATAGAATATTGAGCACAGCTCCTTGTGCTATACAGTAGGTCCTTGTTGGTCATAGATTGAAAATAAATCATTAAACTTTCACCTCCTTTTTGTTGCCAAGTACTGTGCCGGAAATCCCATGCACCATCACCAAGCCTCACCCAGTCTCTGAGCCTCTCTCCACCTTTGACTCCTACCCCTGACATGGTGATGGAGGAGTGATGAGGGCAGGAGGTGGTAAGACTCAGGCTGGGGTGGGGAGTTAGGCAGCAACCCGCAGACAAACCTCCCGGGGCCTGAGTCGACTCTACCACACTTGCTCATCTCAGAAAGGGTTATCAATCACTCTGCACAAAATGCCTAGGCAATCTCTGATAATTCGCTTGTATCTCAAATGGTCTATTTCAAAGTTTCTGCTTTCTCCCAAGTTGCAACTGTCACACCTGCTTACTTTCAATCAATAAATAGATGTAGCTACTTAATAATGGACCTTATTCTATTGCCTATTTGAAAACCAAGAAGATGGACACATAATTTTTTGGGTTTCTGGATTATAATTGCACTTGAGTATAAATGAGACATGGGCAGGGAGGAAGGCTATTTGTGCCACAATATGAGCCCTTATTTTCTGCTCCAGACCACGTGGGAGATTCTCAAATAAGTTTCTAAGAGTTATCTTGGTGCTGTCAGTGATTTAACTACACAGACATTATTTTTAGCATCACAAGAGTGTCTTATAACGATGATTTTTCAAGGGCAGAATTGACATCTCCTTAGAGCTCAATTCAGTTTAAAATTTTCCAACAATAAGAAACAAATAGGTAGAAAGTGAAAGGCAGTTTCCAGTGGGGAAACTCCTCAAGAGAGGGGACCACAGAGGTGAACCCCTACACTACCCAGAACTTTGCTTTCTGTGGGTACAGCCACCCCGCTAGCTCCAGGGTGGGCACAGTGCCCTTCTCTGATGTTGGGCTTGACAAGGGCTGCACTGGGGCTCCTGCCTTGTGCCTGGCATACTTCTCTGCTAGGGTTCATGGTGGTGGCCACACAGGACTTCCAATTTCTCCCTGAAGACCCCTAGTAGCAGAGAGTGGAGCCATCAGCATTTTAGAATCGACACCAGTGTGGAACCAAGGGCTGATGGGGACTTTCTATCTGCTAGAAATTTCACAGTTCAGGCAAATGAGGAACTGAGGAGTTCTGGGGAGGAAGATGAAGATGCTACAATAAGGTGAAGCAGGTTAGGTTGTTTCTGGTACCCTCCTTAATTTCCCATTTCCTCACAGTGCCCACTCAATTGGTTATATAATCCCACTACATCTCCCGTATCCCCTCCCAATTAACCCAACCTAAGCCACCCCAATACATCCTAACTCATCCCCATCTCACCCCATCCCACCACAACTCATTCACTCCACTCTACCATATCCCGATCGTCCCACTCTACCCCAACTCAACTCCACCCATCCCATCTTATCCCACCCCATCCCATCCCATCCCAATCCATTCTGACCCAATCCTATCCCACTTCACTCCGTCCTATCCCAGTCAATCCCCCGAACACTCTATATCTCCCAATTCCACCTCAAACCATCATATTTTACTCAATCCTATTCCATTTCATTCCACCACCCATCTCAGTCTGTCCCAATTCATTCTATCTGTTCCATCCCAATATACATCCCAACCCATGCTTGACCCTACCCCAACTCACTCCTTCCTACTTCACCTCAGTCCATCTCAAATTATCCTGTTTCTCCAATCCCACCCCATCATATTCCATTCCATCCACTCCCATCCCATCTCCTGCCTGCTCCCCTCCCGTCTCCTGCTTGGCCAAAGTTCTTTTTTAATGTATACAGGGCATGACCATTCTTCATGTCATGCGAAACTATATGAGAAAGCCAAAGGACCCCAGAGATCTAAGAGTTAAGTGTGTGTTGGGGTGGAAGAGGAAGGAAAAAAAGATACAGAATCTCATCTTTATTTTTTTTCAAACAACTTCCAAAATGCTTAATCTATTGATAGGGAATCAAAAGCATGCTCTAAAAAGAGTATGTAATTCTTATTATGTCTTGAATTTGTACAGGCCCCCCCAAAAAAGAATCTCATCTTTAAAGGTGGGGTATGAAAAGATAGCCCAGGGGGTTGAGCTCCCACATCCAGAAAGAAAATAAATATGAGTTTCATGTTTCTCTTAACTTACAAGAACCAGGAAAGAGCTCTAAGAACCACACCACTATTTTCAAGTTGAGAAACCCACATTGCATAGCCTACCCTTTGCTTTCTGTGGGCCCAACGGGAAGCCGAATTCTATTCAAAGCCGCTGAATCCTGAGACAGTGTCTCTGTGAGGTGGAAAACTCTGAGGTAACCCTCCATTTTCAGGTTCACCCAGATGTTCCCCTGTTGTCGTGGAAAATCTCTGTAGCAGATGGAGAGGAGGGATTGGGAGGCCATATCCCACTCAGAATGAAACCCAAGGAAGGCAGTGTCAGTGACATTCTCCAACCTCTAGGGGGAGCTAGAGGGTCTGCCCTCTTCACCCCTCCAGGAAGAGGTGTACTAACCAGGCCTGACAGGTGGGTGAGTGCGCCAGGTTCTGAGCGTGCTTTCCGTGGGAGGAGCAGAGGAAAGCCTTGCTGACGCATCTGGTGGCATCTTAGAGCGGTACAGGATGAGAACTGTTTCTCTTATAATTCCAAGAGGCTGGTGCAGAACGCATGTGGACAACAGTAGCAGCAGTAGAGGTAGTGGCAGCATTTAACATACACTGAATGCTAACAACAGGTCCGGCACTGTGTCAGATGCTTTCCATGAATTAAAAGGATGGGCCCTAGAGTCAGGAAGCCCTGAGGTTCAATCCTGACTCCTCTCCTATCTGCTCTATAATCTTGGCCAAATTGTTGAATTTCTGAGTCTCAGTCTCTTCAAATGTGATATTATAGTACCTGAATTGTTGTGAGAATTGAATAGGAATGTCTGTAAAGCACTAAGCCAGTACTCAGTAAAGGAGAGCTATTGTTGGTAATATGTAGAAGGACATAGGGCCGCCTCCCACCTGGGGATGCCCCTTCATCACATCCCACTCCTCCAAGCCCCTTGCCTTGGGAATGTCCAAAAGGACAGTCATAGAGAAAGGGAACCCTGGGCTCCAGAGAACCTGCCTCTGATCCTTTCACCAGGTGTTTATTGAGTGTCTGCTATGTGCTGTGATCTGGGCTACACTGCTCGCCTGAGTTCATGGAACCTTAGGGAAAGGCAGACGTTGTCTCATTAAACAAGAAATCCCGATATGTCCTGATGAGTTTTACAATACGAGGAGTTTTACAACCTCGGTTGTGAGAGTTCACAGCAGAGTTCAGTCGAGACTAGTGCCTGGGACTAGAAGCAAATCAAGGACGGCTTTGTAGTCACCCTCCAGGAGCTGTGGTGGAGATGGATGGACCACGGCTGCTTGAGGAGTTGGAAGGTTGAGATCCAGGCTCAAGTGCTAAAAGCATCACAGCATAACTGATGGGCACAGCCCAGCGGGAAAAGCAGGACAGAGATAGGCAGCCTGTGTGGAAGGATTCCAGGGGTAGCACCAGCTGGGTCTCCTTAGAAATCAGATAACAGGGTGGGTACCAGTAAAGGATTTGGAGTCAGGCAGGCCTGGGTTCAATCTCTGGCTGACTAGTGGTGTGGTTAAGTTATGTGTCCTCTCTGAACCTATTTCTTTGTGGATAAAATGGGGAGAATAATATTACTGGTCTCACTGGGTTGCTGTGAGGGTCGAATTAATACATGCAAGTGCTTGGGTTGCCATCAGCACATGGTGAGGACTCAACAGACCTCAGCTGTTAGTGTCACTCCCCTGGGTACAGCTTTCTGCGCAGTGGAGGAGGATATTGGGAGGGTGCACAGACTTCCTGGCCGAGTCCTCTGTCCTCAGTGTTCCTGTTCCAACCCCATCTTGCATTCAATGGGCACAATCAATATGTATGTGCTGGGCCTGTTGCATCTCTGATTTCTAATCCCTTCCAAAACACAGAGATGCCTTGTCCCTTTTGCAGGCAGGCAGCCTGAGCCTTGGGGAGGTCTGAAGATCAGCTAGTTCTCCAACAACGAACATCTGGCTCTGCTGAGCCATCAGAGTCCCTAAATCCTGCTGGCATGACAATGATGATGAAACAGAGGCAGATGAGACACATGAGGCAAGTTGGTGTCGCTGAAGCCACCTGCTGGACTCTTCTGGACACACCCAAACCTCGCAGTGTCCGAGCCCTGGCAATCTGGTTCTCCAGTGCCTTTCCACATCATTCTAGCCTCACCTTCAACAGAGCTACACTGTCACCAGTCCAGGATATGGTCAACACTCTCTGCTGTGGTCAGTTTCTTTTTTAAAACCATAAACGCACAGCTCAATTGCAAATGGAAGTTCAAATCCATACATTGATGCCTTTCCTGGGGGGGTGGGGGGGTGGGTAATGCTTAGGGCTTGTTCTTGCATTGGTTCTAGAACTTAAGGAGCTATCTTACCAATCTGTGACATTTGGTTCTGGAGGGAAAGCAACTGGGGATCAGGTGGCTTTGTTGTCGCATTACCTCTGCAAACCAACTGGCTTCTTTGATCCCTAAAACTCTTATTTTAGGCTTATCAGCCCCTAGTAAACTGTCCAAGAAAAAGATATTTTAAAAAATCTTCTGCTGATTTAACAACCATCTATCAGCCACCAATTCTATGCCAGGTCCTGAGCTGGGTGCTGGGGATGCCAAGAGAAATAAAGCACTGTCCCTGCCCTCAGGAAGCTCACAGTTCAATACGTGAGGCAGATAAATAACTACTTTGAATACAATTCAGTTAGTAGTGTCATCAAACACTGGGTATGGTCAGTGCTCCAGTTTTTTAGAGGCCTCTGAAAACAAGCAAAGCAGGGAGAATTTTTTTTAAAATAATTTGATATTTGATTTCTTTTAAAGCAATGAAGTGGTTAGCATGGGAAAAATCAGAACTTTAAACTGTAAGTATAAAAACCCTTACACTTACAGTTTAATATTGCCTTTATTTTAAATTACTTATTAAGGAAATGGGAAGCATAACAGTCTTTTCAATGCTCAGAGCTGCTTAATTCGGAGAAAAGTGGCCAGGTTTGAGAACATTTGAGAGCATGAAACTGACAGAACTTGATGGCCACCTGATAAGGAAGGAGTTGAGGATGATCCTAAGGTTCCCGGCTAGGTAACTGGGAAGCTGCCAGTACCACCAGCCTGCATGGAGGATACTGGAGGTTAGGTGCAGAGCTAATGAGTTTGCTTTGGAAGGGAAACATCTATGTGAAGATGTCCAAGAGTCAGCCGGTTCTACGGGCTGTCTAGATCCAGAGCTTCCGTGGGCTAGGAAGCCAATAGACATATATCGGGAGAAGCATCTTGGCAGGAGAGATCTGTCTGGAAGCGTCAGAGTGTGGTAGTGGAAGAAATGGGCCTGGATGAGCTCGCCCAGGGAGGAGTGAAAGGAAATGAGGAAAAGCATAAGGAATGGAACACTGCAGGAAGCCAGACTTTCAAGAGGGGAATAAGTGCTACTATTAGAAACTGGGAAGGAACAGCCAAGAGGTAGGAGAAAAAATCAGCCGAGCACAGTGTGCCGGAAGCCCAAGGAAGAGAAATTTTAAAAGAAGTAATCCAAAGTGTTCACAGTTTCAGAGAGGTAAAGAAAGAGAAAGCAGATGGGTTTGGCGATTAAGGGGGTCACCAGTGATCTTTCCTAGAGAGTTCCAGTCCTGGGGACAGAAGCCAGTCAGCAGGGATTGAATGGTCGCAGAGAAAGTGAGTTCAGGACTCGTCTGAAGAGAGTAAGCTTGTAAACGAGAAGGAAAGATGGGATGGGAGCTACAAGGTCAATGGGGCCAAGAAGTCTGGTTGGCTTGTTTTATGTTAGACATTAAGTTGTTTAGGGAAAACAAAAGACAGGAGAGTGATTGATCTATCATCCAGGGGGAGGAGGTAACTGCTGGAAGGTCTCTAGGGAGGCTGGGGGTAAGGGAAGTGTGAGGGCACAGATGGAAGGGGTGAGTGTCCAAGTTGAAGGCAGGTTCAAATCCTACATTCATTTTATCCAGTCATCACCAGGCCAAGGAAGGGAGACGGCGCAGTCCTGAGCATCTTTTAAAGTCAACGGCATGAAGAGAACACAAAATAAATGTGCTTCCCCCTCTAATGTGCCAAATCCTGCCATCATCTGTCACCAAGTCCACTTCCAAATCTCTGCTGCTGGCAAGGTCAAACACCACATGTAAATGCGGGATGGGAAGGCAGAGCGCGCCCACCAGAGAGCAAGCACTCCCTCCCCCAAGCCGTTCAGCGCTCCCACCCCCAACTTCTCTGCCAACCAAAGAGCTGCAAGCCAACCGATCTCTCCAAGGCAGGATTCCAACACAGCCCAGCAGTGTGCAAGCTCCGGTAGTCGGCCTTCTTCTTTCCCTGGGGGCATTACATGCCCAAGGGGCAGGGACAAATCGAGCCAGAAACCCAGCTGGATCATATTAGGGGTAATCTCAGGTCCGCTAAGCCAGAGCAGGGGCCGCTCCTGGACACACGTCTGAGAGGCCTGACAGCCGGTACCAGCGGTACCCCCACCTCTCATGTGGCAAGTCTGGTGACCAGCGGCGTCGTTGTGAACTGTGCAGCCACCCAGTGGGTGTGGGTGTGCGCGAGGCCTGAGCTCCTAGGCGCGCGCACCGCGGGCGCCCCTCTCTGGGTGTCGGCCGCTATGACTCTTAGGGGAACCTGAGAAAGTCCGGTCAAGTAGGGATGGGAGAGCTAGGGCTGGCTCGGGGCGCCCTTCCCCGACCAGCAGCCCTAACATTCCCGGCTAAGGAGCTGGCGACACGGTCTGCGGGCACTGGCTCACAAGATGCTGGAGCCCAGAGTGGACAGAAGAGCTCGCCAGGTAAGTGTCGCAGTTTCCAAAAAGGGACCACCTAGAGGCTTGGATGGCTGAGGCCAAGCCTTCAAAGGTTCAATCGGTGGTTTAAAAAAAACAAAATAAATAAGTAAATAAAAAACCCAACACAGCTCCAGGCCGGAGGTGCTCTCAGTCAAAGCCTGGGCAGCAGGTGTTACGGGTTTTCTCCCCCCGTGGGTGTCAGCTTCCAGGCTAAATAAAAATGCGGCCCCAGGCATCGCCCGTCGGACCCGTCCCCACCCGGGGACACAGAACTTTCTAGGCTGTGGCTAGAGCTGAGCCTCGGAGGGGTGCAGGGGGTAAAGCGGAAGGGCAGCAGTCGAGGCCAGTGGTTCCCAGTGGGGACTGGGTTCTCTCCAAGGTCCGAGTGCCTTCCCGGTCCGCAAGCTGCGGCCACACATCGGCGAAGTTCCGGGACTCGCCACACCCGCCAGGTCTTTCCGCCTCCCCGACTCGGTCGCCGGGAGCAGGTCCCGCCGCCCGCGCCGCCGCTGCCGCAGACCCGGCGCTCGGCTGCAGCAGGGCGCGGGAAAGGGCACTTTGGCGCGGAGTGGAAACCGAAGGCAATGTGGCGACGCGGAGCCTGGCGGCGACACTCCCTCCCCTGCCCCCGGGCGCAACCCCCGCCCCCGCCTGCCCGTCGCTCAGCACCCTCCAGCCCCCACCTGAGTCCTCCAGCTCGGCGTGCTCTGGACCCCCGCCCAGCTGACCCCCCTCCCAGCCCAGAGCGCCCAGGCAGGGGGACACTTGGGGAGGCGGGTGGCGGCCGCAGTCTCCGGGCGGCTCCGGCGGGGGCGCGGGCTTCAGTTGCGAGAGAAATGGGCGGGGGCAGGGAAGGGCAGACCCTGCAGACAAGCAAATGGGGAGGGGGCGCGCCGTTCCGCTCCAGCCCCCAGGACGGGCGTGCCAACGAGGATCTGGAGGCGGGGAGGGCTCCCGGAAAGTTTATCTGGGAAAAGCCTAGCACCTTGGGGGCTGGGAGGCTGAAGAAACTGAAGCCACGGTCCGGGAGCCCCGCAACCCCGGGCGGGGATGGTCTGTCTCCCAGGCCCCCTGGCCGGATCCGGCCAAGTTGCGGCTGGGGGTGTGGGTAGCAGTGAGGGTGAGGGTGGCGGGGAGGACGGGTGAGGGTGGGGGAAAAGAGGGGGGGGCAGAGGCGAGGCCGAGCAGGAGGGTCGGCGTTTGAGAGGGCGGGAGGTTAAGGCGGAGGGCGGGGGGAAGGGACAGGGACCGGGTCGTGGATGGGTGGGCTCGGGGCTCGGGTGGGGCGCGCGGCGGCCGCCGGCTCCCCGGCGCGGCCGGACTTACCCGCGGCGGCCGAGGCGCTGAGCAGCCCCCAGCCCAGCAGCAGCAGCAGCGGCGGCGGCGGCGGCGGCGGTGTCGGCGGACGGCCCCAGCGGCTCCCGGCGCCCGGCACAAGCGCCGAAATCCCGGCTTCGGCGCGAGCCCTCCCCGCGGGGCAGACGCAGCGCCCCTGCTTCCGTCCCCGCGAGCGCGGCATGGCGCGACCGGCAGCGCCGAGGGAGAGGCTCCCCTCGCAGTGGAGGAGAAAGGAGGTCAGGAGAGCTCTGGAGCTTTTTTCTGCTCGGAAAAAATCCCGGTACGCGGGAGCTCTGAGCTTCTGCGGCTGGAATGAACCAAGTGTCCGCCCGGCCGGGGAGAGGCGCGCTGCGCTCTCGGAAATGACTCGCTCCAATCCCGCTTCGGGGGGTTCGCGCCGGGGGGCGGGGGGGTGAATTATCCCCGGATTAATCACTCCGGAGCCGCTTCTCCGCCGCTCCAAATGCTGGGGGTGGAGGCGCAGCAAAGGAGAAAATATTGGGAGGGGGCGGGTGTTCCTCTTCAGCGCCACCTCCACCTCCAGAGAAACCACAGATTACATCTAAAGGGTTGTTTATTCCTGTTTGTTTTACAATTGACCAGTTTCTTTTAAGTTCAGTTCTCTCGTTTCCATTTATAAGATCACCCATAATACACCCCCCATACACACACACGAGCACACACACAGTGATATTGACACAGAGGCGCGCGCGCACACACACACACACACGTACACACACGCCTCTTCCACGTTTAGAAATTAGAATACTGTCTGGGAAAAGGTAACCAAAGAAAGACGCGGTTCCCCAAGTCACGGCTCTTCCGAGCTGATCTTGGGTGGTGACTTTGAACTTGCAATCTGCGGCGTGGGGCGATGCTTACCAGCCCCAGTGGCAGCAGCCTCCTACCCCATCCCAGGAGAAGGGCGTGTGTGCGTAGACCCAGGATTAAGAACTGGAGGGAAGGAGGGGCGGGGGTGGGGGAACCCGCGGGTTTGGCTCCGTTCCGTCCTTCCCTAACCTAAGGCAAAATCTCGGGATGGAGGGAGGCGTGCTTGTGTCCGTTGCGGTGGGGGAGGGGAAGTGAGGTTGGGAGAGGAACGGTGCAAGAGTTACTTGTGCAATTTATCCTCAAAATTAAATAACCCGGCTTCTTCTCATCCTTACCCTCCTCCTCCCAGCCCTGGCCCCAAACCACACGAGTTTCCCCCAATGGCGTGAGCCCCTCCCCACTTCTTTCCCGCCGCCGCTGCCGCCAGGCCCCAAGGGCTCAGCGCCGGTCCCCACCCCCACTCGGTCGCCGTCTCTGTCTCGTCTCTCGTAGGCTCCTCCGTCAGTCACGATGGCTCCTTAGCTGTCTACGCCAAACTCTCCGCGAGAGGGAACAGACGCTACGGGGGGAAGCAGGAGGGGCAGGGCCTGGGGAGGAGGTCCCCCCGGCGCGCGGGGTGGAAAGGCACTAGCGGGGAAACACCCTCCGCCTTTGCCCGAGGCACCCGGGAGAGGCTGCGCTAGGGGCTTTGGGGGGTTGGCAAGACGGAGCTCTAGTATCTGCGAGCCCAGGGGGCAATGGCCCGCGGTCGGTGGGAGTTTCCGGGAAAGAGAGTGGAAAGGGCTATGGGGCTGACGACCGGAGTGGGGAAGGCGGCGGACAGGGCTGGAGGAGTGGATGCTTGTCCTTGCCCCCCAAGAAAAACTTGCTGTGCGGAGCCGCGATCTCCCGATCTCGCAGCTCCCTTGATGCCCGGCTCCCTCCTCCACCTCAAGTTGTTCCGGTTTCCCAGTATGAGCTCATCCCGCAGCTGGGGAGCCATCCCGGTAGCCCCGGGCCGGTGAGCGGCCTCAGAATCGCCGGGCCCCTTCCCCACCGCCAACAGGCTGGCTTTCTCGCCCCTCCCGACGCCGCCTCGCTGGGTGCCAAGAACCGACCGAAACGGCCAGAACTCCACAGTGAAAGGCCTGCTTTATGTCCCCGGAGCAGCGAGGAGGGGGCTTGTCGCTTCCCATTGTCCAAGCCCAGCCCCCAAAAGAGAGGGCTCAGCCAGCCAAGCCTTGGCCTTCCCGCCAGCGCTGGAGAGAAGGGAGGGACTGGCTGGGCCGTAGGTGGGTGGCACCCTTGGGGGTGCTCTTGGTGGGATCTTCCCTGGGGGGGAAAGCCCTGGCTCCTAAGCTTGGGCCTCTCCCCTCTCCTGCCAGAGGGGTCCTCGAGCTCCAGCGGGCAGAGCCCTCCATTGCAGCCCACAGCTGGGCAGGAGAGAGTCTGGGCTGCTCTATAATTCTGGGGCTCCAGGCCAGTGGGCTTCCCCCACTCCCTCCTCAGCCCCAGAACTTTGCTCTGTGGCTGCAACCCACAGCTGATGTTTACCCCAGAACCCTCCCTGGCAATGGGACATTTGTCATCCTTCTCCCTGGGGGCCGTGGAGGGCAAGGACACCCTTTTAATTCCTGACACTGGCCCAGCTACTCACTTCGCCACCATTCCTCCCTCTCTCTGATCTATCTGTGCCCACATATACTTACTGAGGCCTCCTGAGCTCTGGGCCCTGTGCCAGGCTGTGCTGTGGGCAATGCAGAGATGCACAGTGTGTGGTCCTGCATGGGAGGACGCGGGGCACAGATGGAAACCCCCCCACAACCAAGGCAGTGCTAATCGCCAGGACAGAAAAAGGCATGTTACAGACAGTAACAAAGGCATGTCAAGACCGTAAGCTTTTCGTGGACTTGGGGGATTATAAGGCCAATTTAAGGAGGGAAGCAGAATTGGGGCTGGACCCTGAAGCCTGGATACGTTGACGAGGTGAAGATTGATTTACTCAACAAATAGTAATTGAGCATCATTACATGCCAGACACTGCGCTAGATATATACACCTGACTGAACTGTCCCTGGCTTGATGAAGGCAGGTGATAAATAAACAATTATATATAAAGTTACTAATTAAAGATGCTATAAAGAAAAAGTTCATAGTGGCTGTGAGAAGGACTACA
Organism: Monodon monoceros; assembly: GCF_005190385.1. Classification (NCBI taxonomy): domain Eukaryota; kingdom Metazoa; phylum Chordata; class Mammalia; order Artiodactyla; family Monodontidae; genus Monodon; species Monodon monoceros. The sequence continues at coordinate 153,981,340 of NW_021703774.1, read as the reverse complement.
CGGGGCATACCTTACATAGGTGGTCTGGGAAGGCCTCTCTGAGGTGGTGACCTGGAAGGTGGGATTGAAAATTAGGATAAACAGCCATGCAAAGAGTTGGGAAAAGGAAGGGCAAGGCCCTGAAAAGGGAGGGGGACTGGCAAAGGCAGCTGGGTCTGGGTCAAGGTGAATAAGAGGGGACACCTAAGAGATGAGGGAGGGGATGGGACCAGAGCCAGATCTTGCAGGGTCTCTTAGGGGATGATGAGGAGATTGGATTTTAGTCTTAAAAAGGGGGAAGTACAAGGTGTATTCATTTGCTAGGGCTGCCGCCATAACAAATAACAAAGTACCACATACTGTGTGGCTGAAACAACAGAAATGTATTGTCTCAAGGTTCTGGAGGCTAGAAGTCCGAGATCAAGGTGTCTACAAGGTTGGCTTCTTCTGAGTTTGCTCTCCTTGACTTGTAGATGGCATGTCTTTTCCCTACATCTTTACATTGTCTTCCCTCTGTACGTGTCTGTGCCCAAATTTCCTCTTCTTATAAGGACACCAGTCATACTGGGTTAGGCCTCACCTCACAGATTTAGTTTTAACTTAATTACCTCTTTAAAGCCCTGTCTCCAAATATAGTCACATTCTGAGGTCCTAGAGGTTAGGACTTCAACATAGGGAGGGACAGAATTCAGCACATAACAGGAGGAGAGGTCTTTACAGATGGAGGGGAGAGAGAGAAGAAATGCATGACAGTCAGAAAATAGATTTAAAGAGATGCCCATCAGGCTGCGTGGAGTGTGACTGCTTTATCAAGAAGTAGTCTGAGGGCTTCCCTGGTGGCGCAGTGGTTGAGGGTCCGCCTGCCGATGCAGGGGACACAGGTTCGTGCCCCGGTCCAGGAAGATCCCACATGCCGTGGAGCGTCTGGGCCTGTGAGCCATGGCCGCTGAGCCTGCGCATCCGGAGCCTGTGCTCCGCAATGGGAGAGGCCACAACAGTGAGAGGCCCGCGTACCGCAAAAAAAAAAAAAGTAGTCTGAAAAGGTTCACAGCTCTGAAGACCAAAGATGAGGACCCTGAACACTTGCAGGCCAAGAGAGAGGCAGGAGTCCAAGAGATAATAATAGCCCTCCCCTCTCTAGCCTAGGAGAATGTGACTCTCAGCCCAGCCCCCAGGGCTGGCTCCCTGCCTACCCACTCCTGTCTCCCCAGGAGCAAGAGGCAGCCATGGGTCAAGGTCTCTCCACAATATCACATTGCAAAAAGCCCAATGTGGTGTGGTGACTCACCGAGATAAGCCTAATATCCAGATAAGATCAGAGTTGGTTTTAGAAGGAAAACAGGGCCTGGTGCTCTGGAGAACTTGGCCTGATTCAAGTAGGGGCTGCACTCTTGATGCCCTGAAAGTTTCATTCTGACCTAAGAAGAAAATAAAAGAACCTGCCGAAGCCGAGAGAGAGAAAATGAGCCAGCAAATGGATGCTCTAGTAACGAGGGCAGAAATGGAGGCTGAGGGCTGAGTAGGACGGCAGCGAAGGGCTACAGAGCAAAGGCGAGGGCTCAGAGGAAAAGCCTGGGGTCTGAGTGGAGGGTGGGGATTTTAAAATGTTGAACGTGATGGGACAGAAGCTAGTATTTCCCAAGAGCAAGGCTGTCACCGTAGAGATGACAGTGATCTGCTTCCCAAGGAAAGGTGACAGACGGTTGAGGAAGAAAAAGCCCAGGACAAACTTGGGAGAGGCTGTGGGAGCCCCACAACCAGGAGGGGGATGTGAGAAGGGCCCACAGTCTGGACCATTCCTCCAGTGCTACCAAATGCTGGGACCATCGAATTCTAGCATTTCCTGCAGAAAATCCTGTTTGTGAAACAAAGAAAGGGACAGAATGCGAGTCAGTGGCAAAAGAGGTCAAATGTTTCCTCTGCTTGTCAGAGGACATAATCCACAGGAGAGGGGCTATTCTAGGCTCTCATCTCTACTTGAAGTTCCTCCAATCAGCTATGCTACTGTAGCCCCTACGCCTTCACTCTCGCTGCTTCCTCTGAGTGCAATACCATTCCTTCTCTCACTGTGCAGAGGAGATGATTCCTAATCACTCAGCTCAAGTGTCACCTCCTTCAGGTAGCTTCTCCTAACCAGCACCCGCAACACACACCCTCTGCTTAGTTAGATGCCCTTTGCAGCATGGCCAGCTAGCTGGACATCAGAGCGGTACGCCTCCCCTTCCATTGTATCGAGCAATGGTTCTCCACCAGGGGTGATTTGGCCCCCAGGGGCCATTGGGCAGTGTCCACAGACATTTTTGGTTGTCACCACTGGAGGGTGCTACTGGCATCTAGGGGGTAGAGATGGTGCTAAACACCCTACATGCCCAGGGAAGCCCCCCTCCACCCCAAAGGTTTATTTAGCCAAAAATGTCAATAGTGCCGATTTATCACTGAGAAGTGGCTGCCTAGCCAGGACTACACTTTCCAGCCCCCTTTGCAGTTGGGTGCGATCATAAGACAAGGGTTCCAGCCCAAGGAACGTAAGCAGAAGCGGTGTGTGTGTCACTTCAAGGCTTACCCCATAAAATCCTCCCACCCTTATTCCTCCATTTGCTGGCTGGATACAGAGCATTTGGGGTCCCTAGGGGATGGCAGAGCCATGAGATGGAAGAAGCCTGGATCCCAAATCACCCTGTAGAGAAAAGTCACCCACCCGTTTGGGACACCTGAACTGGACTGTTAGGTGAGAAATGATCTTTAACAGCAAAAAGACACCAAAATATTGAGGTGTGTTACAGCAGCTAGCAACACCCTCGTACACCCTTCCATGTTTTTTCTTCAGTATCATTTGCTTACTCCTCACTCATTCTTCTATTTGTGCAGCCACAAACATTAATCTGCACACCAGGCTCTGTGCTAGGTGCTGAGGAAACAGATATAAAGAAGAAGAAGACATGACCATCGGTCCTCACCTTCAGGCTATGGATAGTTTATTGGGAAAAGAGTTAAACAGCAAAGCATAATGACTCTGGGAGAATTACAGGATGTTATGGAAATGAGAAGGGCTTCTAGCTCAGCCTGGGGAGAGGGGCAGGTAAGAAGTGGTACCTTCCAGGAAGAAAGCAGAGTGGACAAATGCAGGGAGGTAGACCCAGCAAGAAGAGCCTGCAGTGCTCACAGCGGTCCAGGGTGCTGGAGGGCAGGCAGGAGGGGCACCGTCCCTCTGCTCTGCAACTCCCCAGTCTCTCTGTAACTGACAGCTTTCTCTTTTGCTGCCCCCGCAGTAGACTGGGAGTTCCCTATGGCAGAACCTTCTGGAGGTCGCCTGAGCCCCTGGTGCCTGTGTGGGGTCTGGCATCCTCTGCTCTTAGATGTCCTGCATGATGCTCTGCCCCAGCCTGCTCACAACTGAACTCACCTACTTCTGATCTTGCACCACAACCTGCCCCTCTGCTCGGTCCCCCATCTCAGGAACCAGGTTCCACGTCCACCCAGTTGCTGAGCCAGAAACCTGGGGGATCATTCTGGCCTCCCCTCTCACTCAGCGCCCACATCTAGGCAGCTCCCAAGTCCTCTAAATCTGCCTCCTTCGCATCTCCCAGGTCCTAGCCAGGTCTCCACATCTCTCTTCTGGGTTTCTGACAGCAGCCGTATAACAGGGGCCCCCAACTCCGCTCCTGTCCCATCCAACATGTCTTCCTTTGTGCCGCTTTTCTTTTAAAACACTAACCTGATTTCACAGCTTCCCTGCCTTCCCCGGATGTTTCTCCATGGCCTACAGGGTGAAATCCAAGTTCTCTGCTAGACCCTCCCTTCCTGCCCCTGGCTGCCCCTCTCTCCTGTTCCTCCTGTCTCCCTACTGTCCACCCACCACGCTCGCTCCAGCCATTCTGAGGCCCCTGCACTCCTGAAATGAGCCGTGCTCTCTCTCTTCCTTCCCTCTGGGCCTTTGTGCACGCTGCTCCCTCAGCCTGGAACGCTCTCCCCTCCTTCTGTGTCTGGCGTTCTCCTACTTGTCCTTCAAAACTCAGTCCAGGCATCAGCTCTTACAAGCAATCTTCACCAGTGCCATTCAGAGTGCCTGGTCATGGTGGGCCTTCAGTAGATGTTTGCTGGATGGATGGATGGATGGATGGTTGAGTAGGTGCTCGGTAATGTTTGTGGAATGGACCCAAAGGTGTCTCTCCTAGACTCCGTTATCTGAATTCCTTAAAGAAATGCCTTCTCTGGGTTATGATTTAATGTTATGCTCTCTGTCTTCAGAGAACCCTGATGTGAGAAACTGATCAACTTAATGGCATTTCTGTCTTTATGAAAACAGAATTGAATATATTGCCCACTATGTCACTCAGTGTCCTTTATACAAGGACTCATGATAAATTCACACTTGGGGTTATTTCCAGGAAACATTTTGTCTCTGAAGATGAAGATGTGTATTTTCTGCTGTCAGAAAATAAAAACTCTGCCTTCCGACGTGTTTCTGTTTTTGCTTTAGCTGACAAATAGGGATACCCAGTTTTGTTACCTTATTACCTCATTGCATCCTGACCAATTCAGGGACCTGAAAGCAGCAACTCTTTCTGCTTTCTTTAGATGGAGTCAGTTCTTTTTTTTTTTTTTAGATGTTGGGGGTAGGAGTTTATTAATTAATTAATTTATTTTTGCTGTGTTGGATCTTCGTTTCTGTGCGAGGGCTTTCTCTAGTTGTGGCAAGTGGGGGCCACTCTTCATCGCGGTGCGCGGGCCTCTCACTATCACGGCCTCTCTTGTTGCGGAGCACAGGCTCCAGACGCGCAGGCTCAGTAGTTGTGGCTCACGGGCCTAGTTGCTCCGCGGCATGTGGGATCCTCCCAGACCAGGGCTCGAACCCCTGTCCCCTGCATTAGCAGGCAGATTCTCAACCACTGCGCCACCAGGGAAGCCCCAGGAGTCAGTTCTTGCTTTATCCTTCGATGCTGTAATTTTTACTTTTTAATCTGAAAGCTGCCTCAAATCATCTCTAGTATAAATCTTAAATAAGTGCATACTGGTGACCAACGTCCAGACCTGGAAGTTAGGGAAGGAAGGGCAGAACACCAAGCTTCTAGTAGAGATGGACCCCGTACAGAGCCTCTCCAGGGATTCTCGGGGCTCCTATCATGACAGGGGTCTGGCAGGAAGGCCAAAGCAGAAGCGGAAGACCAATTGCATTCCAACTCTGGTGCCACCTTACTGGGCCACGGCTGACAAGTCATATTCTTTTCCTCCGCCAACTATGGCTTTCCTTTCCCCTAACTTTAAATGGAGATCTCATCAGCCCCCATTTTTACATTAATAGCTAACAGCAACAACAATAATCGGTATCGTTTATGGAGGGCACACGGTGCACCAGGCACTGTGCTGAGAACGTTCATAGACGTCCCTCTTTGAAGCTCTCCCCCTCCATACCTGTCTAGTGTTTCCATCCCTTTGGAGATGATGAAATGCCAGAGAAGTTGAGCATGTGCAAAGCCACCCTTCAGTAAGTAGCAGAGCAGGAATTCAAATTCAAGTGTGTCTGCTGCCACCGCCCAAGCTCTTAACAATCTCCTCACAAATGGGCAAGGATTGGAGGCAATAATAAGGGATGAAATGCCCTGTGGAAATGGTAGGGATTTTGCCGATGGTGCTGCCAGGAAAGAGGAATCCCAGAGCCACAGCTTTGCTTCTAGAATCCTCTGGTGTCCTTTCCAAAGTCCTGGAAAGGGCTGGCTACTCTAGTTTTTGTCTTGTTTTTTCTTTTTTGGCCTCGATGCTTGGCTTCCAGGATCTTAGTTCCCCAACCAGGTATCGAACCCAGGCCCCCGGCACTGAAAGCGCAGAATCCTAACCACTGGACCACCAGGGAATTCCCAGGGCTGGCCGCTCTGAAGTCAGGTTCAGTTCCTGGGACAACGTCCAGGGGAGGCCCATTCACGTGACAGATGGCTGCACCCTCCTCTCTTCCTCCTGTTCTGGGGTTTGTCCCTTAAGAAGCCTGCCTGCAGTCTCCCTATGCATGAGGCCCCCTCTGGGCGGTTTGACCCTTTAGGCATAATCCACTCTAGGCAACATGTCGCTTTAGGCATCATGTCACTGTACTTTTCAGGGTCCTACAAAAAGTCTGAGGCCTGAAAATGTTATTATTATTAGTTCCACAATACAAAGAAGAAAACTGCAACATTGAAATCAGTAAATATTTAATTAAATGCTAAATGTACCATTATGTCAACTTCATTAACTGTTGAATTTAGTAGTCATAAAAATTTCATTACATCTGATAAAAATTGGCAGGTTGGAGCTTTCTTACTGCACAAGATCTCCCAGGTAGGCACCAAGATTGGTGAGAAATCATAGCTGACCATAAATTAAATAAATTATTCATGGCCAAAAATTTGCAAAAGCAAAATGGCAAAAAAAAACTTTCAATTTTCCTTTACATTTAAAAAGAGATATTTATGGTGAGAGCTGGGTGTTGAAACTATGTTAGCGGATGGACAGGGCCTCCGCGAGTAAGCTGTGAATCACCAAAGAACGTAGGCCGTGCCCACCTTTCTGAGTCCTCCGTCCTAGCCGTGTTTGTGTCTGTGATGGAAGCCACGTGAGGAGAGGCTTCGGCTGGAGAATAGGTAAGGAGAGTTGTCTCCTCCTGAGTCTTTCCTGGTTTCAAATAGAAAAGCAAGAATCCCAGAATCGTAAATAATGAGAGCTAACATTCATTGGGTACGATGCATGTGCCAGACTCACGATTCTAAGCACAGCTCGTGTATTATCTCAGTTGCCGCAAAACAACTCTATGAGGTCAGTGTTTTATTATCCCTATTTCACAGATGAGCAAACTGAGGCATAAAGAGGTGAAACAACCTGCTCAGGGTAATAGGGGTTCACAAATTGAACCCACTGTTCAAGGTGCTGAAGGTAGAATAGTGAAACCTGGTGCCTGCCTAGTTTAGAGCTTGAAGCGAAGGAGTCGATGGTCCTGGACACCGTTTCACATGCTGGGCACAGAGTATATCAGTTTTCCCCACACCTGCTGTGTAGCAGGCACTTCTGGAATGCTTTGCTCCCTTCCTGTGACAATGTGTAGGCTAGAGGTGTTATTCATCTCCTAGCCCTGTGCCTGGCACAATTTTGGCCATGGTTGGTGCTAAAAAACGGACAAAGCCTAGAAAGGCTTAGTTGATGATTCGAGTCCATTCCTCCATCACAAAGCAAATTTCCCCGGTACAGCTAAAGTTCTCCCTCCCTACGCATAGCACAGAAGCTGTTATTGAGAAACTCCAGTGGCATGCACTTCAATGTAATCAACAAGGAAACTAATATACAGCACTTTTAGGCGCCTCTTGTGTGCCGGGTGTTGTTTTAGGGGTTTTCCGTTTGTTAAATAATTAAGTAGTAATAGGGCATTTACAATAATTCTACAAAATAGATATTCTTTATTGTCATCCCATTTTACAGATGAGGAGACCAAGTGTTATGAGCTGCATGGTGTCCCTCCAAATTCAGATGCTGAAGTCTTAATCCCTAGTGCCTCAGAATGTGAGGTACTATTTGGAGACAGGACATTTAAAGAGTGGTTAAGGTAAAAATCGGGTCTTTAGGGTGAGTCCTAACCCAACATGACTGGTGTTCTTATAAAAAGAGGAGATCAGGACATAGACATGCACAGAGCAAAGACCATATGAAGACACAGGGAGAAGATAGCCGTATACAAGCCGACGAGAGAACCTCAGGAGGAACCAACACTGCCAACACCTTGATCTTGGACTTCTAGCCTCCAGAACTGTGAGGAAATAAATTTCTGTTGAGTAAGCCACCCAGTCTGTGGTACTTGGTTGTGGCAGCTCTAGAAAGCGAATACACCAAGGCATAGAGTAACTTGCCTAAGGATACGTTGCCAGGAAACATGAACTCAGAATTTGAACCCAGGTAGTCTGGTTCTAGAGTCTATGTGTTTTTCAATAATGAAAGTGTTCTCTGTGCTGTCCATAATGGTAGCCGCAAGCCGCACATGGTTCTTGAAATGTGGCTAATGTAACTAAGGAACTGAAATTTTAATATTACTTACGTTAAAATTAAAACAGCCACATGTGGCCAGTGGCTACCAGATTAGATGTGGTTTGCTTATACTGGCTCTAAGTACTCCACTTAAGTATTTTTTCGTTAAAGCATAGTTGATGTATAATATTATATAAGTTACAGGTGTACAATATAGTGATTCACAATTTTTAAAAGTTATACTCCATTTATAGTTATTATGAAGTATTTGCTATATTCACTGTGTTGTATAATAGACCATTATAGCTTATTTTATACCTAATAGTTGGTATCTCTTAATCCTTTACCTCTATAATGCCCCTCCCCCCTTCCATCTCCCCACTGGTAACCACTAGTTTGTTCTCTATATCTTTGAGTTTGCTTCTTTTTTTGTTATATTCACTAGTTCATTGTATTTGTGCTTTTTAGATTCCACATATAAGAGATATCATACAGTATTTTTCTTTCTCTGTCTGACTTATTTCACTTAGCAAAATGCCTTCCAAGTCCATCCATGTTACTACAAATGGCAAAAATTCATTCTTTTTTATGGCTGAGTAGTATTCCACTGTATGTGTGTGTGTGTGTGTGTGTGTGTGTGTGTGTGTGTGTATATATATATATATATATCTTCTTTATCCATTCATCTGTTGATGGACACCTAGGATGCTTCCATATCTTGGCAACTGTAAATAATACTGCTATGAACATTAGGGTGCATGTATCTTTTTGAATTAGTGCTTTTGTGTTTTTGGATATATATCCAGGAGTGGAATTGCTGGGTCATATGGTAGTTCTACTTTTAGTTTTCTGAAACACCTCTATACTGTTTGCCACTTAAGTTTTTTGCAGACTCTTCTAGATACCTCAGCTCTGTGTTCCAAGAAACACACCCCTGTCTTTGTTCTCTATCCCTGGTGTATTTCGTGTTTTGATTTGTTTTGTTTTATTTTGCAATCCTTGGCCCCTGTTGCCTAGTCTCCTGCCGAAGGGGAGAAAGAACAGAAGGAATGAGCGAGCTGGCTAACTTTCCAGAATCCTGTGGCCTGGGTAGCACAGAGTCATGGTGTTCTGCTCTAAGCATAGGTGTTAGCCAACCAAATGCCAAGCAGCACAAACACTGAGTGACATTTTCAGAACTATTAATATTTCATCAGAAGTGATCACTTTGCCTTTAAATGCACTATCTTAAAAGGTTTTCTACATTCTTAACTATAATTTTATTCAGTCTAGGTCCTCAGAATTTTCCCCAAAGGAACACATCTTCAATTTTATAATGAAAATCAAAGGGGAATCAAGCTCGGATTTCAAAATTTAGAGTCAACATTTCCAGGAACTCAGGCCCTCTGTAAAGAGCAAGGTTGTGTATGGGGCACCTATGGTATGCCAGGCACTCCGTACAGTATGCCATGAATTCATCCAACAGATTTATGAAGTGCCTACTATGTACCGGAAATGTGATCTTCCTAATAATTTTTAACACCATTTTACTAAAAAGGACCCCTCTCGTCCTTCTGCTTCATCTCCAATGTTACCGTACCTACCCTAAGCGGCCTGCCTGCATGGCCATCTGATGCTGCCTCCTCTTCTCTCCCCATTGCCTCACTTTGTTGGTTAGTTTCCATCAGAGCCCTTATTTCATCTGTAATTATTACTTACTTACTTGCTCTGCTAGTTGGCAATCTATCTCCCTCCACGAGAGAATATAGGGTCCATGAGAACAGGGACCATGCCAGTTTCTTTCACCTTCATGCTTTCTCACTGTCCCGCAACTCACCAGCACAGATACTCATCAGTATCTGGGGAATGAATGAAGGATGGGAGAAGCGAAGACAGTTGTTAGGGTCACACAGCTAGTAAGGGGCAGTGTCAGGATTCAACCCTACATGTACAGGCTGCCATCTCGTCTTTTCGCGTCCAGGCTTCTTTCTTCTTTCCCGTCCGTCCTCTTGCTCATCCTTTACTGGGGAAACATTGGAGGAACAACCATTGACTCCTGGGGCTAGAGAGCCCCGGGCAGACGGAGGTCCCATGTTGGTTCCGAGTTTAAGGAAGCCCCTCCTGTGTGGGGCGGAGCCCACTGAGCAGCAAACAGCTAGCTTAGTCCTTCTCTCTGCACCTCCGCCCACCCTGGGGACCGCTGAGCCCAGCGCTGGAGAAACCAGTCTGTATCAGTAGCCTGGGGTGCCTGGGTTTGAACCCCAGCTCCCCGCTTCCTAGTGGGCCTTGGACACACCCCTCTAGGACCTTGAGACTCGGTTTCCTCAAATGTGGAACAGTAATACATAACGGTACTAAATTCAAGGCCGAGCGCTTGGCACATGGTAAGCGCCTGGTCAAAGGGCAGTTAGGGGTGAAATCAGTGATCCCCGGGCAGGGACCGGCAGGCGTCCAGGTGGGTACTGAGGAGCCCGCGGCGGGGCGAGCCGGGGCAAGGTGCCCTTGACCTCTAATGGGGGAAAACGCTCTGGGGTCCTCTGGCCCCCGCCCCCACCCCACCGGAGGGCCTGGGGCACAGAACGAACGCAGGGCGCCCCGCGCACCGAGCCGTTGAGTTTCAAACCCAGCGAGGAATTCCAGCGCTGGATGGGAAGCGGGTGGGAGCCACCGGCACTGCAAATCAGCCCCAGCCCCCCGCGGAGACAGCGCCCTTTTAAGGCTTTGGGACCCTTCCCCGGTCCACCCCGCAGCCCAGGGAAGGGACCGTGGCAGGTGTCTGCTGGGGGCGCCGGGACGGGCGCTGGGCACTCGGGACTGTTCCCGTGGGCAGTGGAACGGCCAGGAGAGGGGGACTGGAGGGGGCGTTGGGGCGAGCAAGGCGGGGCTCGGCCGGGCGGGGGCCGTTGGCCCTCAGTGGGCGCAGGGTCCCTGGGAAGGCCCAGTGAGAAACCGATGGCGGGATCCCGGATCCCGGTGCCTAGCAGTGTGCCAGGCCCTCACCAGATCATCCCCCAGGCTTATCCAGTGATGATGAGCTGAGCCCCGGGCGCTGCCAGGAGTCAGGGGCCGGTGGCAACGGGAGAGTGCCAGGGACTGTGGGGAGAGCCAGCCCTCCCCTTCCAGCTATTCCCAGATGTCATTCTGCCTGCCCAGGGACCTGGCTCCTGAGCTCAGGGGGATTCCACGGTTACTAAGCTACTGTATTTTATTGACTTTTAAATATTTTCTTCTAAGGGAGAAGGGGATGGGGGGCAAAAGTCAAGAAAGAGCAAATAAAAACAAATCAAAATAAGTACCCCCTCCCCAAAAGAAAGCTGTCCTCCATCCATCACTTACACACAAATCGAAGGCCTCTGAGCATAGTCACCTTGCTGGACCAGCAGCTACACAGAACTGACCTCCTGCTGCCCCATCCTCATCTCCCTTTCTGGTGAATGAGGGGTGGTGGTAGACGGTCCCCCGTCTTCGAGCCCTGGGTGGACAAAGGGGCTTCCGAAAAGAGAGGAAGAGGATGGCCAGCGGGAATGGTCTGGCTTCGTCCTCAGCCCTGGTGGCCAAGCGCCCCTCCGCCCTGGGCCCGTTCCCCAGGTACATCTGGATCCACCAGGACACACCCCAAGACAGCTTAGACAAGACTTGCCATGAAATCTGGAAGAGAGTTCAGGGCCTGCCCGAGGCCTTGCAGCCCAGGACCTCCAAGGAGCAGCTCTCTGCCCCCATGGCTGGCACCCCAAGAGACAATGGCCTCAGCTTCCAAGAAGAGTGAGTGTCCCCTTACGTGACCCAAGGGAGGGGGGAGGAGATGAGGTCTAACCCTCTGGGGGAGTGTTTTGACCTGTTGTTCAGTCTGGTTAAACCCTAAAGGCTGTGTACTTTTCCTCCACCCACCATGGTCCTCTGTCCAATAGAGCGTTGACTGGGATGCTGAAGTTACCTGAGTGAAGGGCCAGACCAGGGCTGTATTTCTGCTGCCTCTGTACCAGCCCACTCAGGGGACATTTCTTGTCTAAAGGCATTGGCAACTCCAAGGTAGATCTGAGGACCTTGAAAAACCACCCTAGCCAGGGCTGAAGGCTAGAAGTCCGTGGCTTTCCCCAGAGGCAACTAGAAGATCCTTCTCCCCTGCCGCCCTCAAAGGCTAGGCATTGGCACAGATGAGTCTGATGGTTTTAAACCACATCTGGGATTCCCTAATACAGGGAGCAGCTGTCCCATTCAGCCTGCATAGAAGCCGCTGCGAGAGCGCACATCAAAATATTTACTGGGAAGGCACTGACATATTCAGAGGACATAACAGAAAATTAAAGTGCAGGAAGATGGCTGTAAATAGCCCATTTCCTGGATGGGAAATCCTGTGTCTGGGAAACACAGAGCTAAAAGTTTCTCCACCAGGGCAAAGTTGGGTAGATGTTGTTGGGGACGGATATTAGAAAGGAGACGGAGGAACAGAGAAGACGAAAGGACCTCGTTAGGAAAAGCGAGTAAATCCGGCGAGTTATTAATGCCACCCTTGAGCACTTGTTTACTGCTTTGCATCTTCAAAGTGGGCTGCAAACATTAATTAATCCTCCCAGAGTCCCTATGAGGCAGGTATTCACGTCCCCATTTTACAGATGGATTAAGTGTTAATAATTAAGTGCTAATTAAAGACTAAGTGATAATTAAGTGTTGCCTCTTCCAACACATGCTCCAGCTCAGCTCAGAGATGATCTGGAGTGGGGCAACCCTGCAGGCAATTATGAGCTGAGTCTGGTTTCAGGGATTTCTATGCAAGAGCTAAGAAAGGCAAAGCGTAACTGCTCCCCAGTTCTGCACTCCATGCTGACCCTTTTTGGGCTTATTTACTTGCTACACATGAAGGCGAAAGGCACTTTGGCTGTTATTGCCTCCCCTGCCCCCTGCTCAGCAGTGCACGGCTGAGACGGGAATGGCCTGTCTACAGCCAAAATCCTGCTGTCCTGCCCTCCGGTGGCACGTGGCACTGAGACCCTCTCCACTGCCCACTGCCATCTGCTCTGGAACAGGGCCTTGGAGGGGGCCTGTGGGGCTCTGCTCAGCTCTCAATGGCCAAGGAGCTGATTGGCCACTTTGTGGACCAAGGGTCAGTGGCAATTTCCAGTAGATTGCACCCTCTCTGCCAGGTCACACGGAGTTAATGGAAACAGACTCTACTTCCAGTCTGCACTTGGCCGAAAACTGAACTGGCACACCTTTGGCCAGTCGCTTAACTCCATTTGGCCTTAATTTTCTCATCTGCAAATGGAGGATGATATGCCCTGCCTTGTCCATCTCAGAGTTGATAATGAGGATCGAATATAATGGGGACAGGAAACTGAAAGCTACATTATTCCAGTGAGGCTGTCCCTAAATGCAATTCTCAGGATTCAGGGGTTTTGGTTGCTGTTTTTGTTGCCTTCAATCTGGGGTTTTCACATGATGCTCATAGACCTTAGGGTGCTTCAGGGGCAACCTGGAGTCAAGTGTCCTGGTTGCTGGGTCCCGATCCCCACATCAGCCAGAGCTGTTCCGCTTTTATGGGTTTTTACTTACTGAAGTTCTGAGTAAAGGCTGCATTTGAAAAAAGGGTTCTGCCATGAGAAAAGAGCTAGGAAACCATTGCCTTAGATGAATAAACGATATCATAATCGTGCAGATATCAACCAAGTAGAGCACAGTGAGCTGTTCTTGAAATAAAGGCAGCTGCAATGGTGGAATCAGATAACTCTGGTTGTAGATCGCATTTCAGCCCTGTGCCAGCTGTGGGATTTGTTTAATTAATGTGAGCTTCAGTTTCCTCATCTGCCAAGTGGAGATGATTACTATGCATTTCGTCGGGTTGTTGGGACAATTAAATGGGATATTTAAACATTCCCGGTAATAACTAGGATTTGTAAAAATTCCGTGTAATAATGGTGATGAGGATTTCCTTAAGCCCTACAATTATTGCATGAAGTGGGTGCTATCTTAAACTCCCCCTCTTTTCACTGTTCGTTATGCAAATGTGCAAACACATAAAATAGTATAATGAACGTCTGTCAATCAGCTTCATTAATTATTGACTTTGGGCCATTCTTATTTCAATTCCTCCCTCCCCTATTTTTCAATCAGATCCTTTTTACAGGTGAGGTAACAGGTTTGGTGGGGTTCATTTCTTTGTCCGAGGTCCTACAGTTAGGAAGTGGTGGAGTTTCAGGAAACAAACCCAGGACCATCTTAACCACTACGTGATAGGGTTAGCTGCCTTCTCCTAGAAATTAAAGCATCTTTTTGGAGACTCAAAATATTCAGCAGTCCCATGTTCTGAGTGATCACACATAGATAACAGATTTCAAATCCGGGGAGCTGTCCAGCATATATGTGGATGGCTTCAGGCCCACAAGATAACCTCTCAGCTAATCTGCCTACTGTTTAATTTTGTAAACCCAGTTTGGGTTTTGGAGATGCTAACTGCTGTCAGGGCAGGTAGATAAGTAAGCTCTAGAACACTTGTTAGCCAGATTTTTTTTGCTTTTTTTTTTTTTACTTTGTCCCCGTATATCATAGAAACCCAGACATTTCAAGTTTGAAAGGGATCTTGAAGGCTATCTTCTGCTGCTTGAATCCCTTCCTCGACATCCTTGCCAAGTGGTTATCCACTTGTACACTTTCTTAGACGCAGAGCTCACTACTTCCTAAGGTAGCTCCTTCCTTGGCTATGAACCCTGACTGTCAAAAAACCATTTTCTTCCTGTGCTGAAATCTGTCTCTATCAAACTAAGAGCCATTGATCTGGAGTCTGCCCTTAGGGCTCCAAACCAAATCTATCCCCGCCTTCCTCTCAATAACCCTTTAGATATTAAAAGATGGCAACAACACTCCTCCTAGGATTTCTTGTTTTCACAAGCTAAGTATCTCTGTTTTTCTAAGTTTCCCTTCGTGTACCAACTTGGTCAGTTTCTTGCCCACACTGCTGGTCCCTGGGGCAGTGCAGCAACCAGAACCAAGTACAGTAATCCAGGTGTGATCCAATCCAAGCAGGTTGGATACTCCCCATCTATACTCTGTATTCCTGTTAATGGCAGTTAACACCACATTCACTTTTCGCCACAAGCCAACTTCAGCCTATGGACACATTTTGAGTTCATTCATTCATTCATTCATTCACTTATTCATTCAACAAGTATTTACTAAGCATCTACTATGTGCCTGGCTCTGTGCTAAGAGCTAGTGGGATAGAGCTGTAAACCAGATGAGATCCTGCCTTCCTAGAGCTTACATTCAAGTAGGGGAGAGAAACAGAAAATAAGTAAATAAAAGAGTATGATCACTGTAGAATGGGAAAAGAACTGGTATTCTAGTTGGAAGAAACCAATAATAAACACATAAAAATAAACCAAATAATTTCAGCTAGCAGAGAGTGCTCTGATGGAAATAAAACTGACTAAAGTACTAGGGGGACCTCCTTTAGACAGGGTGGTCAGGGAAGGACTCTCTGAGTAGAGGCGGTCATTTGAGCTGAGACCTGGATGCCAAGAAAGAGCCAGTCAGGTGAAGATCTAAGGAAAGATGTCCAGGCGGAAAGGAGAAAAACCACAGAGACTCTGAGATGCGAATGGGCTTGGAGAGGGACAACGCGGCTGGGGTGTGGTGAGTGATGCGACGTGGCACAGGGTGACACCAGAGACAGTCAGGCAAGGTCTCAGAAGGCCTGGAGGACCACAGTAGGCAGTTCACATTTGATTCTCCATGCTATGGGAGACCTTTGGAGGTTTTTAGGTAGGGGGTGTAACACGATCACATTCACTAGGTTTTAAAGATGTCTCCAGCTGCTGTGTGGAGATGGTTTGTTAGACAGGTGAGAGAGCAAGTTGGGAGACCTCTGGGAAGATGCTACAATAGTCCAGATGAGCACGATGGTGATGATGGCCAGACCAGAGTGATTGCAGTGAAAATGGAAAAAGTGGGGGATTCAGCGTGTATTTTTTTTTTAAGTCAGGAGATGTCACATTAAAGTCTCATTTTTTTAAAAAACATTATTACTTATTTATTTTATTTATTTATTTTTGGTTGCGTCGGGTCTTAGTTGCAGCACGCGGACTCTCTAGTTGAGGCGCGCGAGCTCAGTAGTTGTGGTGCATGGGCTTAGTTGCCCTGCAGCATGTGGAATCCTAGTTCCCTCACCAGGGATCGAACCCACGTCCCCTGCATTGGAAGGCGGATTCTTTACCACTGGACCACCAGGGAGGTTCCTCGGCGTGTATTTTGAGAGGAGTCAAAAGAGCCTGCAGATGGTTTGGGGCACACAGATAGCGACATCACAGCTGAATTGAGGTTTTTGGCTTGAGCACTAATTGGACGGTGGTGCATTTGTTGAGGTGGGGAAGAAATGGGGAGAAATGGGCTATGGGAGAGAAATCAGTAGTTCTGTCTAGTGTCAATTAAACTCCAGACCCTTGTTCAGTTATCTTTTAATTAGTCTAAATTTGGGCTGAGAGAATTGTCGAAAGCCACTTACTGACTCACATTCTAGGATTACCTATTCATTCAATCCCCCTGTTGCTAAAACTTCACAGCCTTAGAATGGGGGTTTTGGATTTGCTGTTGACTCCATTGCCCTGACTGTGAAATGGCATTTGTTCATTCCCTCATTTATGGATTCATTCAACAAGCATTCACAGTTGCCTTCTGGGTGGCAGGCCCTGTGCTGGGTCCCAGGGATACAGAGATAAGTAGGACAGAAGCCCATCTCTCTGAGAGCTCCCAGTCTAGTGGGTGGGACAGACACAGGTCCATGTGACAGCAATGATGTTCAACAAATATTTATTGTGCATGCCTGACAAAGTGTGAAAGCAATACAGTGGTGAAAAAGATGGGGACAGTCTCTGAGCTCCTACCTGGACCTTCAGTGTCTTGAGGAGGGCAGATCACGCATATTAGGATAAAAGTCGGGAAGAAGTGCCAGTGCTGTGGGAGCACAACGAGGGGACACGTGACCTGGGCTTGGAGCTCAGGGAAGGCTTTCTGGAGGAGGCTGGGGGAGGCGAGCTGGAAGGTCATCCTGAGCCAGACCCAAGTAGGAGGATAAGTCTACAGAAAGAAAGGAAATCTATTTAAGCATTTAAAAAACAGAAATGATTTCCCGACTG
Source organism: Monodon monoceros (assembly GCF_005190385.1). Taxonomy (NCBI): domain Eukaryota; kingdom Metazoa; phylum Chordata; class Mammalia; order Artiodactyla; family Monodontidae; genus Monodon; species Monodon monoceros. The sequence goes on along the minus strand of NW_021703774.1, from coordinate 153,964,277 downwards.
GCAGCCTTCTGAGGCATTATCGGTAGCATGAAGGGAGAAGGCTGTTTTGCACTTGCTCCAGTAAATTTTCACTGTTTGCACCCATCGGCCAGCCCTCCAGGCAGGAGACACTGGGACTTGAACCCAACGTGCTGCCTTGTTTGAACTGTTCTCCCAACAAACCAGTCCTTTGTTGCTACAGTTATTAAAACAGTAAGAGAGCCACCTTTCCGCTCTCATCCACCCCCACGCGGTTTCCTATCATCCCAGGGAGCTTCCCGTCCTTCCCTGCGCTTACAGGACTCTTTCTGCAGGCTTTCTTCTCAAGACCCAGCTCAGGAAAAAGGGGACGAATCCTGCTTTTTTGGAAAAGTTGCTTGGACTACATCCCCACTTTTATTTATTAAAAAATTTAGTTTTTAAAAAACTTGAAACCTAGTGATGGGAGTGATGAAGACAAGACCCACACGTGGAAACTCGGACTGATGCCCTAGAGCAGAAGCCAGTTCTGGAGACCCTTGGAGTCTAATGCTCACTCCAGGCTAGCATTTGCTCCCCTGGGAGGGGTCAAACCCCTCTTTGAGAATCTGAGGGAAGCTACCATACACCCTTTTGCCTGAAACACATCCTCACATCCCTTGACATTTTAGAATGTCAGAAAACCCCAGGCCCCGGGTTGGAATGCTTTTCTCATGGACACTTAAGTGTCCCCTTCCCTTAAGCTTCCCAGAGCTGGGTCTCAGCAACTACTATGACCCCAATCACATTGACATCAATGTGTCCTCCATCCCGGTTGTCAAGTGAATTAGTGCACAAATAGTGCTGCAGACAGAGGTTCAAGGCCCTTGACCCTTCTCTCCTCCAGTCTCCTCACACATCTGTCAGTCGCCTTCATGATGGTTTTTGATTCCCTGCTTCCTTGCAGGTCTCTCTTCTGCCATTTTCAGATCGTCTCCTCTTACTGTGCCTGGTTCCTTTCCCTCTTGGGTGTCCTTCGCCCTTTACCAGCTTCATCTCCCTGAAACACAACAACAGCACTGCCCAGGCATCTTCCACGGCTTCCTCATTGTCTTCTGAACCCCCTGACCTGGTCTTGAAAGAGTCTCTGCAGTTGGCCCTACCTACATCTCTAGGTGCACACCTGGCTGCTTTTCTCCAGACCCTCTGTAAACCAAGATGCGCCACAAGCAGGTGCACATTTCCTTACCTTTGCTCAGGTTATTTCACTACCAGGAATGCCTTTCTTCCACCTCTCTCTGTCTACTGAAATCTTCCCCATCCTTAAAGACCTGGAATTAGTGTATCATTCTGTAAATTTTTCACTGCTCACCCCATTTAACATTTCTCCTTCCTCCCTCTTCCACGTTCCTTTTTTAAAATTTAAATAAACAATTATATCCCCTCTCTTTCCTAAGAGTTTAAAGGTGGCTCAGATAACAATAAAATAAGGAGTATCCCAGTATACTTCCTAGCTGTCACCAAGTTGCTCAAACTTTCTGTGCCCCATTCTCCTCACCTGAAATATGGAAAAAGTCATAGTGACCAGCCTGAAGGACTATTGTGGAGGTTAATGAAAGAATGTGTGCAAAGTTCATACAGCAGCTGGCAGAAAATAAGGACTTCAAGTTCATCATCTTCGCCATCACCCTATTATCATTACTATCGAGGACAAAATGACAAGGGTTAAGTAATCAAGAATGGTATGGGGAGAGGAGACTTATATACCAGAAAAGCTAAGCTAAGGAAAAGTATTCAGTGGAGGCCAGCATGTTGCTTTGAGACTCTAGGCAGCTGGGGCAAAAAGTGGGAATATACTAGTTAGTTTCTGTAACTCATATCATCTAAGAAGAGAAAGCAGAAGAGGTCATCAGGAGAGATAAATCCTTCCTTAGCTCTGAGGACCCAATGGTAGGGGTCTTTATAGGTGGGTAATAGAAGGGAAGAGTCAGTCTATAACCAGCTCTTGTGTTGACCGTTGGCCAGAGGGGAGGACACAAAGTCCCAGTGGGATGTGTCAACGCCGCTCTGGCATAGGGTTTCTGATGAGGTGGTCATCTGGCGTGTATTGTACACTGCCGGTGGCGACAGTCTTTCTTCCCCCACCTGACCACGGCTTCTTAAGGGCAAGGGCTATGTCTTACTCACCATTGTCTCCCCAGCGCCCAGCCGAGTTCCTGGCACTCAGTGGCAATGCAGTGTGTATGAATGAATGAGTAAGTGAATGATGGATGAACCATAAAAATGCCACTGCAAGGAGAGTGAGGTCCAGAGGTTGCCAGGATCCAAACCAGACGTCACAATCATCAGAGGAAGCATCAAGTGACGTAGGGACGGGATATCAGGAAGCCAAGACATTGCAAGGTCTTTTCCTCCTTCTGCCTTAAGCTTAAGAAGGCAACTAACATTTTCTTGAGCACCTAATATGTGCCAGGCTCTGTATTTCAATTTTCTGTTTATCACATTGTCTTAGCAACCCTTCCCAATTGATGGTCAATATTATTCCCATTTTACAGATGAGGAAGCTGGGGCTCAGAGAAGTTAGGCAACTTGCCCAGAGTCATCCAGCTTGGAGGGGGCAGAACAAGGATAGGGACCTGGTGAAGCTTTAAGACCAGAGCTCTTTCCCTACCCCAGGAGCCATTCAGAATAGCCCTTCCTCCTTTTGCTTAATACCGGGAGCCATGAGCAGTGAAGGGAAGATGAATCATGATTAACATCCTACGTCCCGTGTCCCCCTTTTTAATTTAATTTTATGGTTTTGGGAGCCGTGTCACAGGTTGTAGGAGCCTGCAGAGATGGGCCACCGGTGGTTTGGTTTAATCCCTTTTTTAATATCTTTGTTGCAATGTTCTTTCCAATTCAGCTCCCAAGTCACATTTAAAAAATACCTCTTCCTTAGGGTAAGCCTCCTCTTATTAAACAGATTCAAATGAAAAGTTTTCAAGATAATTTGAACAATAAAAATCACTCTGTAGCTCCCAACCGAAGCTCCTTTATTGCTGTATTTATTCCTCAGTATTTCTTGTCTCATTCCCCAGCTCACTGAATCCTTCATCCCCCCAGACCTTCCAGTCCGAGGCTCAACCCCTGCCTGCCTCTGTGTACTCCTTTCTCTCCCCTCCAGACAGTTGGAGGGTCAGGGAGGGGTCAGAGTGGGAGGTCTCACTTCCACCTGCCAATCTGTCTTAGAAGACTGTCCCCGCTGCCCTGAGGGACAGGCGGGGGTGGGGAGGGGAGCTGAAGTGTCTGAAGGGAAATTCACACCTGGATGTGTGTCCTCAAGTGCATCATTTGTACCAGAACTGCAGGCCTTGGGGCAGAGGGTGGAGGAGGGATCCTGGCTTAGAATGCAGATGTCTGGGCCCCATTTTTGACCAACTGAACTGCCATTTCCCCAGGAGTGCCCAGGGAATCGGCATTTGAAACAAGCACCACAGGGGATTCCTGTGCATATTTGTAGGAAGTTCTCTGATACTTTGGGGGTCAAAGATGATGGAACCTTAGGCTTCAAAGGGATACCGCTTTGAGAAAGAGGTGTTCCAAAAAAAGCATGAAGGAAGGAGATCGACCGTTTTTGTGCTCTAAGAGGATGCCAGGGACATTGTAAAAATGGACTCTACTCTGTGTGAAGGCCTTCGCTAAGAAATGAGATGAACTTCTAGCCCAGGCGTGGCATTCGGGCAGCTGAGGGATTTCAGTGTCCTCTCCCTTAACCCCGGGCGATGTCAGCATCCCCACGGTGCAGGTGACCGCAGTTTCAGCCACTTCCCGGCTTCCCACCCCCAGCCGGCCAGGCCCTGGGCTGCGAAGGGTCAGCGGGCCTCTGGGCACCGCACATCTCTCCGTCAGAGCCGCTAACATTTGCATAGCGCCCGTTACAGTTTACCAAGCGCTTTCACATTCATCATCTCACTTAATCCTCACGCAGCCTGGAAAGCGGAGGAGGGAGGGGGTGGGAATCAGAGTTTTCTGAAGGCCCGCTGCCCACCACACCCCCACCAGAGAAGGGCCAGCAGGTGGAACTCAGTGGCTTTCCAGGTACCTTTGGGACACAGGTGCACAGTCGCCTGGGATGGCGACTGAACCTGCAGTTTCTCTCAAATGCCCCTCCCCCCTCCCCCCCCAGACTGAAAACAGTTGGCCCAGTCCCCTCAGGCTGTGAGATAGGGGAAGCCGCCCTCCTTCCCCCTTTCTTTCTTCCCGCTGGGTTTCTACAAAGCTATGGCGGTGGTGTGTGCCTGGGTGTATGTGCACGGTTGTGAGGTGTGTGGGCATGGCTGTGGTGTGTTTGCGTGTGTGGGTGTGTGCACGTCTGTGGTATGTGTGTGGGCATGGTTGTAGCATGTGTGTGTGTGTGCATGGCTGTGGTGTGTACGTGGTTGTGTGTGTGTGCACACAGGTGTGTGTGGTTGTAGCACAGCTGTGTGCCTGGGTGTGTGTATGTGCATTGGTGTGTGTGTGTACATGGCTGTGCTTTATGTGTGTATGCATATGCGTAAGTGTGTATGTGTGCACAGCTGTGGTATGGGGGTGTGTGTGCACATATGGATTGGGATATGTGCATGTGCATGTACGTGACTGCTGTGTGTGCACACATATGTTGGCGTGTATGTGTGTGCATGGTATGGTGTGTATACCCAGGGCAGTTCAGTGAATCCTAGCTCTGGAGGAGAGGAAAGATGAAGACACCAGGTAGCTTTGACAGAGGTGGCTGTATCCCTTCCCTCCACATTGGGCAGGGACCATCCTGGGTGCTGTGACATAAGCTCCAGGGGCATTGAAGATGGGTCCCTGTTCCCCAAGCAGACAGGAAGACCCAGAAATGTCCACCAGCCTTGGTCAAGTGAGGATGGGGGTCAATCGGGGGATGATGACTTTAGCTTCTTCATTTAAAAACTGTAATCACTGTATCTCTCTGTGCCCGTTAGCTTTTGATAAACAATAGTCCTTTGGTATCTACAGGGGATTGGTTTCAGAATGCCCATGGATATCAAAATCTGCGGATGCTCAAGTCCCTTACACAAAATGGCGTCGTATTTGCATATAACCTACACACATCCTCCCGTATACTTTAAATCATCTCCTGATCACTTATAATACCTCATACAATGTAAATGCCATGTAAAGAGTTGTACAACACAATGTAAATGCTATGTAAGTAGTTACCAGTGTGCAGCAAATTCAAGTTTTGCTTTCTGGAACTTTCTGGAATTTTTTTCCCAGTATTTTCCATCCACAGTCGGTTGAAGCCACCAGTGTTGAAGCTTTGAATACGAAGGGCCGACTGTGTAACAAACCACATCAAAGTTTAGCAGCTCAGCACCACAGCTTCCTACTTAGCTCCCACTTCCGTAGTTGAGCAGTCTGGGCTGGGTTCCGCTGGGTGGTTCTTCTGGGAGAGGCTTGGGTGGGCTTAGCGGGACGTGCCTCGTGCCCACCCACACATCTGCAGTGTCTGTCGTCACCCAGGTCTGGCTAGTCAGCTGAGGACCTTGAGGTTTTTCTCCACGGGATGTGTCATCCTCCAGCAGACTTTCCTGGGTTCGTCTATGTGGAGGTTGCTGAGTCCCAAGAGAAACAAGAGGTTAAGCCCTAATGCCCAAGCACTTTCCAAATCTCTGCTTTGTTACTGAACCAAGGTGCGTGGGAACTACCATAGGGTCAAAACTGTAATTGGTCCTCACACCACCCCACTGGGGCTGTTGTGGGAATTAAAATGAGAGTTTTGCATGGGGAGCATTTTGCACAGTGCCTAGCTGGTTAGTTCATTCTCCGTAGATGCTCATCCTTCTGACTTTGTGAACTAGAACCTGAGGTTTAGACATATTAGACAGCTTGCTTGAGGGCTGGCCTCCATTAAGCAGTGGGAATCCAGTTTCTGCCTCCTTGCAGGCGCTGATCTTTTTAGCCGCTCTGCTCTGCTGCCCCACCCACGCAGACACGTGAAGTCGGCCTCACCCCCAGCCAGGAGGTCAGTCTCCCGATGGAGCCAGAGCCCTTCCCTTGCTTCGGTCTTCAACTACCCATGTTGCCTGGGCACCAGGCCTGGGTACCGTGTTTGTCATCAATCTGAAATGCCATAGTGGGAAGAAAATAGTTGTTTTGGTGTCCTCTTCCAGCACTAACAATTTTCTGCTTGCATTTTTCTGTTGTTTGGCTCAGATGAATAGCAGTTTTCATCTTTGCTCTGTGTTATCATGAACACAGAACTGCTGTCGGGGAGTTAACAGCATGCTTGCTTAGTCATTATTCTGGGAAGGGGTGCCAGCTAGTCAATAGCCTTTATTTTTATACGACTCTATACACTGCAAATGCAGAAATGATGTGTGGTGCCCGTGTACAGAGTCGTCATCAGACACCTATCATTTCTGGAGGTGGGCAAAGCAGAGGTAGTGGCAGCAGCTGGAGCCCCAGCACCAATTCTGACTAGCTTCCTTTGTCAGCGCCCGGGAGTTGGGTTAACGGCCCTGAATGATTCACTGTGATAGAGTCTGTGGCAGATTTTATGCTTTTTACCAACTCAAAGCAGAAAGCAAATAGCACGGGAGAGGTGCCAGCATCGGCAAAACTTCTTAAGAAGAGAGGAAAAAAGATAGATACCAGGAAATGCAGGCGGGCAGGCTCGATGTGGAACCCAGCAAAGTTGTTGGGAGAGGGAAAAATCTGTGAGCCCCAAAGTGGTCGCTAAGAGTTGGGCGGGGTCTGTGTGGGTTCTGCTGTGGGACTGACTTAAAGGGGTTGAGAGTTCTTAGGACCTTGCCAAGAAGGCTGGTCAGTGCCATCCGGTCAGCTCACAGGGGTGCCAGGCCCAAGGTGGGACATGAGATGGAAGGCCAGAAATAGAATCAAATCCAGGCAGGTTGCAACCATTGAAGGAGTTGGGCAGTCTTTGGCCATACAACTCTTGATTTCAAGAGTTTCAAGAAATGGACAAGGGTAAAGACAAGTTCGTGGGCCAGTTTATTCATTTATTCAACAAATCCTTACTGAGCTGGAGGTATGTGCCCAACACTGCTCGAGGTCCTGAGGCCTCCATGGTGAACAAGATGCAGTCCCTGCCCTCAGGGAGGATGAGTTGTTGTAGGGAGTAAAGACATAAAAAAGTACTATATGATGGTGATAAACACTAGGAAGAAAATAAACAGATTGATGGAGCATAGAGTGCCTAGTAAGAGTCAGTCAAGGGATGACCTAGCATCCAAAGGAGGTGCAAAGGCCCTGGGGTTGGAATGAACTTGACATGCCAAGGCATATTTATAAGACCAGAGTGGCCGGAAGAAGAGGAGTCAAAGCAGAAGGGGGTAACAGGGCCACTTTGTGGGGTGCCCTGGGGGGTCAGAAAGGAGTTTGGATTTTTAGTCTATGTGTAGTGAGAATTCACATAAGGGTTTAAGTGGGGCAATGGTTTGATCTAAGTTCTAAGAATGTCTTAGCTCTGCAGGCATGCAGTTTTCTAGAACAGAAAAGAGCAAACGAATCTTGTTTTCTTGGGGGTGGAGAGGGCAGTTAGGGGAGACCCTTGCTCAGAGACTTGTAATTGTGTGCTGAATCTTGATTGCAGCAAGGTATTTGATAAAGGCTGTTTTGGAGAAGTGGAGATGGGATGATAGTAACTGGATTGATTTATTCCCCCAAAGTGTTGATCCAGGATTACTGTCAGACTGCGGGGGGAGGGTTTCCAGCAATGTGCCTAAGGCTCAGCCCTGGACTCCCTCCCCTTCAACATTTCTATCCATAAATTGGTGGGGGACCCAGAAGGCGTGCTCATGAGACATGCAGCTGACACAGAGCTGTCAGGGACAGCTAATGCCATGGATGACAGGCTCAGGATTCACCGTGATGATCCTCCACAAGCTGGAGTGATGGGATGATCCTAGCAATATCCCTGATTGCATTCAGATTGGGGAACAAAGCCCAGCCACGGAACAGGGGCCGGTGGACCTCACTGGAGAACCATCCCTGGAGAAGAAGCCGGGTTGGGGTAGGAGGAGGTCAGGAAGTCAGCAGGACCTGGCAGCATCCTCACACCAGTCTCTTCACTTTCTCAGCGACAAGGTCCTTCGCCTCTTTCAGGCTCACTTTTCCCATCTGTAAAGTGAGAATGATATTGTCTATTGCCCAGGGACGTGGAGAGGATTAAATGCAAGCATATATATGGATGCCTAGCTTCCAGTCTGGCCTGTAGTGGATTCATGGCAGATGCAAAGGAACTAGGAGTTTGTAGAGGCTGTCTCGGGGAGGGCCGGGTGCTCCTGGCCAGCCTTTCAGGGACACATGGGGGACCCACAGCCAGGGTGGGCCCCTCTGTTCTTAGCACTGCCCTGCCCCTTCTGGGAATGCCAGCTTCCTAAGAGGCCCATTGACCCCCATGATGTGTCCAGAGGAGAATGACCGGGGAATATGAACAGGGGTTCACACTCAGCCCCTGCTGGGTCCTCTCTGCCAGCCTGGCTCCCGGGTGGGGGAGGAGTAGGAGTATCCTCTCAGGTGCAGAGAAGGGACTGCCTGTGGGATGGCTTTTGGTACAGGGACCTCGGGCCCTGTGGGTCTTTTAAAAGCTGCTTTGACTTCTCCTTGGAGCTGATACTTTAAAGGATTCAGTGGTGAGACTTTTGTGTGTACGTCTATTATAGAACATTTTTATTTTAGAAAAAAACAACAACGAGAAACCAAACACAGACAAAAATAGAACAACTAGTATGTGATGAACCCATGTACCCCTCACCCAGCCTTAGCCATGATCAACATAGGGCCAATCTTATTTTATCTATTCCCCCCGCCCCCATCTTTTCCCTCCCCTTGCTAGATTAAGTTTAAAGCCAATCCCAGACATAATGTTACCTGTAAATACTTTAGTATGTATCCATAAGAGATAAGGACCCTTTTTGTTGTTGTTTAAATATAACCACAATACCATTATCCCAATTTTTAAAAATTAACCTAGTTGAGGAATTCCCTGGCTGTCAGCGGTTAGGACTGTGCGCTTTCACTGCCGAGCACCCGGGTTCGATCCCTGGTCAGGGAACTAAGATCCCGCAAGCCTGGCGCAGCATGGCCAAAAACAAAAAACGAAAAAATAACATAATTGTGGTGAGTCTTTCCAATTCAGAAGATCTGTTGGTACATAACTTGCTTTGCAAGTTTTGGGGCAGGCACAGGAGAGACAAAAACTGGTCCCTCAAGTATCTGGTTTCTGTGACTCGAGACTCCCCTGTTCCCTTTGAGGGTGATGATGAAGAGGGAGACAGGGGATCAATAACTTGGGGCCATGGATTGGCAGTCTCTTTATTCCAGGTGTTCCCAGGGACACGGCAGGAGAGGGGGGCCAATTTATAGACCGAGTCTAGAGTGAGAAGGAGGAAAGGATAGGAATAGGAGAGAGGCCAGGGAAAGAGGGGGAGAACAGAGTGGACCGCCTTGCCTCATACACGGCTTTGATGGCCTCCGGGATCTTCCAGGGCCAGCCTGCTCCCACTCTGCCGCTCACAGCCACCGTGTACCCAGGGCTTCCTTGGTGCGTGTCCATGCTGAGCCTGCACAGGGGTTACTGCACCAAGCTCTCATCCCACCCAGCGTCTGGGCACTTGTAGTGTCATACCCATGTCACAGGTGTCATACCCTCATCACAGGGGAGTCCCTGAGTTTCCAGGATTTGACGTGAAATATGCAGAGGTGCCCGATGCCCGATTCTGACCTCGGTCTGTTTGGCTGGAGTCTGCTTTTCCTGGCAACTCTCTCAGCTGCCAGGCCTGGGGAGTCCACATGGGGGGCTGGTGGTCAGGAGGCATTGGTTGCCTCGGTTGTTAGAATAGTGACAAACTCCGAAGTTTTAAACTCTTCCGTGTGCTTCCCAAGTGCCCTGGCTACCCAAAACCTTTTCCAGGACCCTCTGGGCTTCATCAGGACCCAGCAACTAAGGGGTTAATATTCAGCACAGTAGGCAGTGGCTGGTCGTCAGATGTGGAGACTGTCCCCGGTTCTGTGTGTGATAACTGAGTCATTTTGTGCCTGCACTGCACGTGTGTGTGTGCGTGTGTGTGTGTGTGTCCACGTGCGTGTGCCCATACACAGAGCATTACCAGGAAGGACCGTCCCTGCTGGGCGCATTCCCTAGTCATTATTTTCGGGGCTGACTCCACCCACAGAATGGGTTGTCAGAGCCGGAATGTGCACAGGGCCTCCCCAAAGCTCCACTCACAGGGAGCTTTAGTTTTTCCCTCTGCCTCTTTTTTGCCATTTTCACCACCTTCTACCAGCGGTAGAGCATTGAGCAGTTTCCAGAATGCTCTGTGTAGGCCACCTTATCCACCCTTCATGGGAACCCATCCAGGAGGGATAGCAGATGGTTCTAAGCTGGGTGACCATGGTCCTCCTGGGAGTGCCAGGGAGGAAGTTTCCCCCTTGCCAAGGAGGCTGGCGTGGCAGGCTGGGCCACAGGCCAAGCCAGCAGGATTGCTACCTTCTCCCATACCTGGAGAGAGCCAGCAACCAGGAGCCTAGAGTCCACGGGACCATCAGGCCCCATCAGGCTGGTGCTGGCCGTCAAGGGTCCAGGCTGGAGCTCCCGGGGTCTGAGGTGCGGGTAGAGGCCTGTGTTTAGATACAGGGAGATGCTTGTGAATCTGTTCAGGGATCAAGAAATTGTCAGTGCTCCCAGGAAGTGGGCCCCAGTCTGTGGTCTGGTCAGAGGGCCATGCCAGCCAAGGTGGACATGGGCATCCACGGAGCCACTGTGCAGATTTCAGGACCAGAGGCCCAGCCAGGCTGACAGAAGTGTCGACATACTAGCTGACACTTGTATTGCCCTTACTGTGCCAGACATGGTCTGAAGTGTCTCTATGATATTCCTGTTCACCAAGAGAGGAGACCAAGGTGCTGAGCAAGGGGGCCAGGATCACATAGCTGGGAAGTGACAGAGCCGGGCTGTGAGGCCCTGAGGTCCCCTGCTCTCACTCAGCCATCCTGCGGTGCATCTGGGGGCTTCCTTAGTCTCAGCCCCAGCACTCTGGACGCCAGGCTCAGAGCTGTCGGCTCAGTCCTGTCCCCTTTGCTGCTGGCCTTTTATTGCTTCCGGTCCTGAGCATGACTGAACAGGGAGAGATGGACAGGAATTAAGGCTCAGCTCACTCAGCAAGATGTAGTATTGGGAGAGGACCCAGGCATCCCGATTCCCAGAACCAAGCTCTCGGTACCATGCCCACTGGTGTGGTGTAGAAACCCCCTGGAGTCCACTGATGGTCCATTTTCTCTCTTCAAAAGCAATAGGCTTCTCACACCTGGAGACGTGTTTCCTCCATCCCCTTTCCTTGGGGCCTGTGCCCTGCTGCACAGCCACCCTCAGGGAGCTGGCACTAAAGCCATCTGTCTTTCTGACCTGTTTGCAGGCCTCTGGAACTCACCAGTGGCAGAGATGAGATCTCCTTGCTGGTGGAACAGGAGTTCTTAAGCCTCACCAAAGAGCACCTCATCCCGGTCACAGAGAGTTCCGGGGAGCTGAAGGCACCCGGCAGCTCCCTCGAGGGGCCCAGGCAGCCGGCTCCCTGCCTTCTTGTGCCTTCGCTGGTGGCGGGCAGCAGTGAACGCCCAGGAGCCTCCATCACTGCCGGTTACAAGCTCCTGGAGCCAAAGGTGGCAGTGCCCATTATTGGCAGCCGGCAGGACTGCAGTTCTACCATGTCTACAGTCACGGGCACCCTGCGTACTGCCAAGGTCAAGAGTGCCAAGGAGACAGAGGACAGGGGCAACAGCCTGGGGGCCTCCAACTCGGAGATCGGCAAGCTCCTGGCTCAGTTCCCACTGAAGTCCACGGAAACATCCAAGGCCCCCGACAACAAGACGGTGTTGGAGGAGAGCACGGCCGTCAAGGACTTCCTGCAGAGCAGCATGTTCAGTGGCCCTGGACCCGGGGAGCCCGCGGAGCTGGGCCCATTCCTGCTGCCAACTCCCCCGCCTCCTCCAGCGCCTCCCGACAAGCTTGAAAAGCCCCCCAGACTCCCTGCTCAGAGGAAGCAGCTGCCAGTGTTTGCCAAGATCTGCTCCCAGCCCGAGGCTGACCCTGCCATGGAGGGGCACAAATTGATGGGTGAGTGGGGCTGGGGGCAGGGCTAGGGAATGGGCCCGCAGGGGAAGAAACAACTTACCGGGCTGCGTCAGGCACATGCAACATCTTTGCGCAAAGTAGGACGACGTGGTCTCGCTGGCGAGCACAGTCCCCCGGTACAGGCTGTTTTCAGTCCCCACAGGCCTCCTCTGCTGGATGTCCGTATACAGGGCACAGCTCTTGCAAGCAGATACAGTGGCTCTGAATCCAATGTGGTTTGGGAAGAGGGAGAGGCCCATTTGGTAACTGACTGGGTTTTTAAATCCACAGGCACCCAGAGTACACTGAAGGAAACATTTATCCTCGCTGGGTCCAGGGTGAAAGTGCAGTGTGAGGACTTTAAGCTGGATAGGAGGGAAATTTGATTGGCTTCTCATGGAGGCTCCTGTTCCAACCATGAGGCTTGGTCCCCTCTCTGTGGGGCAGGAGGGTGAATATGTAAACTCTCCGGGTGCAGTGCAGACTGCTGGCCCTGGGATGTGTTCCCAGGTACTGCAGGGCTTTAGAAAAGTGCATTCCCACTCCTGAATTGAGGAGTTCGCAGCCTCCGCAGGAAATCCAGCCGCCTCCCAAGTTTCCCCCACCCCACTCCCAGGATTCTGCCTTTTGTGCCTGTTCCTATCCAGCCACTCAGACTGGATGGTTCCAAAAAGGCAGACTGTTGGCAGGGGCATTTGCCTGCTGTCAACAGTCACCAGGAGAAAACCAAAAGAAAAATTCCCCCCAAGCTGTGAGCGTGGAAGGGTAATGGAGAGATGCCTGTGTTGGGAGGGCCCAGATCCATCTTCCTAAGAAAACGGGAACACGGTCACCCTAAAGAACATTCTGTGCTCTGGAGCATTGGCGGAAGGCCAAGAACTCTGAGCTGTGGACAGCACGCTGGACTCTGGGTCTTGGGCAGGCCTCTAGAAGCCCGAGGACTCTGGGGACGATGGGCTGTACATGCGAGAGGATGGAGGCCTACCTGGGGGAGGGGACGTTCCTTCCACCTTCTTCTGCAGGAGAGAGGCGTGGATGTCTCTCTGTCGGACGAGGCTGCTGGGCTGGAGGCCGTCCTGTCCCCTCCACCCTCCCACCATTTGTGTGTGTATGTGTGTACAAGTGTGTGGGCAAAGGTGTGCCAAGGGGAGCTTTGCAGGTGTGAGCGTATTTGTTAGAGAAAATGCAGGGTGGGTGCATCTGATTGTGACCGTGTGTATGTGTTTGTGTGTGTCCATTCTCTGTGTGTAATTGTGTGCACGTGTGAGTGAGCCAAAGGAACGACAGGCAGGAATGTGTGTGGGTCTGTGTACACAGACTTTGGAAGAGGGAGCTTTGGAGATGAGTGAGGAGCATGTTTCAGGCAGCTGGGTATGTATGTGTGTGATGGCGGGTGTGGGGCCTCTGGGGAGGGGACTGGGGGCTACACTCACAACCAGACAAACTCTTGGAAGAGACTCTAGGGACATGTTTTGATAAAAGTGGCATTTTCTCCTAAATTGGCTCAGGCTAGAGCAGCTCTTTCCTTTGCTGGGATGGCACTAGGAGGTCAGGCCCTGTCCTGTCCAGACTCAGCCCCAAGGCCAGTGGGCTAACGGGGCCAAGAGTGGGTGGGATGACATCCACTCCCAACAGGTAGTACTGGGCACAGGTCCTCTGGTCCTGCCGCTACCAGAAAGATCCGAGGAGCCTGCTGTGTGTCCAGCGCCATTTCCCAGCCAAGCTCCATGGAGACCAGGACCTCCTGGCTGGGGAAGGTGTGATGATGTTGAGGACAAGGCCCTCTTCCCTGCTTCAACCAAGCAATGCCTTAAAAAATTTATATATGTATATAGATTATATATGTGCAGTTATATATATACACAAACACACACACACACACACATATATATATGTATTTTCCCCCCATCATACTTAATTTTGTTGGAAGAAAGAGTTCCATTGCTCAAAAGGAAATATGGGTGAAAACCACTGCTGTAGAGGATCCCATGATGGTCCAGACAGTGTCCTAGCACTAGGGGGACACTCGGTCTGTTTGGAGAAAGATCTGAGCCTGGCACTGACCACATCCATTGCCTCACTGTGTCTCTCCGATGCTTCTGTGCCTTTGCCCACAGTCACCCACAACCCCTGGTGTAAGGCCTTGCTGAAGACCCTCTTCCTTCTGGAAGCCCTCTGGTCCTCTCAGACAGAAGCTGTCTTAGCCACCTTCTTCTCCCACGGTGTCCCTCTGTCACCTCATGGTTCCCATCTGCCTTGTCCCAGAGCTATTTCTGGGTCTGTCTTTCTCTTCCTCCTTGTTTTGAGCTCCTGCAGGGCCAAGTCTGGCTCTGACTCACCGCAGTGTCCCCAGGACTCAGGTCAGAGGCTGGCGCTGACGAGAGTGCTAAATTGCCATGACGATTTATCAAGAGGAGAGTCCGTGATGAGGGACCAGACGTGTGTTCTGTAGGAGTATGTGTCCCCCCACTAAGCCAGGTGCTCCTTGAAGGCAGGAACTGTGTCCAAGTCAGCTTTGTATCTGGGACCTTTGTATTCCAACCTATGGAGGGTTGGAAGGAAGGGAGGGAAAAAAGAGGGAGAAAGGAAAGAAAAACAGTAGAAATGAAGGAAAGGAAGGAAGAAGGGAGGGAGTCAGGGAAGGAGGGAGGAAGGAAGGAAAGAAAGAAAAGATAAGAAAAGAGAGGTAACTGGAAGGAAGGAGGTTTGAAAGGAAGGAAGGAAGAAAGGAATTATGGAAGGAAGGAAGAACGGGTAGATGGAAGGGAGGATGAGTGGGTAGATGGAAGGCAAGAAGATAAGAATGGATGAATGCATGCATGTGTGCATGGGATGGGGAGACCATAATGGGCATTGGTCAGTGAAGCCTTCAGGGATTGAACTTGGGTTGAACTTGGCTGGGAGATAGAGCCCAGAGTGGTTGGGGCCTCAGATGTGCTCTGGA
This sequence comes from Monodon monoceros, assembly GCF_005190385.1. Taxonomy (NCBI): domain Eukaryota; kingdom Metazoa; phylum Chordata; class Mammalia; order Artiodactyla; family Monodontidae; genus Monodon; species Monodon monoceros. The sequence goes on along the minus strand of NW_021703774.1, from coordinate 153,949,275 downwards.
GGACCCATCACTTAGTCCACAAGACAGTGCTCCCCGCATCCAGCACTTGGCCTTCCAGAGTCATTGACTCAGTTTCCCTTCTGCTGTAGAACGGAACCCTGGCGCCAAGGAGCTGACCAAGGGTCAAGAGAGCCTCTTTCTCAGTCAGTGGTCCCAGAGACGGAAGGACACCTGTGGTAAGGAGGGTGGCAGTGACCCCATGGGCTCTACGTCCATGGTCCTGCCAGCCAAGAAGCCTGCCTGGCCGGCCAAGAAGAACCTGCTCTGTGAGTTCCTTGGGGCCACCAAGAACCCAAGCAGGCATCTGAAGCTTCGCAGCAAGGTGGAGGTGGACGGGCTGGAGCTGAAACGTAAGCTGACCCTGCCCAGAGGAAATCTGTAGAGGAAGGGATTTCAGAAACCCTCAGATGTCCCTGGAGTGGCTCTGCCATCAAAGGGCTGTCTCATCCATGGGCAAGTTACTGTCTTTCCCTAGTCCCATAAAATGGGGGAAATGACTTCCTGTGTCCCCTACAGGGAATACTATTGCTAGAGAAGTGCAGTTGACTTTCAGGGGTCACATGGGCATTATCGGTGGTCAGTTTGAATATAGCCTTGACTCAGCATGTCTTATATCCCCTCAAGTGGCCCAAACCAAAGAAAAATCCGTTCTTTGAGATTATTTCTACATTGAGATTATTCATGTGCCAGCTTTCTCTCCCTTGTGCTTCTCCAACTGTTTTAGTGTAACTGCCTTTCCCCCCGAAAATGTGCTAATAAGGGGAAACTGACACCCCAGCTCAGACTGTATAAGCCCACAGAGTATATTGTACAAGGAAAGAATCCAGGATCCATACCCTAAAACAACTCAATCACATCTCATTCATTCAGACTAATTTTGGGTCCCATCATACTGAATTATGTAATATTTTAAAGTATTTTTAAAAAAATGATTCCAACATACATACAACAACCTGCACCAGGTCCTCACTGTTGCCAAGTACATGTCCTCAAGGGGTTGCTTTAATAATTTGATAAGAAAGACTTCCAATGGCATAGCAATTGTTTATACCAAACCGGATATTTCTAAAGCACTTGAAAGAACGTAGTTTTGTAAGTCGGTGAGATACAGCCCCAGCAATCTGGTTTGTTGCGTCCTCTTGCTAAACTGCCTCTTTACTAGTGAATGACGGAGAGATGCTCCCTGCCAGACCATGCTGGGATTTTCACCCCTTCCGAATTGGCAAGGTGTGAACTAACGATGTTTTCCTAGAGTTGGAAATTCATCCAAAAGTTGAAGAACCCTCTGGGAGCTTTTAAAAGACCTAACCTCTGAGAACATTAACCCCTCAGGCAGTCATGGGGCGGAGGGCGTCCTGGCCCCTCCCTTCCTCAATCACAGAAACGCTCTACCTCTCCTGTGACTCACAGTTAACCCGCCTGTGACGGGGGCCGACAAGAACAACCTCGAGTACACAGGGAATGTGTTCACCCCATGCTTTGCCACCACCTTGACCTCAGCGACCCTGAACCAGCCGCTCTGGCTCAACCTGAACTATCCACTTCTGCCCGTGTTCACGAATCCCTCCACCTTCCCCCAGTACCAGGTGAGTGAGCGGATCCTGGGCCTGGCTCTCCGGTGGCCGTCCACGGAGGAGCCTTGGTTCAGGAAGCCTAATTCACAAAGAGCCATAGACTCATTAGTTAATTTTTTCATCGGGGCCACATCAGACCGACCACCCGGTACACGTGTGCGCACATGCTCGTGCATGTGCGTGTATATGTCTCATTTTCCTTTGTCTGAATTTCAGTTCACTCTGTACCGTGTCTTCCAGAGCTTGGCTGAGTTTGGGCCTGTGAAGTACTTGGGCTCCCAGGAGAGGATGATAGCATAGTCCTTGTTTCCCACCACCTCCTTTACAGTTGGATGACATGTGTCCTAGGTTACTTGGGACAGTCCCAGTTTAGGTCTTTAGTCCCAGCATAATTATTAATTGCACCCCCTTTCACTCTCAAGTGTTCTGGTGCAGATGACAAATTATGTGGCCACTTTATTTCAACTACAACCCAGCAATCTTAGCTTCTACCGGCTAAGATGGCTTGACACACATTCTTGGTCTTGGGCTCATAGCTAAGAGGGGCCAGACACAATGGGATGGAGAAACGCTTGCAGGGTGGGAAATTTTACTCACAGACTTTTTTATTCAGGGAAAGTGTAGTTTCTTTAGTTTGTCTATTTAACTTAATCTCCCTCAAGAGCTGCCACCCACTGGGTAGATAGAAGAAAAAATCAAATAAATGTTCACTCTGGTTTAAACCATAGTCTAAACCAAGAGCTTAAACAGTCCCTTTAGGTAGGCTCATTTCCTCCAGGAAAGGTGCTCAGTGTCTAAGATTTCTCAGTGTTCTGTCTCCTCCGTGGCTCCTTTCCAGAATGGTGTGCAGGTGTATGAAAGGGCCAGGTTCCTGGGAACCTGCTACCCCAGCCTGGCCTGGCCAAGCCCGGAGAGGGCAGAGAGAAGGAAATCCACCTGAAAATCGACTCATCCTGTCTCTGTGCCCCTCCCCCTCCCCCGATCCTCCGGTCCCACGTGTCACCTCCTCCTTTACAACAGAGTGGCAAGCCTCACAGCTTAGACATCCTGCACAGAAGGTGGATCTTCTCTGTTCCACGTAAAGCCCCTCTAAGCTGGCCCACCAGGCTTAGCCCCTGATTCTTAAACAGGAACTAAAGTAAAGGAGTTTAGCACGGTCTCTCTTTTCTTCTGCCAAGTTTTGTTTTCAAGCCTTTTCTTGTTTGCTAAACAGAGCAAGTGGCCACACTCTCCTCACACCCCACCACTGAGGTGAGACGTCATAAGGAAGCATGATCCACGGGATAATCCGAGTGCGTCCCTCCCATGTCTATGATATGTTGTCCTGGCAGAGGTCTCGAGAGAAATATCCTGTCCACGTCCTCATTGATTCACCAACTCTTTCACTGATGTTCCTCCACCCTTGCTCACTCACTGTGCAGTCATTTATCACCTAGTCCCTGATGCATTCATTTGTATTTATTTATTTCCTCATTCATTTAAGCAATTAAAAAAACACAAAAAACCCTTGCTTCACACTGAGTATAGGCCTTGACTCAGGTGAGGTGATTCCAAGATGACTAGGAAGCTCGGCGTCCAGTGCGAGTCAGGGACAAATCCAAAGCCAGCATGGTGTGCCCCCCACCCCTGAGAGAGAAACAATTGCATAATTTTATTTGGTGTAAACCGATTCACTCTCAAACGCACCCACAGGGCTCACCATGTAAAGCTAATTTGCAATGGTCTGTTTTGTAAAGAGGGGCTAGTTTCTCTCTGCTACGTGAACTTCTTCTGACTTGACTTCTGGAGTGGGTGAGATTTGGACGTATTTTTCCAGCATGAAGTCCTTTGTCTTTAGAGATGCTGATGTGTGCATCACAGGGCTGACTCTGAGCTTCCTGGGCCTCTGGGCAGAAGGGCCCTGGCTGGTAGGGCCCCTGGGTCCTATACAGCAGTTTAGACACTGAATAGGCCCAGGTGAAGTTGGCTGTACACATGGACACTCCCAGGTGGTCTCAAGGGACAGGGTAATTTACCTTCTCCCAGGTCCTCATGGTCTCATAATGCCATCAGGCTTCAAGTCGGCTGATCAAGAGGCCTGATATGATAAAAAGAAAGCAGGTTTTAGAATCGTCAGACTTGGGTTTAAGGGAATTGCATTGCTTCCAAGCTGTGTGGTCTTGGGCAAGTTGCTCAAATGCTCTGAGCCCTGGTCTCCTCACCTATGAAATGGCCTCATAATAATTACAGCAGCAGCAGCAAACCCTTGAGTCAGTTGTCAGGTTAATGGAGTCCATGCATGGGAAAGGGCTTTGTAAAATCTCAGGTATGATATAGATATTGGTTATGATTAATTTTCAGCCCCGATCTTCCTAGGAAACAGTGTCAGGGAGCTCAGCAGACCTTGAGAAGGCACAGAGGAGAAATGGGGAACAGTCTATCCTAGCCTCTTTTCCTGCTCGGTGTTAAGAATGAAAATGAGGTCCCAAATCCAATTTACTCAGAGCTGCACTGTGGACGGATGCAGAGCCATAGAAGACTCAGTCCCCAGCACATGGGAGCTCCGGGGGCTCCTGGGCTGCTTGACACAAAGGAACTCTGCTCCCAATTAGGGAGGGAGGGCACAAAGGAAGAGGCCGTGGCCTCAAGCAAAGAGGAATGAATGTGTGTTTACCCTTGCTTGTGATTTTACAGAATTGCGGCGCCCTGGGGGAGTTGGCTGTGGAAAGCAGAGCTGAGCGCTGATGGGGAGGGAGTGAAGCACAGGAGGGACACTTAGAACCCGGCCTTGGAGCCCACTGGGGGCTGGGAACAGGCAGGGCAGCTCCATCCGGCTGACACCTCTGTCCCAGTTCAGGCCACGCCTGGGGTCACAAGCTGGTCGTGGTGGTGGGTGGGACTGCCTTGGCAGCAGGGCTTGGAGAAAAGGCGAGCAGGTGCACTGGTTTCAGGTGAAGGGGTTGGTGGATGTGGGAAAGGCCTGGCCACAGTCAAGTGCAGGTGCACAGGAGGAGAGAGCAAGGAGGGCCCTGAAAGGATGTACTCTCTCGGGGACGTGGGGGGTGGGCGCTGAGAGAGCTGGGGGGCTTCCCCAGGACCCCACATCAGGGATTCAGAGCCTTTTAGGAGGAGCCCATGGGCTCTGAGGAAGTCGTCAAGGGCAGCATCAGCCATCAACACTTAGACGATTGGCACAAGCCGAGCCCAGGATGGAGGCAGCATCTTGGGGCATGGAATCTTCTGGAAAGACATGCGGTCTGAGCGGGGGTTGGGGTTTTGAACTGCATCTTAGGGGGTTCTTAGGGGGTAACTCTGGATTGGCAGATAGAAGCAGCCTGGGACTGGAGGGGTCATGGGCTGACCCCATCCACAGTGGCAGTTCTGCTGTGTGTGTGTGTGTGTGTGTGTACACATGGACACTTAAGGCCACCCCGGACAGAGTTGTGAATAAAGTTTCTACTTCCCGTCGGGCTGAGCTGCCAGGCAGCCTGTTCAAGTGGCGGGAGTAGCAGGGGCAGGGGTGACGGTGAGAGGTGGTGGCAGAATCCTTACCACGTGCTGCACTGTTCTGAGCCCTTTAGATGGATTAACTCACTTATCTTCACGTCAGTCTTCATCATCAGGTACAGACACAGGTGTACGTGTGGGCAGATAGAGGCACAGTAGCAGAGACCAAAACGAATACACCTAGGTTCATAGTTGCACATTTGTACACAGAAACACACAGCTGCAGACACAAATGGAAGCACACGTGCAGATGTGCTTAAATAAGCATGGAGGCAAGCTAGCACACACACGCACACAGACGTACACGGGTACTTCACGTCTTGGGGCAGGAATGGGGTTTGGGGAAAGGCACTTAGGAAAGGGGTATAGACAGCAACAAAGATAATCTGGCTACCTTCACAGGCTTTGCAGGCTTGAACACACATAATTTTAGAGACAAGGGAAAAGGGGCTCCGAGAGGTGAAGTGACTTGCCCAAGGTCACACAGACACTAAGGGGCAGATCTGGAATTCAAGAGGCAGGCGGGTTCCTAAAGCTCTTGCCTTAAATATTCACCAAAAAGGCTGTGAATCCTGCTAACCAGGGGCTTCCTGTGTGGTGTGAGGCGTGCTGCTGGCTCGACCTGACTCCAGCTGGACTAGGCACCTGGTGGGTCTGGCCAGTAGTGTGGTGGGATGGACTTGAACGTGTCTGGAGGTCCAGGCAAGGGAGCTGGAAGCTGAGTTGAGTGGCTGCTGTTCTCTGGCTGGGAGCCCACCGCCCCACAGCACTGAGCCTCCCCCTTCTCTCCCCAGGGCCTGTACCCACAGCAGGCAGCCAGGATGCCCTACCAGCAGACCCTGCAACCCCAGCTGGGGTGTTACTCCCGACAGGTGAGTAGCTGACCTCCTCGCCTCTGTCTCAGCTCCGCAAAGGCCTTCAGGTCAGAAGGATGTCTGTTCCCTTGTCTTTGTCTAGCTGGTCACCAGCCACACTTTCCGGCCCGTGCTTGACCCCACAGTACAGACAGAAACACCAGCATGCATGTGGACACAAACCAGTGTGATAATACTAGCTGGCACTTACAGAGCCCTTACTGTGTGCCAGGCCCTTCTCTAAGGGCCTTACCCGCATTAATTTAACCTTCAGAACGACCCTATAATCTACCTTATAGATTAGAGATGAGGAAACTGAGAGAGATTAAATAATTTGTCCAAAGTTATCAAGTTAACACATAAGTTAGCTTTTACTGTGGCAACAAATGGCCTCAATGTCTCAGAGGCTTTCAGCAATAAAATATTTATTTTTTTACCCACGGGTCTACAGGCTGGCTGAGCAGTACTGGGATTGGGTTCAGGCCTGTTTCACGTGTCCCCCTTTTGGGCCTGTGCCGAAGATACAGTCACTTTTGCTCCTGCCATGCTGGATGGCGGAAGGGCTGAGCAGAAACACCCAATGTCTCTGAGGGGCTCAGCTCAGAGCTGGGACATGGTAATGTACACCTGCCTTCCACGGGCCAAAGCAAATCATATGGCCTGCCCAGCATCAGTGGGGCTGGGAGTCATATCCCTTCCATGTCAGTTTGTCAGTTAAAATACCAGACACCTAGCTAAATTTAAATTTCAGATAAATGGTGAATAATGTTTTAGCAGAGCTATGTCCCAAATACTACATGGACCATACTTATACTAAAAAAAAGAAAAACTTGCTGTTTATCTGAAATTCAAATTTAACTGGGTGTTATATATTTTTGTTGGCTGAATCTGCACCCTCTACTCCCATGGATAGGTCGGGGGTCAATATCTACTTGACAATAGCACAATGGCAGATTGGGGGTTGACCTTGAGCCGCCTGGCTTCAGGGTCCATGTTCCCAATAACTGTGCCTTACTGCCTCTTGTATACAGACACACAAAAATACGGTATCAAAATAAAGCAGCAGAGACAAAAATACAAACACACACCCAGACACAAATAAAGATGCAGTTATAGACATGCATGCCAAGCTGCATGCGTGTGGGCCCACACACACACACACACACACACAAAACACAAAACAACACTTCCAGAGGTTTTGAGGATCTAGGGGCAGGGATGGGGGCGTGAGGAAAGGTGCTGAGGACTGGCTACATTCTCAGGCTGGCCTTGCAACCCCACAATCAGGTGGACAGATCAAACCCACACTCAAACCCACGGACTCCTCCACCTCTCCTCCCTCCCCGGGGAGCCCTACCCTTTCTCTGCAAACTGCACCTCTGACCTCTGAAGGATGTTAGAATGTTCCAGAAGGTAGAGAAGGGCCCATAAGTGTAGGTTACTTTCTTACGTGGGCCAGGACTGCTCTTTCAGCAGTAGGAGTTTTTGCGTCCTGCGATGAGGTTGAGATGAGGCAGTCAGGCTCACAGAATCTCAGTCTCATCCCCTCCACCCCACGAGCAGTGATTCCATCCACCTAGCTCCAAAGTGAATGCTTTTAGACAAAGTTATGTAAATGCATATATTTGAAACAGTAATATAAAAACCTGGTACACAATTTTTAAAATCTTAGAGGCAATCACTGTGATTAGTTTCTTAGGTATCCTTCCAGTGATATCTATTTATACAAGCATTTTTATACAGATGTGGCATTCTGGGCACACCGCTCTATCATTGCTTTTGTCAGCAAAGAGGATTTCTTGGAGATGGTTCCAGAGCCCTATACCCAGCTCTGTTTTATGTGTTTTATCAGTGACATGTACTTAGGATACAGTTTTGCATAAAGCTTGCATAAGCTCTAGGACCCGTATCTTCTCTTTCATGTCAGTTTCCTCCCAGGTCCAGGACTGTCCCCTCACTGTGAAAACCAGGGTTTTTTTTTTTTCTGCCACGCTGACCCTCTGGTGTCTGTCTTGGGAGGTGCCTTCCTGGGGTCTCTCTGTGAGCCCTTGGCACTTTCTGACCTTCACCTCACCCTCTTGGGGATTTGGTGCCCATGTCCAGTGTCACCAGATCCTACCTGTCCACTGGGGGAAAGATGGGGAGGGCCAGGAGGGAGGGGCTCAGGCTTCCAGAGGGAGCAGGCATAGCGGTGCAGTCCAGGGCCGTGGGCTCTGGGCTTGCCACACTGGGGATTCCAACAAAACTCAGACGCTTGGAACACTTACTGAGCAAGTTGCTTAACTTCTCTGAACCTGTTTCCTCATCTCTAGAATGGGGATCCTAATGGTCCTACCTCACAGGGCTGTTTGGACTTTAAATGAGAGAATCCACATGAAGGGCCTGGCACACCCTTGTTATCACTTAATAAGCGCTAACCTTTGTCATCTTTTTAAATTAGATAAGGGTGTGCAGGGTGAGAAAGGGCAGTCAGTACGCCCAACCCCTGAGCAGCTTGGACTACAGACTTGCTATTAAAGTGGAAATCCAGAAATTTCCCGAGTTTTGACCAAAGCACACAGGAGGATGGATGTCAGCTCCACACAAGACATTTGGAGCTGTCAGTAGTGGAATACAGTGCTCGCGATGTAATGAGCTCCCTGTCATTTTAGATATTCAAGCAGACACTTAGCAGTCTCTTCTTTCCTCCCTCCTCCTCTCTGTCTCTCTTTCTTGCACTTATCCATTTAACATATATTTATCGAGCAGCTACTGTGTGACAGGCACCGTCTCAGGGCCAAGGATAAATCAGTAAATAAGACAAGTGGGCTTCCTGCCTCATCAGGGGCAACATAGTATGAGCCCTGCTTCTTGGTGGGGGTCTGATCCAGGTGGTCTCAAACCCAACGAGTTCCTACTTTTCTTAGGGTTTGAGCTCGATCCCAGTGCCCCCATTTGGCCTTTCTCCTCACTCACACCACCCAGTACCATAACCACCAGCCACGTTTGGCTATTTACATTGAAATCAAAGCTAAGTAAAATTTGAAATTCAGTCCCACTAGCCACCTTTCAAATGCTCAATAGCCACACTTGTGTCTGGTGGCTACCATATTGGGTGGTACGGACCCAGAAGACTTCCATCACCCGTCACAGGAATTTCCACTGGGCAGAGCTGTCTTGGACTTGGGGTCTGTTGAGATCCTGAGCTAGAAGCCAGGGATGTATACATCCCAACAACCTTTACTGAGATGGTAAAAGACTTAAAAATGAACCAGGGGCTTTTGAGATGGTTATTGGCTGAGGGTAAGGCAGGGGACAGAGAAGAGAATGGAAATAATATTCCTTTGCTATTTATTATGTGCCAGTCTCTCTACTTATTTCAGCGGACTCAGTCCCCATACAATGGAGATAGCATTTGCCCATTTTATGGATAAGGAAACTGAGACACAGATAAATTAAATAACTTACCAGTCTCACATATAGAAGCTGAGCCCTGTGCTTCTTCCCTGTCCAACACATTGCCTTCTATGCACCCCACAGTGACTGAGGGGCACAGGGGCTGAGGTGTGGGGCCTCAGGTTAGGGTCAGGGCTGGGGGACTGGGATGTTCAGTGGCAGCGGGCTCTGCTGGACCTCTGTCCTCTCCTCCAGCCCCTGTCTCCTCTCTGCCATGCAGGTGATGCCATACAACAACCCACAGCAGATGGGACAGCAGATTGTCCACTCTTCCTACAACCCCCTGCTGAGCTACATCCCCTTCGTCCAGTCCAACTATCCATACCCTCAGAGGACACCTCAGAAGCTGGCCAGAAATCCCCGAGACCCTTCCCCCATGGCAGGAGATGGGCTGCAGTACCCCTTCCCCCAGGCGTATGGGTGAGTCCTCAGCCCACACTGGAAATTCACCTCATATCCCGAAAGCTGCTGGAGAGGAGAGGTGGGCGCGCTGGGCCTCACTGCTGCTCTCTTGGTACATATATTCCTTGGCTGTGGGGAGGGCAGACCCTGTGCCTTGTGGGTCCCGGGTGGAGCTGATGTGGAGGTGAGCCTGATCTGGGCCTGGGGGAGGGCCCTTTGGCAGGCCCAGTCGGGGCTGGGGTCCTCGGCTTGGTGCGGAAATACAGCTGCATGGCCAGTAGTGGATGGGCGCACCACCCATAGCAGGTGACAGGTAGTGGAGCGGGATGCATATGCCTTTCCCCATCTGCCTGGTTTCCAGCAGGCCACGGTCAGGTAATCTTACAGCTCTTTCCCCCACTTACTGCCTCCTGAGCTCCTTGCCAGGCTAATCCCTCCAACAGCCCAGTGAGTTCGCAACCGGCCCTGCTGAAGGGCCTCTCACTGCGTATCAGGCTGCTTACACTTTTCTCCCAAAATACCCCAAACAGCAGAGGAGAGGAGCTTAGCAGGCAACAGCCAACACAGACTCAACATTTTAGCTGACCGTTCCATACAAACTTTTCATGCCGGTCAGTAAGGAATTGGTATTTGTTGTTTTAATGTAACAACGCGCAGGTGCTCATTCCCACCCACCAAACCTTCACTGCTGATGCTCTGCAAGGCGGGTGGTGCCGGGTCAGTCCTGAGAATCCAGGTGTCCCAGGCACATCCCGGGGAACGTGTGCTCCAGCTTGAGAACCTCCCTTTACAGGATTAGGACCAAACTCCCCAACCTGACATAGATTCCCTTCCTCCCCATCACAGCCCCTCACTGTAGTGTCAGCCGGGTGTCCTGGACTCGGACGCTTTCAATCAGTGTTTCCCATGAATGTCCTGATAGAGGGATAAATGCTGGAAAGAGGTTTCCATAGTCAGATCTGTTTGGGAAAAGAAAGGTAGAAACAAAGATAAACAGATTTCTTAACTGCTGGAATTTGCAGATTATTTCATTTACTAGGGTTCATGGAGAACATTCAAGAAGCTGGTCGATAGTGTTATCTGAATATAAAACCATGACCCCTTATTTCTTTTTTTCTCTTCTTCTTTCCCTTCCTCCATCCCTCCCTCCCTCTCTTCTTTCCTTCCTTCCTTCCCTCCCTCCCTCCCTTCCTCCCTCCCTCCCTCCTTCCTCTCCTTTTTCCCCTTTTCTTGTAGAGCATATCATGGTGTGTTCCGCCAATGCAGCCTGGAAAGTGCTGTGTCAGTTCACATAGTTACGGTGAATTTAGCCTGTGGGGCACCGTCCATGAATAGGACATGGTTCATCCCTTCAGAGATGAGAGTGGATGAGAGGGGACACAATGATGTTAATGCCATGACAAAGTGAAGGCCATCCAAGTGTCCCGAGGACAGAGGGAGGATCCCTGCTGGGTGCACAATGAGAGCTGCAGGATGGGGAGGGTCCAGTGAGCAGCGACTGGGGGAATAAGGCCCTCAGGTGGGAAGGTGCGTGGTGGGCTTGAGGCCTGCATATAAGGGCATCTGGTTGAGGTATTAGATTTATCCCTGAACAAGGTGGAAAATAGGAAAAGGGAGGCTGGACTTGGATTATTAAAGGCTCTGACTGGTAGGCCTGGGGATTCAATGCGGATTTGTGAACGTTGCAGTGAATTGATGGGCCGGAGGGGAGAGAAACAGGAGGGAAGAGAGGGCGTAGTCTGGAGGTGACTGCAGGGTCTGTAAGAGAGGTTCTCACCTCCCCGGAGGTGAGAGTAGATGAGACTGCAGAGGGAAGACAGCCTACCTGCAGGCCAGCAGACGTGCCCCTTGCACGCTGCGACTCTGGGCTCGAGGGAAGAGAGAGTTGCTGCAGAAGCCAGAGCCTGCTGTCCTTGGGAGGCAGCGTGGTCCCAAGTTCTCAGCACTCAGCGGTCGGGTAAGCACTGATTGGGAACAGTGAGAGCCGAGGGTTGGGACCTGGTCTCTGGCTGTCTTCAGAGGGGCAGGAGAGGAAAGGAAGTGAGCAGGAGACTGAGGAAGGAGCAGCCTTAGAAGTGGGAGAGAGCCTGCAGCCAGCTGGGGACACCGTGGGCGAAGGAAGACAGTGACGGGGAGTAGCGGCAGTCAGCGCAGTGGAATGGTGGCCTGAGGGTGGAAAGACCGGGTAAGTGAGGTCGGAAAAGCGAGGCGAGGAGTGCAGGCCCGTGTCCCCCAAAGGGATGATTCGTTCATTCAAAAAACGTTTGTTGCATCTTCTGTGTGCCCGGCATTGCTCTAGGCACTGTTTACTGGAGTGAACAAGACAAAGTGTTTACTTCTGTCATTCCAGGAGGAGAACTAGACAATACAGAAGTAAAGAAGCATCATACATGTCAGGTGCAAGGGATAAGCGGGGAGGGAATAAGGGACCTCTCTGCAGCCGAGATCTGAATAAAACGAGAGGATGAGCCATGTGTATATATGGGTGATGAGCAGTCTGGGCAGAAAGAATAGGAAGTGCAGTGGCCCTGAGGTGGGAAATGTAGCTGGGGCACGATGAGTGGAGGAGACAGAGCGGGCAGAATTGAAATCGGAGAGGTGGCAGGGCCTGGGAGGCGAGGGAAGGAAGAGCAGCGGGAGGCCATGAATGTCCTAATTCTCTGTGTAAGGAAGATGGTGTTGATCGACATACGAAGAGTGGGCTGGCTGGTGAGAGCTGATGGAGGGGACCAGGATGGGAGCCTTTTTAGCCAGCCAAGCAAGAGGTGCTGGTGGCGTAGACTAGGGCAGTGACCATGGGAAAGAGGTAAGAGAAAAGATGTGGAGCATTTATTTGCTTGGTAGAACTGATGGGAATTGATGATGGTTGGACGTGGAATGAGGAAAAGAGGGGAGTCAAGCGTGATTCCTAGGTTTTTGACTTGAGTGTCCAGATGATTGGCAGTGCCAAAATTCTAGGGTCCAGATGACGATAACAAGGCTCTGTTGATCAGGAGTTTGGTTTTGCTTATGTGAAATTTGAGACTCCCGTTAGACACTTGCGTGGAGCAGTTGATAGGCAGGTGGATGTCTGAGTCTGGGGCTCAGGGGAGAAGTGGTGGCTGATAATATAAATTTGGGAGTCATTAGCATATAAATGCTATTTAAAGGCATGGGATGGGATGAGATCGCCTGGGAGCACATGTACATAGATCTCCAACATGGGTCTCCAACATGTAGAGGGGTTGGGGAGATGGGGAGGCACCAGCAAAGGATCTAAAGGGTGGGAGGAAAAGCAGGAGAGTGTGGAGTCAGGGAGCCAGGAGAAGAGAGGGAGGGATGACAGTATGGCAAGAAAACCTGGGCACTGTAGGATGGAATGTAGGCAGCACTGGGCACAGGGGTGGAGTTGAGGTTTACCAGCTGTGCTGGATGGAACAAGGTCCAGGAGAGGCTGCCTGGGTCAGGGAGGGGTACAAGGGCGTAGGTGGAGAGTTTAGTCTGGGAGACCAGGGGCCTCAGTGCTTCCTCTGGGTCAGGAACCAAGAGACTAAACTGTATGAGGTGGGAGAGGAAGGAGTAGGTGGCCTCCGTGTTCTCAGGAAAGGAGGAGGGGGGCCCTTCCTGCCCTCTGCCAAGTCCGTTTGCATACATCCATCAGGGCAGGATAACAATACCATGTATCTTCCAAAGAACAATAAATCTGAGAGTTAAAAAGAACACAAATGATAATTACACTGGAATTATTACTGGACAGTGTAGAAACCGTCCCAGGCAAACCAGGACCGTTCACGATGCTCGCGAGGCATGTTAAGCCCCTCTTCTTCCTCCAGGAAGCCTTCCTGGATAACTATAGTCCACAGGGATTACCTCTCTTCCTGGCCCTCTAGTTTACATCCTGTCTAGACCATGCCCTTGGCAGTTGATCTGATCAGAATTTCTCCTCATGAAGGGCTCAGATGTGTGGGGTGTGGCAATCAGATACAAGGTGTGTCATGAGTAATTTGTTACCGGTAATTATTAAATACTCGAGTATGGGTTACAGCCTTTATTTTATAAATGAGTAGAATTCAGAGTGTCCTTATGATAACATCACTTTTAATCGTTTCTTTTCCAATATGATTTTTGAAAAAGAGCAAAAGAGGTGGGGTTACCACAGACATTAATTGCTTATCGGGCACCTACCTGGTGCCAGGTCCTGGCCTGAGTGCTGAGTGTCAAATGGTGAACAGTCCAGACAGTGTCCCTGCTCTCGTGAAATTTATTTTTGTGAGAAGGGACTCAAACAACCCAAAGCCTCGCTTGTCCATGGCTGCTCACAGCGAGCAACAGATACACATACCAGCTGAGGCATTACAAATTAATGCACTGGTTTGTTCCCATCGCTTCTTCCCCTTCCCCCCCTTTTTTTGTTTCATCAATTCATGGGAGGGCGCCACGAATGTGAGCATCTTCTGTAATATGCTTCCGCCCAGCTGAAAAGTGACTGAGAATCCCTGGATTAGACTATATCTAGCTATTTGCTCTGCCGCAATTTGTCTTGAGCTCTGTTCCATTCATTCAGAGTATCCTAGCAGATGGGGAAAGAAATTGCAGTAGGATCCCAAGTGTGAGTAAATGATTCCATCTGGAGAGGTTGGGGAAGGCTTCACAGAGGAGATGGCTTTTGAACTCTCTTTTGAAGTATGAATTAGCAGTGTGCCAGGGAGAAAAAGCAGATGGGTGTGTTTTCCTGCTCTCGGAGGGTGAGGCTCAAGTCTTCTCGGCACTTCCTTCCCTGAGGGTCTAGCAGAGTTCCAGGCAGTCAGGGATGCCTCAGTGCTTACTTGCCAGATTGGTGTGAAATGCAGGGTCTGATCTAGCTTGGTGCTGAGAAGGGGATCAGGAACCCTGGGATTTTCCGGACTCTGAGATCTCACCCTAGGACGTGGCCATGAGTTCTCTGATGTTGTGGAATTTCCTGAGGGACACACAGGGTCCTCTAAGGCAGGTAGAGGGGCTACAGGCCCACAGGTAAGGTGCTTAGATCCAGACAGGCTCCTTAGTCTTTGGTCTTGGATATGGAGAGAGCATAGGCTGGGTGGAAATAGCCCCTACAGGCTGCCAGGGCCTTCCTGACCTAAGGAAGTGGCAGAAGAAACTCTTTATTGTCCTCCAATTGTATCGTTTCAATATTTTATTTTCCCAGAGCCAAAACTTTTTACATTATTGCTAAAGCTTTCAGCTTCCAAGCCTGTCATGATCTTCCCAGTCTCTGACAGCCCCCAAATTAATATACTACTTTCCCTAATATCTCTGCCGACATCAGGAATTCTATCACAACGTCATTTTCTTTCTCCTCCAGGTTCGGCTCGACATCCGGTGGGCCCCTGATGAACAGCCCCTATTTTCCCTCTAGTGGGAATGGCATACATTTTTAGATCTCCTTCTCATCTCCCTCCTCCTACCTTAGCCCTTGGAGCAGGGCTAAGGGCTCTGGAATTCTGGATTCTGCAACAGCTTGGTATGAAGTTTGGAAAGCCAAGGTTCTGACCAGGTCACAGACAGAAAACAGCAAGGCCAGGCGCATCCATGGACCAACACTCACACACACACACACACACACACACACACACACACACACTCACACACACACACTCACACACACACACAGCCAGCCTTCACACACAGCACAGACTGCACACACACCCCTCGGATTCATACTCACTTGCTCATCCACATATGCGTCTGTATTTAGCTAACACGAGTGATTTTTGTTTTTGTTGTTGTTGGTAAAATAGACATAAGACACTTAATTTAGAAAGTTTGTATTTTCTGATAAAAGCATGAGCTGCTTGAAATGAAGTGTGCCTGTTACTTTCTGTAATGTTCTGCGTGATCTTCACTGCTCCTGTTTCCCCCATGAGGCTCAAAGTTTACTGAGGACATGAAGAGACACCACGGGCTACAGTCCTCCAAGTGCTGCTCTGTAAATAAGGGATCCCAGGGATTATACACTTGAGGGCTTCTCTCTTCTCTTCTGTGATCCACTCACTTCTCAATAGCCCAGTTTATGCATCTCTGGAATTGATGTAGAGGAAGTGCATCCTGCCCTGCCCTATCCAGGTGGCGGTTACAGAAAAATTCTCTCTTGGACATGAGATGGGAAAAAGTGGCCTGAAAATCAATTCTAAAAATAATCCTGAATGTGATAGACTATAGCCAGTCATTGTAGATCAATGCCAAGCTAGAGGTCAATCTCAGAACTGCCCCCAATGGCACTGTCCTTGGATCATTCTCAATCAGCTTTTATCAGTGACTTTAAGGAGGACATTGAGAGCATCTTGATCACATTAATGGAGGACACAAATCTGGGAAGAGGAGATGGCCTGAGTCAGTGATACACATATACCGTAATTCTCCTACACCCATGGCAGGCATCTTTAAGCAGCTGATCCCCTGAGCCTGGACAAAGTCACAGAATCATTCTCCCTAAGGTGGTCCCGGCAGCCATCACTGATCAGGGACAGTCTATGAAATGAAACCCACGTGCTATCCTCTAGCAAACCATCATAAGATGAAATTAAACAGAGGTTTAATGTAAGGACCTCCTCTTGGGTCTAAAAAATGAGCCATGCACATACAGATGGACCAACATTGTCAGTTCTAAGTTGCTGTATTACCAGTCCTGTTACTCACATGGAAGCTCAGGCCAACCCTGGCTGAGGCCAGTGAGGGCTAGGTCTGGGGAACGTTAGCAGCCCCGTCCTGATTGCAGTGAGAGGCTAGGGCTCTGTACGTCACCAGTGTCTTGGGATGAGCTCAAGTCCAGGATTCACAAGAGCATTTCTCTTGCCTTCACAGTGTGACACAATTGGCCTTTCTTCCTGGGTCCCTGGAAACCAGTTTCTCTCCCAAGTTCTCTTAGGACTTATGCCTTCTCCTTTCTCCATAGTCTAAGTCTAAGATTTCCCCCTGAGTTCTTCAGCCCCTTCCCCCAAGGCTCACCCCACTTCTAGCACATCGTGTTTCTTGTTGATATCCTTGGTTAACAGTCTAGACTCTCCACTGACTGAGAGACACTGGTTAGAAGTTCTCACCAATGCAGGAGCTCTTTTGTTCCCCAAAGGGCTTCCTCAGGTTGTACCTCTAGGTATTAACCCAGGCTGGGCCATAGTTTACCACCCTCTCTGGATCTCAGAGTGCTTGGGGGCAGGAGAGAATAAGGGAGTTGCCCTTGGCCAGACAAGGGATCTTAGCCACTTTCCAACTCTGATGTTGGGCAGAGAATTTAACCTCTCTGAACCTCAGTTCTACTAATGGTAATGTTAATAGTTCTGAGGATTAAAGGATAATGTAGTCTTAATAGAAGCTTAATGTGTACTTCATGTACACTTGTGGTTTCAAGATGGTGAAGATGTTTCTGTCCCTTTTCTCTTGAAATTTACCCCCAAGTAAGAAGGAGAGTAAAAACATCTATACGGGGCTTCCCTGGTGGCGCAGTGGTTGAGAGTCCGCCTGCCGATGCAGGGGACGCGGGTTCGTGCCCCGGTCCGGGAAGATCCCACTTGCCGCGGAGTGGCTGGGCCCGTGAGCCACGGCCGCTGAGCCTGCGCGTCCGGAGCCTGTGCTCCGCAACGGGAGAGGCCACAACAGTGAGAGGCCCGCGTACGGCAAAAAAAAACCAAAAACAAAACATCTATACGAACTCCATTCTCAATGAAATTAGGAGAAGCCAGCAACTTCATCTGCTACATAAAAGGGCAGAAGTGTGGTGGAGGAATGGTAATGCCTTAGCGGAGGAGGGGAAGAGCACGTTGAAATGTCTGCCAATCAACAAGAAGCAAACCATTTTCCCCTGCAGAGCCTGAAGTTCTCAGGGGGTGCTGGATGCTGAGGATGGAAGATGGGACTGAAGAGAGATGAAAGCAAGGGGCTGTTATGAGAAGTAGCTTCTATCCTGGCCCCACAAAGCCAGGGGCCACAGACAGTTCTATAGGAGCTAGGAGGTACTTTCTCTGGAGAAACATACAGACCATGCATAAGGATTGTGGAGATGAGGGCACTGATGGAAAATGGGCATTAAGTGAAATACACATCCACACCCAAGTCCAGCAGCTAGACTTTACACAAGAGGCAGGAATTTGGAGGGTTCTCTGAAGAAAATGAAACACCCCAAAGGCACTTGGAGGTACCAATGAAAATTACCCTACGATTATGCCCTTTCACAAAGAGCTTCCAATCAACTTTTAAAGACTTAATGTTTAATGGAAATGGACAATCTCCAACAAGAAAGACACGGATCAAAACAGAGGTAAGGGAGTTCGCTGGTGGCCTAATGGTTAGGATTCTGGGCTTTCACTGCTGTGGCCTGGGTTCAGTCCCTGGCCAGGGAACTGAGATCCTGCAAAGCCCCGCAGCGTGGCCAAAAAACAAAAACAGAAAACAAACATTAAAAAAGAACTAAAAAGAGCGTAACATTCTCAGGGAGCTAAGAGAAGCCACTTTATTTTAAAAATAAGACAATATGCCTTATGATTATTTTTAAAAATCAGAACAGAAAAGTGCTTTTGAAATTAAACAGTGATAGCTGATTTAATTTTTTTCAGTGGAAAGGGTTGGAAGCTAACATCAAAGAGATCTTCTAGAAAGGAGAATTTTAAAAAGACACAGGGATGGATTATAGGAGATAAAAGGTAAGAAAATGAGAAGCTCAGTCCAGGAGACCAAATATCTGGCTAATAGGAGTTCTAGGCAGAACAGTGAAAAGAGAGGGGAGGGAAGTATTGATAGAAAAACGTAAGAAAATTCCCCAGATTGAGTGGTCCAGACCCGTGCTCAGAGAAATGAATGAAAAAGGTCTCCATCAAGGCATATCATTATGAAATTACAGCGTATCAGGGATAAAGGCAAGATTCTAAGGTTTTCAGAAAATCCCACTCAGATACAAGTGTTCATGAATGAGAATGGCATTAGATTTCTCAACAGTAACATTGGAACCTAGAAGATCCTGGGACAAAGCTGTCACCGCTTTGAGTGGAAATGGCTTTTAATGGAAAATTCAAAAACTAAACTCTTATCTGTGAAGGTAGAATGAAGATGTTTTCAGATGTGCAGAGTCTCAAAAAATTTGCCTCCTTGCACCTTTGTCAGGAAGCTCTGTGCCCCACGAAGACAAGAGGGTAAACCAAGACAGAAGACGTGGAATATAGAAAATAGATATCATCAGTTGGGGGGAGGCCGAGGAAACTCTTGGGGTGATGAAAAAAGATCTTAGCTCAAGAACCATGAAGCAAAGCCTGAAAAGCCACTACCACCACCAGTCCAGAATAGAGCAGGAAGTTGGAGACCTCAGATAGGAGGTGTCTGGGGGCGGGGGGCGGGGAGTGGCTAAAGAAAAAGAAAATGATAGATTATTCTGACAGAGTTGACTGTGTGGAAAACTGTGTTGAGAACTGTTCTATAGTGGTTGGTGGGGGAGGGAAGATTTAGCTATAAATTCAAATAAGAAATGAAACAATTGTTATTAACTTGTCAGTGAACAATATTTATGTGATCATAATAGTAAAAAGCCCAAATATGGATTTAACCAAAATTAGTGTGATAAATATAGTGGGAGGATGGAGGTATGAAAGGGATATGAATAGAGCTAAAATCCTTTTATCATAATAGAAAATCAGTAGGTGAAATACCAAATGGATGATTTGAGAGATAGCAGAATTCCCATAATTATCTGGAATTCTGGAGGTTAATCCCGGAGTTAAAGGGCCAAGAAAGTTGAAAGAGTTATCTATGAAAAGCAAGATTGGTTTGTGAGGGATGGAGGTGTGGGGTTTGCTGCCTTGTTTATGACTCTTTTAGCACTATTTGGCTTTTTTTTTTTTTTTGAAGTATAGTTGATTTACATGTTGTGCCAATCTCTGCTGTGCAGCAAAGTGACTCAGTTATACACATACAGACATTCTTTTTTTAACATTCTTTTTCATTATGGTTTATCACAGGATATTGAATATAGTTCCCTGTGCTCTACAGTAGGACCTTGTCATTTATCCATCCTATATAAGTTTGCATCTGCTAATCCCAAACTCCCAGTCCTTCCCTCCCCCACCTGCCTCCCCCTTGGCAACCACAAGCCTGATCTCTATGTCTGTGAGTCTGTTTCTGTTTTGCAGACAGGTTCATTTGTGCTATACTTTAGATTCCACACGAGTGATACGGTGTTTGTCTTTCTCTTTCTGACTTACTGCACTTAGTATGATAATCTCTAGTTACATCCATTTTGCTGCAAATGGCTTAATTTCATTCTTTTTTATGGCTGAGTAATATTCCATTGTATATATGTACCACATCTTCTTTATCCATTCACCTGTGGATGGACATTTAGATTGTTTCCATGTTTTGGCTATTGTGAATAGCACTATTTGGCTTTGAAAATGTGTGTGTATTACTTTAATAAAAATAAGCATTCATTTTAAAAATGAGAAAGGGCATGCAGAACACCATGTAGTATGGTGCCTGGCACATAGCGGGTGTCAAAAATGTTTGTTGAACTGTACTGAGCTGTATTCGGACACAGCTGGAGCTCACTGCCCAAGCCCCTGTCCCGGGATGTCTAAGAATGAGACTCTCAGAAGCCTCTATGGATTTTTTTCCCTAAGAAATTCCTTAGGAGGAAACTTAAGGGAGGGCTGGAGCTAAAGCCCAAAATCTTTTCAACACGTTGCACTTCCTGACTCTGTTCACCTCTCAGAGAATTCCAGAAACAGATAGAGGGTGGTGGGCACTGGAACTCAGAACTGGGATCCTGAAGCCTGGGAAGGGATTGAAAATCCCCAACTCTTCTCCGTGTTCCTTCCAACCAATTCTCCCCTCCATTCAGCACACTCGCATTGGAACTTATTCTTAGAGATACAGTAATGAGCAAGACAGACATAGCGCCTGCATTTTATGCTGAGACATTAACTCGTAGTTACTACGAAAGGTGAGTTTATTAAGGGGATATGTGAGAGCAGGACACCCACCCCAGTTCAGACTGTCACATGAATGACATCTGCTCTTTTAACTTCCCTGGACTCTGAAGCTAATTCTCATCTGATATGTTATCAAGTCCCACCCCCCACCCCCAGTCTCTTTCCTCAGAACATACTTTATTTGCAAATCTTAAAACTAATGATAGTCTATGCGTGGTTTAAGTGACATAACTGAGAAGTAGCAAAATTTTGGGTCCCAGAAATACTTAATAAAATAAAAGCAGCTATACTAGTCATCGAGCACTTATGCTGGAACAGGCACCGTGCTGTAAACATCACCTTTATTATCTAATGTAGGGGCAGGACAGGAATAAAGATGCAAACGTAGAGAATGGACTTGAGGACACAGGGAGGGGGAAGGGTAAGCTGGGACGAAGTGAGGGGGTGGCATGGACTTTATATATATATATATATATACACTACCAAATGTAAAATAGATAGCTAGTGGGAAGCAGCCGCCTAGCACAGGGAGATCAGCTCAGGGCTTTGTGACCACCTAGAGAGGTGGGATAGGGAGACGCAAGAGGGAGGAGTTGTGAGGATATATGTATATGTATAGCTGATTCATTTTGTTATAAAGCAGAAACTAACACACCATTGTAAAGCAGTTATACTCCAATAAAGATGTTAAAAAAATAATAACATTCATAATAACCCTGTGAGATATATATATATATATATATATATATATATTTATTTATTTATTTATTTATTTATTTACTACACATGCAGAAACTAAGGTTCAGAGTGATTAAGTAACTTATTTAAGGTCAGGTGGTAAGTGACTCAAAATCAATATTCTTACCCCTTTTTCCTCCCACTTCCCTGTTTCTAGTAACACGGCCCAGAGTGAATGAACTTTGTTGAAACACACGTCACATGGTTAATGACTATTAAGTTTTCAGGCAACTAAGACCTCTAGGTCATTTTTCCAGCATTGAGCCATGGTGGAAGAAGTGGGAGGGGAAGTAGCCCTACAGAAAAGGGGTGTCATCTGGAGCAACTCCTCCCGGACTTCAAGTTCTCCTCCAAGGCTCCCTCCTTCAGTTCTGTGTTGTTCATTCCTCACTATGACAGGGATTTCCAGTTGGCATCAAATATACATTTCTCCCTTTCCCCCCTTGTAATAGAACTCCCCTTTTCAGATTGGCACGTGACCACCCAGAATAGGCTACCTAGTTCTGGCCAGATGGGATGTAGGCAGAAGTGTTATGTGTGATTTCTGGAGATCAGAGCTACATTATGAAGTTGGTGGAGCAAACAAGAGAGAAAGCTGAGCCTCTGGTGACCATGGTGGTGCCAGGCCAGCCCCGGAGTTCCTGTCCCTGGACTTTGTTGACATGAGAGGAAAGTAAACGCCTTTGAAAAGCTACTGTTATTTTGGGTTTCTTTCACACATAACCAAACCTAATCCTATGTGACATGCTCAGAAATGAAATAACACCATTCCTTCAAGAAGACCTTCTTCTTTCTACTACTAGACGCTCTCGAGATTCGCTAACATCATCCTTCCATCTACCAATCCATTTATCCGTCCATCCATTCATCATTCTTCATCCATCCACCCATCCATCTTTCCATTTATTCATCACTTAGTAGACACTTATTGAATGCCTCTCTTGCACCAGGCATTGGATTAAGTCCTGAGTTACATAGTTGGACAATCTTATTCTCTGCCCTCACAGAGCTGCCTATAAAGAAAAGCTTTCAACAAGGAAGGTTTTCCTTCCATAACAATAGTGCCCAGCTGCTACTGAAAGAAAAGGAAAAAATTGGCTTAGTGGAGTCAGTCTCATCCATGAAACATATTTACCACTCACTTTACTTTACTGGGAGAGAAATAGGCCTAGAGAATGCAAGAGTGGCCTATCTACTTTTGGGGGATTGCATCTTTCTGTCAAATGAAAGGGGCCAAGTTCCCATTCTCAGTCAGGAGGAGACAGAACCACATTACTTACTTTAACAGAAATAATTTAATATAAATAAATCATTGTTAAATCTATATTGAAAAACTGACAGGGGAAAAAAAAAAGTACTCCAAGGGTAACACAGAAGTAGCAACTGCAAAAAGCAGCTACCATCCAAAGAGAAGAGGGGGGAATTATTAAAATGTAGAGGCCTGGAGGAGGAGGCTTGAGGAGCTGAAGCTCAGACACGAGGATCTGGGGAACAGGAACTGTTTTATTGGTGTTGGTGTCTCTGGGCCCAGAAAAGGTGCTCCATGGGGGTAGGAGCCCAGACCTTTAAGAAGGAAGCATCAGACTCCTGGTGTTGATATCCTAAGACGGCACAGTTAGACTGGTTCTGCAAGTATTGGAAAAATAGTAAACTGACTGCAATCGCTGCTATTGAACAAAATTGTCATTGCTACAGTGATGCTGATCAGAATAGGAGCCAAACAGGAATGAACAAGTCCCTTCTTCCTCCTCCAGCCTTGGGTCTCCCTCCAGTGCCCCTTCTTGACAGAGCCAAACAGAGATCCAGCAGGCAAAGCAGAAATGTGGTTTGCAGAGTTTAAGGATTATTAGGAGTGGATCTGAAGCCAAGTAATGAAGGCCTAATAACTGGTACACACCTCCTGTTATGGACTGAATGTTTGTGTAACCACCCAATCCATACGTTGAATCCCTAGTCTTCAATGTGAAGGTATTTGGAGATGAGGCCTTTGGGAGGTAATTAGGGTTAGATGGGATCAAGAGGGTGGGGCTCTCATGACGGGATTAGTGCCCTTAAAAGAAGAGACATCAGAGAGCTGGCTCTTCCTCTCCACATGCACACAAAGAAGAGGTCACGTGGTCATATGGCCAGATGGTGGCCTCCTACAAGCCAGGAGAAGAGGCCTCAGAATGAAACCTACTTGGCCGGCACCTTGACCTTGGAGGTCCCTGACTCTAGAACCATGAGAAATAAATTTCCGTTGTTCAAGCCACCTAGTTTATGCTTATTTGTTATGGCAGCCCCAGCAGACTAAGACATTCTGCAGTGACCTTGACATGGAAACTTTTCAAGGTTGGTGAAATGCTCTGAAGTTGTCAAATATGGAAGTGAGCACATCAAGAGTTATCTTCTGAGACTCACCTCAATCAGTTCTCCAGCACCCCAAGTCTTAGAGAAGAATGTGAAGGTCATCCCAGAGATTAAGCTTCCTTGGACAAGACATTTTTGCACAATGTTTCTCCAAATCTTCATTCTTCAGAAATCACCCGTTGTCCTTCAGGAATCACCCCAGGAGGCAGGGGGGTTGGTTGGGGGTTGATCAGGAACTATTAATCAACAGTCAAGTCGTATTCTTTCAGCTTCATAAAGTCTCAAGGCTTAGCTTTAGCAGTTTATTAAATTACCAGAATGCCAAGAAAAATAGCTTTAATAACACATTTCTGTCTATGTATTATTTTTTTATAAGCCAGAGTGGAGAATAAAAAGGCTCCCTACCATTTAAAAGAGCATTTTTAAAATTAAAATGAACGTGTTAGAGGGATTATTTTTTAACTCAAAAAATAAGCCATTGATTCAGGATGTGATTACTCTTAGCTGAAATTTTATAGCTAAATCTTTGGTGTAAAGGAAGGAGGAGAAATGGTTTTCCTTGAGAGGTTTAAAAGTATATTCATTAGAACAGGTGGATGGGCAGTTCACTTTGTCCTCTAGTGTGGTTTAGTGTTACAAACACTGGTTTCAAGAATTATGATGTTAAAGAAGCTGAGATGGAATTGCCATCTAGGGGACCAGCTGGTCACCCAGATGGGGTCTCATGAGGGACACAGCTATGGTGAAGAGCCCACAGTTCAGACTCTGCTTCTGAGCTTTGCAAATTCAAGAACGTTATCAGGGCCCTTATATCTGACCAAATTCCTAGGTTGATGTATAAACCCAACTAAAACTTATTTCTAATGAGACACCCCTCAGTAATTTTTGACAATCACTTACTGAGCTCCAGATATGAGACAGGCACCATGCTATGAATCCTAGATAAAATGGTAAACTAATTACAGTCCCTGCCCAAGCAGAAAGAGCTTATGGTGTGGGTGACAGGGAGAGTGGAAGATATAAATAAATATAACACAAGATGTTTTTTATAAGAGTAGAACATAGTTGTGGAGATACAGATGATCAAAGTATTCATTTCCTATTGCTATGCAACAAATTACTCCAAAATGTAGTGGCTTAAAACAAAAACACTTATTATCTCAGTTTCTGTGGGCCAGGAACGTGGGCATGGTTTAGTTGAGTCCTCTGCTTTAGCGTCTCTTATAGGCTAAAATCCAAGTGTCTGCTGGGGCTGCAATCTCACCAGAAGGCTCAGCTGGGGAGGATCCACCCTCAAAGTGAGCATTCATGAATTTGTTGGCAAGATTCAATTCCTTGCAGGGGTTTCCTTGGTTTCTTGCCACAGGGACCTTTCCATAGAGCATATCACAAAGACAGAAAGCAAGCAAGAAGGCAAGAAAGAGTGCCAGCAAGTGTCCACTTACCTAATCATGGAAGTGGCAGCCTGTAATTTTGCCATATTCTATTCATTAGAAGTGAGTTACAAGGTCCAGCCCACACTCAAGAGGAAGGGAGTACATGAAGGCTAGGGAGCTTCCTGGAACAATGAAGCCAGAAAACAGAGTCATTAGTAGCAGTTCTAGAATCATTTGAGTTGAATTCAAAGCCTGGATTCAAAACTCACAGTCTCTTCCTAAGTCTCTTCTCTAAAACGGACATGTTTTATTCAACATACGTTTATTGAATACCTACCATGTGCCAAGACCTGTTGAGAGATATGAGGATCAGCAATGAACAAAACCAGGTCCCTGCTCTGATGGGGTTTGCAGCATAGTGAGGGAAGGAATGAACCTTACTACTCTTATCAGAGGCATCTGAGTGGAGGGCAGCAAGGGAGTAAGATGCAGAGACCTGGAGAACAGAGCTTTCCAGGCAGAAGGAATTATAAGGGCAAGGAACAGTAATAGTACATATTTCATATGGTTGTTGTCAAATTAAATAAAACACATGTTATAACCAGGGGTGATAAGGGCCATGCAGAAAAGTAAAACAGAGTAAGGGTTGAAGAGTGGGGAAGTGAGTTATTCTTATCCTATTTTCTTTTCTTTTGGTAAGCTTTATTTTAAAATTATTTCAAATATATAGAAGTTGCAAGAATAGTTGACAAGAAGCTCCAGTATACCTTTCCCTCAGGACTCCTAACTGTTAACCTTTTACCGTTTTATTTTATTTTATTATTTATTTTCAGAACCATTTGACAATAAGTTGCAGATATGGAGCCCCTTTTACCCCTAAATACTTCAATGCATATATTCTAAGAGCAAGCACATTTTCTTTACACAGCCACACAAGACAATTATCGAAATCAGGAAATTAATACATTATCTTTTTTGCAGACCTTATTACATTTTTACCAGTTGTACCAATCATGCCCTTTATACTTAAAAAAAAAAAAAAAAAAAAAAAGCTGCTTTCTCTGGTCCAGGATCCAAATCCAGGATCACATGTTCCATTTAGTTGTCATGTCTCTTTAACCTCCTTTAATTGGGAAGAGTCGCTCAGCTTTTCTTTGTCTTGACATTTTTGAAGAGTCCAGGCTAGTGATCCCTCCATTGGGGCCTATCTGGTAAGACAGGAAAACCATGGAAGTAACATATCCTTCTCAGTGCGTCATGTTAGGAGGCATATGCGGTAGCATTATTCCACTGCTGGTGATATTAACTCTGATCATTTAGATAAGGTGGTGTTTCCCAGCTTTCTCCATCATAATGGCTCTAATTTTTCCTTTATAATTAATAAGTATTTTGTGGGGAGATACTTTGAGCCTGTATAGCTATCCTGTTCCACTGATGATTCTTGCCTGAATCAGTAACTAATACGATGGTTGCCAAATGGTGATGTTCTCATTCCGTCATTCCTTCTGCATTTATTAGTTGGTACTCTACGATGAACTATTTTTAGGTAGAGCCATCAGGGAAGGCATCTCTGAGGAGGTGACATTTGAATGGAAACCAGAAAGGAGTAAAGGAATGAACATGAAGTTTATCTGGAAGAGTGTGGGGCAGGGGAAACTCTAAATGCAGAGAATAAAAATAATATGTACTTCATGTGGCTGTTGTGAAAAGTCAATACAAAACTATATGTAAAGGGTGGTGTACAGACTTTAGAAATAATTCCATAAAAAGAAATGACTGTTGTTATCAAATAGTGACATCTAAGCTAAGAGATCCAAAAGGGAAGAGGGCCGGGGTAGTAAAGTTGAAAGGGAGCTGGGGGAGTCCAACTGCAGTGGGCAGAATTCTAAGATGATTCCCAAAGAACCCCATCCTTGTATAATCCCCTCTATCTCGAGGTGGGAGGAGCCTGTTTATAGGATGGGATATTGCTTCCATGATTAGGTTATGTTACATGGCACAGTTGACTGAGAAAGGAAGCTTATCTTCAGTGAGCCTGACCTCATCACATGAGCCCTTCAAAGGGACAATGCTCTTCTTGAAGAAAGAGATCAAAGTCAGAGAGATTCGAAGCACATGAGGTGTTTGACGTGTGAGAAGTTCTCCATGGCTGGCTTTGAAGACAGAGTTGCCCATGTGACAGGGAGAGGAGAGTGGCCTCTTGGAGCTGAGTGTGACACCCTGAGTGCATAGCCAACAAGGAACTGAGCTCTGATAACCACCTGAATGAGTTTGGAAGAAGACCCGTGAGGTCTGGTGAGAATGCAGCCATCTGACACTTGGATTTCAGACTCACGAGAACCTGAGCAGAGAGCCTGGACTTCTGACCTATAGAAATCATGAGATGATATAGGTGCCATCTTAAGTTGCTATGCGTGTATTAATTTGTGACGCATCAATAGGACACTAACACACCTAGGGAACAAGGTTAAGGAAGATCTTGAAGAGAAAGAGGGCATGAGAACCCTGAGGAAAGAAGATAGCTCAGCTCAGCCAAAACACAGTGCTGGAAAACGGAGTGGGGCTATAGAGGTAGGCAGTCTGTTCAAGCAGCCCAGGTGTTCACATCACTCTAGTTCCGCATTTACTGAGGACCTTGGTGCCAGGTCTTGTGCCGAGACACACTGGAGACCCAGAGATAAATAACACACAATGATGCTCTCAAGGAGCTCGCAGGCTGGTGGAGAAATCAACTCAGTGGGTCATCAGAGGCATGGTGATTGGCCTCTCTCGTGGAGATTTTGTTCACTCAGGTAACTCAGTGCCTAGAAGAGTGCCTTGTGCTTAGCCGGTGATAATAACTCTTTGTTGAGTTGAATGGAATTAAAATGATATTTCACCTCAGCAGGTGATTTTCAACCAGGGACCAATGTCTGTAGACATTTTTCGTTGCCACAACTAGGGAGGTGCTACTGGCACCTAGTGGGAAGAGGTCAGGGTTGCTGCTAAACATCCTGCAATGCACAGGACAGCCCTCCACAGCTAAGAATTACCTGGTCCAAAACAGTGCCAAGGCTGAGAAACCATGATCTAAACAATGGTGAGAGCTGATGAAACCTTTGCTCTTCCCAGCAGAGAACAATTCTCTAATGCTTGTTATTCTAAAGCCTGTATCCTCTCGCTTGGACAAGATAGGATCAACAGTGAAATTCCCCTTTGCTGGATCCTCTCAGGGCTTTGTGAAGTTCAGCCCCCTTCTGAAGTTCAGCTTCCTTCCACTGGCATTTCTTGCAATACTATCAGTGTCATTGATTAGAATCCAGTGGACCTCTTGTGCTGTTATGCTCAATCCCCAGCTTTGATTTGGGAGGTACCAAGTGGTATACTGGTCAATATTTGACAACCAGCTCTCAAAAAGATACACATATACTGTACCTATGTACATACATTTATTAAAATTCTACTGATATAAAGGATGTGTTTCACACAACCTGCAAATAATTTAATATACAACACTAGTTATCATAAATTCCATAGGGCCAGTTGATTCTCATAGAATGCTTTTCATTCTCATAGAATGCTTTCATTGTGTCTATAGCCAACCTAAGGAAGCTTTGGTGAATGGGTGTAGTTCTGACATGAATACTGGCTGATATTTTCTTTTACATTAATGAGTGAGATGAACGTGAAACCACAAAGGCATGCCAGAACACCATTCGTTCATCAACGATGTGAGCGACTGCTTTGCTGAGCCAGATAATCATTTTCAAATACTGGAAGAATATTTCCTCAATTTTTATGCCATTCACAATGCAACATTTACAGACATGACAGGCTTTTAAGTTTAATCTGCATTATTGACATTTTCTTCATCACTTTCGTAAGTCCAATCAACAGAACAATAAATCAAGTCCTGATTTGTAGCATTTTCTGATTTACATGGGTGTAAATACTCCCACCTTGGCCGATGTCAAGCCATCGACGTGATGTCACTGAATTGGGAAGAGATCGTAATCGCACACCTTTATGTGGTATTTCCACCATACAGGTATAATAGAAGTAAGTAACTTTAAAAGAATAGATGGTAGTAAAATGCAAAATAATTGGGAAGTATATGAGTCCTGAGTATTTGTTATCTTTGTTTTTAATAAAATGTATTTAACTGTAGGTTTAGAGAATTGAATTTTTAACAATGTCTGTGCTTAACAACCGGTTCACAAAATTCCAGAAAATTTAACAGTTGGCTTTTGGAAGCTGGTATGGGCTGGTTCTAGCAACATCTCTGCTTTACCTAGTTAGGGCCCTGTGCTGATAGTAAAGCTTCCTCTCTAATTAACACTTTAAACAGATGCACTCATGAAGAGTTATCTTATGTCTGAGTTCTGGGGATCATACACTGACCATACACACACAGTGTGAATGTAGTGACCACATAGGAGCCCATCCTGTCACCATTTCATGTCTGCCAGTCCTGTTGGCCTTATCAGCATAAGAAGAAGACATCTGACTTTTGTTTTAAACTGGTGGAAGCTCTTGGCTTTTCCTTGCCCAGCTTCCTGTGGGGTTCCCTTCCAGGCAGCAGTAGTGGTGAGCAG
Source organism: Monodon monoceros (assembly GCF_005190385.1). Taxonomy (NCBI): domain Eukaryota; kingdom Metazoa; phylum Chordata; class Mammalia; order Artiodactyla; family Monodontidae; genus Monodon; species Monodon monoceros. Next base: position 153,919,559 of record NW_021703774.1, on the reverse strand, counting down.
GACAGAGGAGGAAATGTGGCTTCCCAAATCCTTAATATATTAACACCGGCTGCCACATTCTTGCAGGAGAAACATACAAGAAATTACCTCCTCAAGACAATTTCAAGGCTCAGTATATTCTTTTTTTTAACATCTTTATTGGGGTATAATTGCTTTACAATGGTGTGTTAGTTTCTGCTGTATAACAAAGTGAATCAGCTATACATATACATGTATCCCCATAGCTCCTCCCTCTTGCATCTCCCTCCCACCCTCCCTATCCCACCCCTCTAGGTGGACACAAAGAACCCGAGCTGATCTCCCTGTGCTATGCGGCTGCTTCCCACTAGCTATCTACCTTACATTTGGTAGTGTATATATGTCCATGCCTCTCTCTCGCTTTGTCACAGATCACCCTTCCCCCTCCCCATATCCTCAAGTCCATTCTCTAGTAGATCCGTGTCTTTATTCCTGTCTTACCCCTAGGTTCTTCACGACATTTTTTTTTCTTAAATTCTATATATATGTGTTAGCATACGGTATTTGTCTTTCTCTTTCTGACTTACTTCACTCTGTATGACAGACTCTAGGTCTATCCACCTCATTACAAATAGCTCAATTTCGTTTCTTTTTATGGCTGAGTAATATTCCATTGTATATATGTGCCACATCTTCTTTATCCATTCATCCGATGATGGGCACTTAGGTTGTTTCCATCTCCGGGCTATTGTAAATAGAGCTGCAATGAACATTTTGGTAC
>NW_021703774.1:153823903-153913820 GCF_005190385.1 Monodon monoceros | reverse complement strand
CCAAAGGGCAATGGGAAATCCTTTACTGATTTTAAGGAGGAGGGTGGCAGGCCTAGGTTTGTGTTTTTAAAGACCACTGTGGTTTTTGCATAGCACTTAGCATGGAGTCCAGCACCTAGTAAATGTGAGTATTAAATTGGAGAATGCCCAGTATGTGCAGCAGGTACAAAAGTGGGGCTCAGTAAATGTGCACCTCCACCCCCTTTGCCCTCTGCTTGTTCCTGAGGCTGCTTCTATCAGAAGGAGCCTCCAGCGAAAGTGGAGTCTTAAGTAGGACGTAGCCTTGCCCAAGGGCACTGAAGTTTAGATGGAGCCTGTTAGCTGAGGCCAAAGGCAGGAAGCAAAGGCGAGTGCTCTGTGTGCTTTGAAACTTTCATAGTCGCTGAACTTTGACAGTTAAAAAAAAGAGGGACCGTGGAGTGAAGAGTTAATGAGGCAAATAGGAATTTTTAAAAAAAAAGGAAAGAAAGAAAAAGCAAAACCGGTGACTGATGGTTAAGGCAGGAAGTCTGACTTAACATGGGTTACTAGACTCAGGAGCGCTCCTTTTCTGGGTCATGGCCAAAAGGCAGACAACATGCTTCGCCTACAGGAAGCAAGGCTTGTCGGCTTGCCATCCCTGTCTGCACGTGGAAATGAATGCACAGCTACAGGAGGAAGATGAGAGTGTAATTTGGAGATAGAAGTAGTCAAAGGAATTCAACTGAGAAATAACATCCTGGCACAAACTTAAGACACAAAAATAAAATCAATTTCACAAGACCCAGAAAGCCTGATTCTTGTGAAGTGCCCTCATAGAATCTCAACAAGCTCAGGCATCTCCAGTCTCCTAACTCCTCCCACCACCATGCCTCTGCTCCAGCCTCCGTGGAAATTTGCAGTCTCTCCATCCCTCATCTGCCTTTGTCCAGGGTGGCCTGGGGCCATCAGTCCTGCTGCTGCCCCCTCCTCATCCTAGGCCCTCTGGGTCCAGAGGTCCACCAGACCCACCTCACTGAGTAAAGGCACCTCCCGTGTGCCACCCCACCCCTCCTGGCCTCTGACTGCCTGGAACTTGGACTGGCATCACCGTCTCCTCTGACACCTGGACTGTCTCCCGTGTCAGGGCAGTGTGGCTCAGTAGTTAAGCATAGCGTCTCAACCAGTATCTGGCATTGGTCAGACAGACCTAGCGTTTTGAGAAGTGGCCAAGAGAGCAAGCTTTGGTGCCAGGTTGCCGGGGTCTAATTCCTAGCTTCCCCCACTTACCGCCATAAAAATAAAATTAGTGTGCTATCTTGGATAGGTTATCTCACATGTGTGAGCCTCAGTTTTCTCATCTGTAAAATGGGGATAAAAATGTTACCTACCTCTGGGAGCTGAGGGGTTTATGAAATGAATTCATACGTGTTAAGAACTGAGAACAGTTTTGGACACATAGTAAGCATTCCGTGTATGTTAGATGCTATTATTTGAATCCCCTCCCTACCAGGTGCCAGCTGTGAAACCTCGTGCACGTGATTTAGTCTAAGTTCCAGCTTCAACACTTACTTCCTTGTTCCCCTGCAGCCACGCATTCATTCCCATGAGCAAGCAGGAGTGGTTAACAGACAAGCCTTGTCCTCTAAGCTCAGAATGTTTTCTATTGGTTGGGCCGTGACCCAGATAATGACTACTCACCTGTATTTAGTAACTTGTGTCATTCAGTCTCTTTTCTCCCTGAAGGATTTGTCAGGAGCTACACTTTTATACTTCATTCCTTTTGCCTCCTTCTGTCTCAAACTTTTGGTCAAGATTTCATGCCTGTTTTTTGTGTTATTTTGAATGCAGAGTTCTGTGATTTCCAAATGCAAAGCCCAGGCCATCTCAAGAATGGGGTTAATCATAGGATTACAGGAGACATGGCAGGCAGCCTGGATGAATGGCCTCGGCAGCTATCAGAGCTGCAAATAGGGAGCCATCCTGGACTCCTTCCTTTCCTTCACCTCTGACATCCAGCTGGTCACTAAGTTCCATCAATTTGGACTTTTAAACATTTATAATTTTTTAAGACAATTTTTAAGAGCAGCAAACTTGCGAGGAAAGTACAAAGGGTTCTCATTTCCCCTCTACCCACTCATCATTATTAATGTCTCCCATCAGAGTGGTGCATTTGTTACAATTGATGAACCTACATTGACACATTGTAATCACCTAAAGTTCACTCTTGATGTTGTACGTTCTATGCACTTGGACAGATGTAGAATGACATGTATCCATCACTATGGTATCATTCAGAGAATTTTTACTGCCCTAAAAATCCTTGGTGCTCCACGTATCCATCCCTCCCCCAAACCCAAGTCTGACTTTTGAATGCCTCCTGAATATGCCTCTCTCTGCCATCTTCACCACCATATGTCTAGTTCAGACCACCTGGATCTCTCATCCCATCACTGCAAAAGTCCCCAGAGACTGATGGCTCTGTCTTCAATGGGGCTTCCCTTCTGTAATCCATCCTGCCTCTGTGGTGGCCAATGTGACCTTTCCAAAACAGAAACCTGACTCTGTCCTTCCCCTACTTAAAACTGTCTCATTTCTCCTCATTGCCTCAGAGGATGCCCAGACTTCAATGAGGAGGATTATCACTCCCCACCTTTCACATCGAAAATGTTTCTAAACACCTCCCTGCACCTCAGCCCATGACAGAGATTGTACTTTTCGTCACTGTCAAAAGGGAAAATGCATAATGCCCAAACATACTAGGACCATTAAGTGCATCTGAATTATAAAAATCATGGCAATATTTATTTACATCTAAAAATAGTAGCATATGTATTTACAGTCTTTATTCATTCAACAGGCAATATTTGGTGCACATAAGAATTTGAGAACTCCTTCCACATAACTTTATGATTCTCCCCAAAGTTCTCTGGGGGCTCAAAGGATAAAAATAGTTGGCCTAGAACTTAAACTCTAAGCTCTTTTTCCCTCTAGCTCTCCTAAAAGGCTTTTGGGCACACTGTCTTCCCATGTACAGCCAAGCTCCAGTTGTGGGAATCTCTTTGTTTCTTCAGGACACCCCAGAACCTTCTACACCTTCTCAGAGGGTCTCTGCCTCCAACCTTCTCTCTGGCAAATCCCTACCCCTTTTAACCCCATCTCAAATGTCATCTCCTCTGACATTTTGCTACTTTTCCCTCTATACAGAACTCAATTAGCACCAAGCTTAGTGTGTTGGAATTATATGTTGATATATCCTTTTCTCCCTTTATAAAGTTTTCATGGGAAGATACCTTGCCTGCTTCATCATCTTTGCACCTCATCCACTGACACAGCTCCTACAATTGGTAGTTGCTTGATAAATGTTGGACTAATGAGTGGAGGAAGGAACAGTCTCTAAAGAGATTTGATCTCATTGGTGCAGATGTGCTAATGGGAGAGAGCCAACAGGCTGTCCAAGGTAAAGGATGTGCATTTTGATAGAGCCCTGGAGGAGTAGTAGATGTTGGGTCTGTCATGCCATCCAGGAGGATGGGTGGCACAGGGCACCTTTGTATCAGAGGTGATTTTCTGATTGTGGCTTTAGAAGGGAACCTAGTGGGCTGCTCATCATCTTATGGAGAATTTGCCCCTGAGATCCCAGCTGCCTCAGGATACAATGAACACGTGCTGGTAGCCAGCACCTTCACCGTCCATTGCTTCCACTAGAAAAGTCCGCATGTGACAGGGATCTAACCTGTGTAGGATCTAATCTATTGTCTAACATCCTAGTATTCAGAGGAGATATTTGATGGAGAGAAGAGGCAGCAGATATCAGCAATATCCATGGATGATGGAAATGGCAGGGTGAAGGCTGTTTCCCCAGCCAGCTACAGCACTGCCTGCCACCCCAAAATTCAACTCCAACCTGGAAGCAGGATGGTAAGATCTATTCTGCTCAGGGTCCATAGATTCAGGGGTCTCAAGGGTCAAGAGGTCTGGGTTTAAGTTCCAGTTCTGCCATTGAAATGCTATGTGCTTTTAAAATTTTATATTCACAAATATTATATTCATACAAAAGGATAATTATAATGTATGTTTCCAAAGAAAAAGAATAAAAATCTACGTTACCATCACTCAGCATAAGTAGAATATTGCCAACACCTCTAGCTTTTTCTTCATGCCTCACTGCAAACCCATATTCCTTCCTAACCCTCCCAGAGGTAACCAGTTTATTGCATTTTATGTTTGTCATTCTCTTGCTTTTCTTTATAGTTCTCCCACATACATAAGCATGTAGATGATATATATGTTTATGCACTTTAAATATGGACTCCAATCTGTTCTTTTTTTTTCAATCGATGTTATTCATTCACGTTGATGCTTTTAATAGTTCTTCACTCATACTGATGTATGAATATAATACAATTTTCCTGAAGTTGGGTCTTTGGGATGTTCCTAATTAATAGCTATTACGAATAAAGCTACTATGAACATTTAAGTATCAGTCTTTGTACAGGAAAATGTATTCAGGTCTCTTAGATAAATATGTAGAAGTGGAATTGCTACGTTTATGGAAAATATAGGTTTAACATTATAAGAATCTTCCGAACTGTTTTCCAAAATGGTTGTACCATTTTACATTCCCACCAGGAATCTATGAGAGCTCTGTTGTTGCATTTCCCTGTCAGCACTTAGCATTATCAGTCTTGTTAGTTTTAGCCATTCTAATGGATGTCTAGATGTATCTCATTGTGATTTTCATTTTTATTTTCCTGATGATTAATGACATTCAGCATTTTTTATGTACTTATTTTTCATTCATATATCTTCTTTGGAGAAGAGTCTGTTCAAATCATTTGCCCATTTTTTATTGTTTGTCTTTCTATTATTGAGTTGTAAGAATTCTTTATATGCTCTGTATACAAACCCTTTGTCAGATACATACATGTGAATATCTTCTTTTAGTCTGATACTTGCTTTTAACTTTTTAATAACATCTTTGGAAGATCAGAGATTTTTAATATTTATGCAGACCCACTTGCCAATTTTGTTTTTATAGTTTGAATCTTTTGTGTCCTAAAAAATGTTTGCCATCCTTTAGATCATAAAGATTTTCCTCTAAAATTTTTATAGTTTTAGTTTTTATGTTAGATATATGATCTTTTTCAAGAAAATATTTGTGGGTGGGGTAAGGTAATGGTCAAGGTTCATTTTTTTTCTGTATGTCTATCCAATTGTACCAGCAACGTATGTTGAAAAGACTACCCTTTCACCATAGAATTACCTTGGAGTCTATGAAAGAATAATGCCCCTCCCCTCAAAAGAAGTTCATGTCCTAACCTAAGAATATGTTAGGTGAATATGTTGCTAATAAGATGACCTTAAAATAGGGAGATTATCCCAGATTGCTTGGGTTGACTCAATGTAATCACAGAGGTCCTTAAAAATGGAAGAAGGAAGCAGAATAGAAGTTAGAGGCATGAAATGTGAAAAGTACTTGACCCACCACTGCTAAATTTGAAGATGGAGAAAGGGGCCACAACCCAAGGATTGAGGGCAGCCTCTAGTAGCTGGAAAAGGTAAGGAAACATTCTCCTCTAGATCTTCTAGAAGGAACAGAGCCTTGCTGACATGGTGACTTTTGCCCAGTGGGACCCGGGCCGGATTGCTAATTTACAGAACTCTAAAATAATAAATTCATATTGTTTTAAGCCACCAAGTTGGTGGTAATTTGTTACAGCAGCAATGAAAAATTAATACAGTGCTATCAATTAACCATACATATGTGGATCTATTGCCATACTATTCCACTGATCAATACATTTCCCTGTCTTGCTTACTGTACTTTTATATTCAGCTTTATATCAAATCTTGAAATCAGACAGCATAAAAGTCCTCCATTTGTCCTTCTTTTTTAAAATAGTCTTCGTTATTCCAGTTCCTTTGCATTTTCATATGAATTTTAGAATCTCCTTTTCAATTTCTGTATAAAAGCCTACGAGGGTTTTGCTTAGGATTGCATTGAATCTTTAGGTCAGTTTGGGGAAAACTGGCAAACATCATAACAATATTAAGACCTGATCCATGAACATGATATATCTTTTCATTGTTTAGTCTTTTACACTTTCTGTCTTTGTTTTGTAGTTTTTAGTGCATAGGTCTGAATATACTTTATTAAATTTATCCCTAAGTATTTCATGTTTTGTGATATGACTGTAAATGGCATGGTTTGCTCATTCCAATTTCCAACTGAAAGCTGGTAGTATATATAAGTACAATATATTTTGTATATTAACCTTGCTAAACTTGCTTATTAGTACTGGTGACATTTTTGGGTACGTTGCTTAGAATTTTCTACTTAGAGCCTCTTAAAATCCTCTTCTTGTCATTTTCTACTGCCTAGGACTGCCGGTACAATGTTGAACAGAAATGGTGATAATAGACTTCTTCGTCTTTTTCCCAATTTAGGAGGTAAAGCATTTAGTCTTTCACTACTAGGTTTGATTTAGGGTATTTTTGGTTTTGTTTTTGTTTTTTCTGTAGGGTATTTTTTGCAGATGTCCTTTTTCAGGTTGAGAAAATTCCTTTTTATTCCTGGTTTGCTGAGGGATTGTATCATGAGTAGGTCTTGAAGATTTCAAATGCTTTTTTCTATTTCTTGAGGTGATAGTACAGATTTTCTTTTATTCTGTTAATATGCTGAATTACACGGATTGATTTTTTTAATGTTAACCAATACTGCCTTCCTGGAATGAACCCCAATTAGTCAAGATGTATTATCTTTTTATATATTGCAGGATTAAATTTGCTAATGTTTTGTTAAGGATTTTGTGTCTATGTTCACAAAGGTTATTAGCTTATAGTTTGCTTTTCTTGTAATATCTTTGTCTAGCTTTGGTTCATGATAATTCCAGACTCATAACATTATTTGGAAAGTGTTTAACTCCTATTTTCTGAAAGGTCTTGTGTATAACTAGTATTATTTTTCCCATCAATATTTTATAGAACTCAAAGTCATCTGGACCATGTGTTTTCTTTGAGGGAAGACTTTAAGGATTCAATTTCACTAATAGGTATAAGACTATTCAGATTCCTTGCTTCTTTTTAAGTGAGCTATAGTATAATTTGTCTTTCAAGGAATTAGCCTATTTTACCTAAAGTATTGAATTTGATAGCCTAAAGTTGATAACAATATTCCCTACATGATATGTAGTGGTGGTCCCTCTTTCATTCCTGATATAGGTAATTTGTACCTTCTTCTTTAGTTCTTGATCAATCTCACTATGGTTTTATCAACCATTATATTGTTGATTTTACTATTTTCTCAATTTTCAGTCTGCTTCCTATTTTATTAATTTCTGTTCTTATCTTATTTCTTTCCTTCTACTTACTTTGTTCTTAATATGTTATGCTTTTTTATTTTCTGAAGATGAAAGCTTAGAAAACTGATTTTAGACTTTTCTTCTTTTCTAATGTAAGCATATAAATTATACATTCTTCTTGAAGCGCTCTCTTAGCTTCATTTCACAAATTTTGATATGTTTTGTTTTTGTTTTCATTCAACTCAAAATACTTTCTAATTTCTCTTGTGATTTCCTCTTTGATATGGATTATTTAGAAATGTTGCTTCAGAGCTTCCCTTCCGTGGTGGCGCAGTGGTTGAGAGTCCGCCTGCCGATGCAGGGGACGTGAGTTCATGTCCCTGTCCGGGAAGATCCCACATGCCACGGAGCAGCTGGGCCTGTGAGCCATGGCCACTGAGCCTGCGCGTCCGGAGCCTGTGCTCCGCAACGGGAGAGGCCACAAAGGTGAGAGGCCCGTGTACAGAAAAAAAAAAAAAAAAGAAAAAAGAAATGTTGCTTCAATTTTCAAATATCTACAGATTTTCCAGGTATATTTTTACTATTAACTTGTCATTTAATTCCCTGTATTCAGAGAACATCCTCTATATGATTTCAATTCTTTTAAATTTGTTAGGATTTGTTTTATGGTCTAGCACATGGTTAAAACTTGGTGAAAGATCCATGTACACTTGAAAGAATGTGTGGTCTGCTGTTGTTGGAAAGAATGTTCTATAAATGTCAATTATCTCCAGTTTTTTTTGTTTTGTTTTGTTTTATTTTGTTTTGTGGTACGCAGGCCTCTCACTGTTGTGGCCTCTACCGTTGCGGAGCACAGGCTCCGGACGCGCAGGCTCAGTGGCCATGGATCACGGGCCCAGCCGCCCCGCAGCATGTGGGATCCTCCTGGACCGGGGCACGAACCCGTGTCCCCTACATTGGCAGGCAGACCCCCAACCACCACGCCACTAGGGAAGCCCCTCCTTATTGTTTTTTGATCTGGATGATCTATCCATTATTGAATGTGAGGCATTGCAAGTCTCTTACTATTACTGTGTTGCTACTTTTTTTCTTCTTTCAGATCTGTCAATGTTTGTTTTATTTATTTAGACACTCTGATGTTGGGCGTAAAAATATTTATAATTGTTATACTTGCCTGTTGAATTGTCTCTTTCATCACTATGTATCGATAATTACCTTCTTTGTCTCTCCTGATAGTTTTTGACTTAAATACTATTTTCTTTAATATAAACATAGCCACTTCTGTTCTCTTTGGATGTCATTTATATGGAATATCTCTTTCTATCCCTTCACTTTTAGTTACATGTGTCCTGAAATCTAAAGTGAGTCTGCTGTAGACAGCACATAGTTGGATATTGCTTTTTTAAAAATCAGTTCAGCCATTCTATATTTCTTGATTGTTGAGTTTAATCCATTTCCTTTTAAAGTAATTGTTGATAGATTAGGCCTTACTATTGCCATTTTGTTGGTTGTTTTCTGTCTGTTTTGTAGCTCTTTTGTTCTTCTCTTGCTGTCTTCCTTTGTGATATGATTATTTTTGTAGTGATATACTTGGTTCTTTCATCTTTATTATTATTTTTAAATGTACTATAGGTTTTTTTCTTTGTGATTACCATGCGGTTTTCATGAAACTTCTTATACTTATAACAGTCTATTTTAAACTTATAACAATTACATACCAAAACTCTTCAGTTGTAACAATTTGTAGCAATTCGTGCAAAACTCTCTACACTTCTACTCTCCCTGACATTATATGTTATTTATGTCAGAATCTACGATTTTTATATTGTGTATCCTTTAATAAATGTTGTGGCTATAGTTATTCTTAATACTTTTATCTTTTATACTTGAGTTTAAAGTGGTTTGTGCACCACCAATACAGTATTACATTATTCTGTATTCGTCTATATATTTGTCTTTACTGATGAGATTTATACTTTCATGTTACTGTTTAGTATCCTTTCATTTCAACTTGAAGAATTCTTACCACTTCTTGTAAGACTGGTGTAGTGGTGACAAAATTCCTGTTTTTATTGGTCTGGGTAAGTCTTTATATCTCCTACGTTTTAAAAAGACAGTTTTGCTGGGTCTAGCATTCTTGTTTTGCAGGTTTTTCTTTTAGCACAATATAGTATCTCATTCTTTCCTGACCTGTAATGTTTCTTCTGAGAAATATGCTGATCGTCTTATGGAGGTAAGCCCTTTGTATGTGATGAGTTGCTTTTCCCTTGCCACATTCAAACTTCTCTCTTTATTTTTGACTGTTGACAATTTAATTATAATGCATCTTAGTATAGACTTCTTTAGGTTCAACATATTTGCAGTCATTTAGGTTTCATGGGCCTGGATGCCCATTTCCCTCCCCAGATTTGGGGAGTTTTCAGCCATTGTTTCTCTAACTAAGCTTTCTACCCCTTTCTTTTCCTCTTCTCCTTCTGGGACTTCCATAATGCATATATTGGTTATCTTGATGGTGTTCTATAACTCTTATAGGCTTTCTTCACTCTTTTTCTTTTCGTTTTGTTCTTCTGACTGGATAATTTCAAATGACTTGTCTTTGAATTCACTGATTCTTTCTTCTACTTGATTAAGTCTGTTGTTGAAGCTCTTGATTGAGCTTCAGTTCAGTTATATTCTTCACTTCCAAAATTTCTGTTTGATTCCTTTAATGGTTTCTATCTCCTTTTTGAACTTCTCGTTTTGTTCATGTATTGTTTTCCTGGTTTCATTTAGTTGTCTGTGTTCTCTGTAGCTCATTGAGCTTCTTTAGGATGATTATTTTGAATTCATTCTCAGTCAGTGATGGATGTCCATTTCTTTAGGGTAAATTACTGATGCTTTATTTTTGCCCTTTGGTGCCTTCTGTTGGTATCTGCACATTAGAAGAGGGAGTAACTTCTTTCAGTCTTTACAGAATGGCTTCAGCAGGGAAAGCCCTTCACCAGTCAGTGTAGCCAGAGATTCTGGGTGGGCCAGGTGACAGAGCTCATGGGCAAGGTAGAACCATAAATAGGGTCCACAGGTGGGCAGGACTGACACTGGGCTCCACATGTGGACTTGCTACCTATTACATGGGAGAATTCTTAAGCCAAAAGGATCTCTCTTGGTGCTGCTCTGTACCAAGTTGGGGGAGGGGTGATGTGGATGCAGTGAAATTGTTCTTACCCTTTTCAATGCATCCTTTCTCATTCTGTGCTTCACTGAGTTGCTGTAATCTCTCACCTGGATTCCAGAGCTCTCATAAAGTATTTTAACGTGGGGATGGCTATTAAATTGACATTTTTGTGGAGAGGCAAGGTCTGGAACCTCCTATTCCTCCATATTGCTGATGTCACTCCAGACTTTGTTTTTTAAATCCAGTCTGACAATCTCTATCTTATAATTGGAGAGCCTAGAATATTCACACTTAATGTAATTAACAATATGGTTGGGTTTAAATTTACCATTTTGCAATTTGTTTTGTATTTGTCCCATATGTTCTTTATTTCTTTTTCTCCTTTTCTTACCTTCTTTTATACTGAGATTTTAAAAAAATGTTCTATTTAATTTCCACTTTGGCTTATTAACTATGTTTCCATGTTTTTACAAATTTTTTAGTGGGTGCCCTGGGATTTACAATATACTTCTTTAACTTACTGCATCTGATTCAAGTAATATATAACACATGACCTTTCCACATTGTGGGTTGATTGCCTTAAGGAGACAGTATATATATGGATATTAAAGAGATTCTGAGGGGCCAGAAAGAAAAGAGGAGAGCTAAAGAGAAAGATTCTATTGTCTTAGAGAGTACACATAACATCATGAACAGAATTTTGCTAGAAATATGAATGTTAAAGATGCTTTTGGTGAGGTCTCATACAGAAATGAAGGTCATGTTACTGAAAATTGGAGAAGCACTTGTAAGTAATAAACTTGGATATTTAGCTGAGGAAATTTCTAAGCAAAGTGTTGAAGGTGAAGCAGGCTGTCTCCTTGCTATGAGTGGAGAGAAATAAATTGAAGGAACTAATAGGCAACAACAAACCAGCACTTGACAATTGGGAAGAATCTCAGCCTATCCAGATATGATGCTCTGGAAATGGAGCTAACGGTGTGACTGGACAACAGTTGACTAAAGAGACTAGGCCTGGGACTCATGGATCCAATCAACCATCTCAGCAGAATCCAGGAATAGAGATGTAGTTATTCAGGAAGGATATGGGAGGACTGTCTTGTCTAATGACTTGATCTTTCACAGATTTTATGTTAGGCTAACATGAGTTTTAGCATTTTTTTATCAACAGAAACACTGCAGACCTGGACTGAAAGAGACAGTGATAGGATGAACTGAAGGAAGAATTACTTCAAGGACAGAGCCACAAATGCTGAAGCCAGTGGGGCTGCCACTGCCACCACCAAAGGCTCAAACAGCAGGGGCAAAGCTGCCACCCAGGATGGAGGGTGGGTCTGAAGGGCAAAGCATCAGTCCAGAAAGGACTGTTGACTAGTCTCAAGTCATAAAATTTAATGGAATTTTCCCTGCTAGGGTTTGGACTTCATTGGGACCCATGACCTTACATTTTTTTCCCTTCCAATTTCATCCTTTTAGAATGGAAATGTCTATCCTGTGCCTGTGCCTCCATTGTAGTTTGGAAACTGATGATAGGTTCACAGATGGAGAAGAATTTTGTCCCGGGATGAGTCATATCCCATTTCACCCATAACTGATTTAGATGATATTTAAATGAGATTTTAGACTTAGATGACGGAATGGGTTAAGACTTTTGGAGATGTTGGGATGGGGTGAATGTATTTTGCGTAAGATATGAATTGGGGAGCTCCAGAGGGCAGCAGTTATGGATTGAATTGTGCCCTCCTCCTATATTCATAGCTTGAATCCCTAACTCCCACCACCTCAGTATGTGACCTTATTTGGAAATAAGGTTGTTTCAGGTATAATTAGTTAAGGGGAGGTCATACTGGAGTAGAGTGGGTCCCTGATCTAGTATGTATGACCAGTGGGGAAAATTTGGACACAGTCATTATGAACACAGGGAGGACAACACGTGAAGATGAAGGCATAGATTAAAGTAATGCTTCTACAAGCCAAGAATGCCTAAGATTGCCAGCAAACCACCAGAATCCAAGAGGGAAGCATGGAATGGAGTCTTCCTCACAGGCTTCAGAAAGAACCGATCCTTCTTACACCTTGTCTTGGACTTCTAGCCTCCAGAACTGTGAGACAATACATTTCTATTGTTTAAGCCACATAGCAACCCCAGGAAACAAATATAAACAGTATGTTTTTATTTTTCCTTTCCCTTTCTTTGTGTCACTTATGACATACATTTCATTTTTATGGGATTAAAAATCCAGTAATATGTTGTTATTAATTTTAATTTAAACAGTCAACTATCTTTTAAAGAAATTAACTTCATTTTTTGAAAGTCTTAAGGGTGTAAGATTAAAATTTTTTTCTAATTCCTTATGAAACTGAGCATCTGCTTTTTCATGTTGTTCATTTTTGTTTCCACATCTGTCAAGTGACTAACTCCTCATGCTTCTGCCTATTTTTCTATAAGGTTTTTCTGTTTTTAAATTTTCCTTATTGATTTGTGGAAATACTTTATATATGCTGAATACTAATCCTTTGAGTCTTTCCTAATTGGTGATTTTTTTTTCTTTATGGGCTCTCATAATAAACAAAAAGACTTAATTTCAATGAGTTGAATTTATCTATATTTTTCTCTATGATTTGTGCTTTTGGAGTCTTAGAAATACTTTGCAACTCTCAGGTCTTATAGATATTATTTTCTATTATTTTTCTAAAAGTGTTATAGTTTCTCCTTTCATACAAAATATGTAGTATATCTAGAATTGATTTTTGCATGTTATTTGAGACGATTTCAGCATACAATTTTTCTGCAAGACTATAATTCTCCCAAAAAGATTTAAGGAAAAGACCTTCCTATCCATACTCATCTGCAATTCCACTTCTTACATATCAAGTTTCCAAATATTTGTGGGTCTGTTACTGGACTCTCCAATTTGTTCCATTGTCCTGTTCAATTTATTTGTCCCTGTAATAAAAGGACATAATTATGATAATTTCACAACACATTTTTTATCTGTTACAATAAACCTGCCACACTCATTTTCCTTTTCAGGATTGTCTTCTGGTTTTTCACATGAATTTTAGAATCAACTTGTCGAGTTCCATGAAAAACCCTATTGGAGGCATTCATAGAGCCAGAACCCCAGGCTGCTGGAGGAGAACCTGAATGCAAAGAATCACAAAGTTTGCACAAAAACTTGTGAGAAATAGGACATTTAAAAACACTTCTCAGGGGGACCTTCAAGATGGCAGGGGAGTAAGACATGGAGATCACCTTCCTCCACAAATACATCAAAAATACATATACATGCAGAACAACTCCTACAGAACAACTAGTGAACACTGACAGAAGACCACAGACTTCGCAAAAGGCAAGAAACACCCCACGTAACTGGCTGTGTGGCAGACAGAGGATTGGTGCTCTGGCTGGGTGCCAGGCCTGAGCCTCTGAGGTGGGAGGGTCGAGTTCAGGACATTGGTCCACCAGAGATCCCTCGGACCCATGTAATATCAAATGGTGAAATCTCTCCCAGAGATCTCCATCTCAAAGCTAAGACCCAGCTCCACTCAATGACAAGCAAGCTACAGTGCTGGACACTCTATGCCAAACAACTAGGAAGACAGGAACACAACCCCACCCATTAGCACAGAGGCTGCTTAAAATCATACTAAGTTCACAGACACCCCAAAACACAACACTGGACATGGTCCTGCCCACCAGAAAGACAAGATCCAGCCGATCCACCAGAACACAGGCACCAGTCCACTCCACCAGGAAGCCTACACAATCCACCGAACCAACCTTACCCACTGGGGGCAGACACCAAAAGCAATGGGAATTATGAACCTGCAGCCTGTGAAAAGGAGACCCCAAACTGAGTAAGTTAAGCAAAATGAGAAGACAGAGAAATACACAGCAGATGAAGAAACAATGTAAAAACCCACCATATCAAACAAATGAAGAGAAAATAGGCAGTCTACCTGAAAAGGAATTCAGAGTAGTGATAGTAAAGATATCCAAAATCGTGGAAATAGAATAGAGAAAATACAAGAAACGTTTAACAAGAACCTAGAAGAACTAAAGAGCAAACAAACAATGATGAACAACACAATAAATGAAATTGAAAATTCTCTAGAAGGAAGCAATAGCAGAATACCTGAGGCAGAAGAACGGATAAGTGACCTGGAAGATAAAATAGTAGAAATAACCACCACAGAGCAGAATAAAGAAAAAAGGATAAACAGAATTGAGAACAGTCTCAGAGACCTCTGGGACAACATCAAACACACCAACTTTCAAATTAAAGGGGTCCCAGAAGAAGGAAAAAAAAAGGAGACTGAAAAAATATTTGAAGACATTGTAGTTGAAAACTTCCCTAATATGGGAAAGGAAATAGTCAGTCAAGTCCAGGAAGCACACAGAATGCCATACAGGATAAATCCAAGGAGAAACATGCCAAGACACATATTAATCAAGCTATCAAAAATTAAATACAAAGAAAAAATATTGAAAGCAGCAAGGGAAAAACAACAAATAACATACAAGGGAATCCCCATAAAGTTAACAGCTGATCTTTCAGCAGAAACTCTGCAAGCCAGAAGGGAGTGGCAGGACATATTTAAAGTGATCAAAGGGAAAAACCTACAATGAAGATTACTTTACCCAGCAAGGATCTCATTCAGAGTCAACGGAGAAATTAAAACCTTTACAGACAAGCAAAACCTAAGAGAATTCAGCACCATCAAACTAGCTTTACAACAAATGCTAAAGGAACTTGTCTAGGCAGGACACGCAAGAAAAGGAAAAGACCTACAATAACAAACCCAAAACAATGAAAAAATGGTAATAGGAACATACATATTGATAACTACCTTAAATGTAAATGGATTAAATGCTCCAACCAAAAGACATAGACTGGCTGAATGGATACAAAACCAAGACCCATATATATGCTGTCTACAACAGACCCATTTCAGACCTAGGGACACATACAGACTGAAAGTGAGGGGTTGGAAAAAGATATTCCATGCAAATAGAAATCAAAAGAAAGCAGGAGTAGCAATTCTCATATAAGAAAAAATAGACTTTAAAACAAAGACTATTACAAGAGACAAAGAAGGACACTACATAATGATCAAGGGATCAATCCAAGAAGAAGATATAACAATGGTAAATATTTATGCACCCAACATAGGAGCAGTTCAATACATAAGGCAAATGCTAAAAGCCATAAAGGGGAAATCAACAGTAACACAATCATAGCAGGGGACTTTAACAGCCCACTTTCACTAATGGGCAGATCATCCAAAGTGAAAATAAATAAGGTAACACAAGCTTTAAATGACTCATTAAACAAGAGGGACTTAATTGATATTTATAGGACATTCCATCCAAAAACAACAGAATACACTTCCCTCTCATGTGCTCATGGAACATTCTCCAGCATAGATCATATCTTGAGTCACAAATCAAACGTTTGTAAACTTAAGAAAATTGAAATCATATCAAGTATCTTTTCTGATCACAACGCTTTGAGACTAGATATCAATTACAGGAAAAAAATCGGTAAAAAATACAAACACATGAAGGCTAAACAATACGCTACTAAATAACGAAGAGATCACTGAAGAAATCAAAGAGGAAATCAAAAATTACCTAGAAACAAATGACAATGAAAACACGACGACCCAAAAACTATGGGATGCAGTAAAAGCAGTTCTAAGAGGGAAGTTTATAGCAATACAATCCTACCTCAAGAAACAAGAAAAATCTCAAATAACCAACCTAACCTCACATGTAAAGAAATTAGAGAAAGAAGAACAAAAAAGCTCAAAAGTTAGCAGAAGGAAAAAAATCATAAAGATCAAATCAGAAATAAATGAAAAATAAATGAAGGAAACGATAGCAAAGATCAATAAAACTAGGTGCTGGTTCATTGAGAAGATAAACAAAATTGATAAACCATTAGCCAGACTCATCAAGAAAAAGAGGGAGAGGGCTCAAATCATTAAAAATAGAAACGAAAAAGGAGAAGTTACAACAGACACTGCAGAAATACATAGCATCCTAACAGACTACTGTAAGCAACTCTATGCCAATAAAATGGACAACCTGGAAGAAATGGACAAATTCTTAGAAGAGCATAACCTTCTGACACTGAACCAGGAAGAAATAGAAAATATAAACAGAACAATCATAAGCACTGAAATTGAAACTGTGATTAAAAATCTTCCAACAAACAAGAGTCCAGCACCAGATGGCTTCAAAGGTGAATTCTATCAAACATTTAGAGAAGAGCTAAACCCTATCCTTCTCAAACTCTTCCAAAATGTAGTTGACAGAGGAACACTCCGAAACTCATTCTACGAGGCCACCATCACCCTATACCAAAAGCAGAAAAAGATGTCACAAAAAAAGTACAGGCCAATATCACTGATGAATATAGATGCAAAGATCCTCAACAAAATACTAGCAAACAGAAACCAACAGCACATTAAAAGGATCATACACCATGATCAAGTGGGATTTATCCCAGGAATGCAAGGATTCTTCAATATATGCAAATCAATCAATGTGATAAACCATACTAACAAGTTGAAGGAGAAAAAACATATGATCATCTCGATAGATGCAGAAAAAGCTTTTGACAAAATTCAACACCGGTTTATGATAAAAAACCCTCCAGAAAGTAGGCATAGAGGGAAGAACATAATATGACAAACCCACAGCCAACATTGTTCTCAATGGTGAAAAACTGAAACCATTTCAACTAAGATCAGGAACAAGACAAGGTTGCCCACTCTCACCCCTATTATTCAACACAGTCTTGGAAGTTTTAGTGAGAGCAATCAGAGAAGAAAAAGAAATGAAAGGAATTCAAGTCTGAAAAGAAGAAGTAAAACTGTCACTGTTTGCAGATGACATGATACTATACATAGAGAATCCTAAAGATGCTACCAGAAAACTACTAGAGCTAATCAATGAATTTGGTAAAGTAGCACGATACAAAATTAATGCACAGAAATCTCTTGCATTCTTATACACTAAAGATGAAAATTCTTAAAGAGAAATTAAGGAAACACTTCCATTTACCATTGCAACAAAAAGAATAAAATATCTAGGAATAAACCTACCAAAGGAGACAAAAGACCTGTATGCAGAAAACTATAAGACACTGATGAAAGAAATTAAAGATGATACAAACAGATGGAGACATATACCATGTTCTTGGATTTGAGGAATCAACATTGTGAAAATGACTATACTATCCAAAGCAATCTACAGATTTATTGCAATCCCTATCAAACTATCAATGGCATTTTTCACAGAACTAGAACAAAAATTTTCACAATTTGTATGGAAACACGATAGACCCCAAACAGCCAAAGCAATCTTGAGAAAGAAAAACAGAGCTGGAGGAATCAGGCTCCCGGACTTCAGACTATACTACAAAGCTACAGTAGTCAAGACAGTATGGTACTGGCACAAAACCAGAAATATAGATCCCTAGAACAGGATAAAAAGCCCAGAGAAAAACCCACGTACATATGGTCACCTTATATTTGACAAAGGAGGAAAGAATATACAATGGAGAAAAGACAGCTTCTTCAATAAGTGGTGCTGGGAAAACTGGACAGGTACATGTAAAGGAATGAAATTAGAACACTCACTAACACCATACACAAAAATAAACTCAAAACGGATTAGAGACCTAAATGTAAGGCCAAACACTATCAAACTCTTAGAGGAAATCATAGGCAGAACACTCTATGACATAAATCACAGCAAGATCTCTTCTGACCCACCTCCTAGAGAAATGGAAATAAAAACAAAAATAAACAAATGGGACCTAACGAAACTTAAAAGTTTTTGCACAGCAAAGGAAACCATAAACAAGATGAAAAGACAACCCTCAGAATGGGAGAAAATATTTGCAAATGAAGCAACTGACAAAGGATTAATCTCCAAAATATACAAGCAGCTCATGTAGCTCAATATAAAAAAATCAAACAATCCAATCCAAAAATGGGCAGAAGACCTAAATAGACATTTCTCCAAAGAAGATATACAGATTGCCAACAAACACATGAAAGGATGTTTAACATCAGGAATCATTAGAGAAATGCAAATCAAAACTACAATGAGGTATCACCTCACACCAGTCAGAATGGTCATCATCAAAAAACCTACAAACAATACATGCTGGAGAGAGTGTGGAGAAAAGGGAACCCTCTTGCACTGTTGGTGGGAATGTAAATTGATACAGCCACTATGGAGAGCAGCATGGAGGTTGCCTAAAAAACTAAAAATAGGACTACCATACAACCCAGCAATCCCACTACTGGGCGTATACCCTGAGAAAACCATAATTCAAGAAGAGTCAGGTACCACAATGTTCATTGCAGCACTATTTACAATAGCCAGGACATGGAATCAACCTAAGTGTCCATCGACAGATGAATGGATAAAGAAGATGTAGCACATATATACAATAGAATATTACTCAGCCATAAAAAGAAACAAAATTGAGTTATTTGTAGTGAGGTGGATGGACCTAGAGTCTGTCATACAGAGTGAAGTTAAGTCAGAAAGGGAAAAACAAATACCATATGCTAACACATATATATGGAGTCTTAAAAAAAAAAATGATCATGAAGAACTTAGGGGCAAGACGGGAATAAAGAGGCCGACCTACTAGAGAATGGACTTGAGGATACGGTGGGGGGGGGAAAGGGTAAGCTGGGACAAAGTGAGAGAGTGGCATGGACGTACATACACTACTAAATGTAAAATAGATAGCTAGTGGGAAGCAGTCGCATAGCACAGGGAGATCAGCTCTGTGCTTTGTGACTGCCTAGAGGGATGGGATAGGGAGGGTGGGAGGGAGGGAGATGCAAGAGGGAAGATATATGCAAGAGGGGGATATATGTATATGTATATGTATAACTGATTCACTTTCTTATACAGCAGCAGCTAACACAACATTGTAAAGAAATTATACTCCAATAAAGATGTTAAAAAAAAGTAACCCTGTTGAATTTGCAATAGGAATAGTATTGCATTGATCTTCTTATAATTTTAATTCCTTCTACTCATGAATAAGATATATTTCTCCATTTAATTAGATATAATTTATATCGATTAATTTAGATCTTCTTTAATATATTTTAATAACATTGTATATTTTTCTCTCATGTCTTGTATTTTTTTAGATTTATTTTACTTTTTTTGCAATTTAATTTTGTGTATAGAAACAAAAATTTCAACATCTATATATATTGATTTTCTACCCATCAACTTTATTAAATTATCTTAATTTGAGTAATCTGCGTATTCTTTTGTGTATTTGTCATCAATAATCATAACACTTATGAATAATGATAGCTTTCTTTACTCCTTTCCAGTCTTTATGACTTCCATTTCTTTCTTGTATTACTGAACTGTTTAGAACTAGAATATAGAATTCAGGTAGTGACAGAAAGCACCCTGCTTGTTCTTAATTTTGAAGAGAATTTTAAAAAATTTAAACTGTTCAGTATACTCTTTGCTGTAATGTTGTTGTAAATACCTTATGTCAGCTTAAGGAAGTTTCCTTCTATTTGTAGCTTGCAATAGTGTACTTTTTAAAAAACTCAATGGATGTTAAATTTTACTGTATGCTTTTCTTCATCTCTTGAGATTTTAGATTTAGGTATCAAAGTATACCAGTCTTATAAAATGAGTTGGGAAGTGTTCCCTCTTTTCATAGTTTCTGAAAGAATTTCTGTGATATTGGAATCACCTCTTTTTTAATGTTTGGTAGAACTCATGGGTGCAACCTTCTGGGCCCTGTATTTCTATATAGCAATAGAAAAATTTTGAACTAGTGATGGTTTCTTCAATTGTTATAGAACTCTTCATATTATCCCTTTGTTTTTAATAACTTTAGGCATTTTTCCCAGGTACTTATTTTATCTATGTTTCCTAGTTTACAATTAAGTTGTTCATAATAATTTCTTATTACCTTTTTATTCTCTGTTATATCTGCATTGTGTGCCATCTTCTATACCTCATAATTTTAATTTCTCTAAGAACCCTGGCAGGTGTTTGATAATCATTTTAGTCTTTTTGAAGCATTTACTTTTGACTTTGCTGATTATCACTATTGCACATATTTCTAATTTTAGTAACTTTTCTTTTCTCATTATTTCCTCCCTTTCACTGTCTTTGTGTTTATTCTATTGTTTTCTGTTTCTAATTAACTAAGTTGGAAAAAGTTTAGTTCATTAATTTTCAATCTCTATGCATATAAGCATTTTGCTGCATAGATTTTCCTATAAGTACTATTTTAGCTGCATCCCACAAGTTTTTATATTTTGTGTTTTCAATATTATTTAGTTCTAAGTACTTTCTAATTCCCATTGTGTTCTACTTTTTGACATATGAGTTATTTAGACATGTGATATTTGATATTCAAATGGATTTTCCTAGCTATTCATTTGTTATTGTTATCTAACTTAATTGCATTATGGTCACTAAACACAGTCAATGCAATACAAATGGTTTGAAATTCATTCAGATTTTGTTTAATGTTCCCTATTTATGAGGGAAGATTATTATTCTCCAACAGTTGCTATAGATTTCAATTAGATCTAACTTTAAAATTTTGCATTTACATCTTCTATATCTCTACTGATTTTTTCTTTCTTTGTCTATTTGTTACTGTGCTATGAGAATATTTTAATGTCTCCCATTGTACTATGAGAATATTTTAAACTCTCCCATTATGGAGGCAGACTTATCAGCTCTCCTTGTGGTTCTATCAGTTCTTGTTTCATTTATTTTGAAGTAATATCACTACATTACATGCAAGTTTAGAATTTTTAAATCTTCCTAGTGAATTGAATTTTTATCAATATGTAGTGACTCCTGTTATTTCTACCAATGCTTTTTATTTGTTTGTTTGTTTTTTGGGCTTTTTTCTGTGCCACACAGCTTATGGGATCTTAATTCCTGACCAGGGATGGAACCTGGGCTCTCAGCAGTGAGAGCACAGAGTCCTAACCACTAGACTGCCAGGGAACTCTCTCTAGTAAAGCTTTTTAAAGTCTTTTAAATTAGATAATACTAATAGAGCCATGAGCTTTCTTTTGTTTAGTATTTAAATGATGTATCTTTCCGCATCTTTATGCTTTAATCTTTCTGTTTACTTCTGTATACTTTCTGTCTTAATTATAGTATATAAGACATTATTTTCTCTGGTAACCTTTTATTATTCTGGTAACACTTAAAAAATTCTGGTAACCTTTTAATTTTAACTGGAAAATTTAGTCATTTTATATTTATTGGGATCACCAGTAGAGTTGGAGTTTATTTTTCCATTTTATTTTATGCTTTCCATTGGTCTTGTCCTTTTATCTTCTCCCACTTTGTTCTACTTTTTTGCCTTTTTTTAGATTGATTCTCCCTAAACTTACTCATTATTCCTCAAATAGTATAGAAGTTACACATATTATTTTTGTTCTTGTAGTGTTATGTTAGAAATTATATTCGCATATTTAACTGAATAAATTAAATATATGCTTTCCACCAAAATAATTCAAAGAATTTTAGCTACATTTCACTTTACTACAATTATTCTCCTCCTGACTAAAGGCTACTGTTGTTCAGTATTTTTTAACATCCCAAATTAGACATTATTATAATATTTGTATAGTCAATATTTATTTGGGTTTACCCACATGTTAATATGTTCCTTTATCAATTCTGGAAAATCCCAAGTTACTATTACTTTGAGTATTTCCACTCCTCCATTCTACTATGAAAAATGGCCAGAGGGCAGAAAAACCCATAAAACAGGTGCCATATACGTTGTAGGGCCTTTTACCTGGCATCCTATTCCCAGAGGCAGGGAAAGAACCTCAGACTCCAGGAGAGAAACTCAACTTTGGCCTGTGGGAAGCTGATAAGTTCAAAGGACAAGGGGTAGAGTCAGGCTGGTGGTCATACTGGGCCGACTGCAAGCTGAGTACTCAGAGAGAAAAAGAGATGAGAGGGACTGTGAGGCTGCTGAGAGAAAGAACAGCCTGGGTCCTTGATTGGCCAGTTTCTGTCCCTGCAAGACTCAGCTGTACTCTGGGCCCAGGCCTCTCATGTTCATTAGATTGTTCAACCAGAGCTAGCTTGAGTAGCTTTTGGCTTTTGCAACCAAGAATCCTAGAACTGTAACACCTAGAACCAGAACACCTGAGACTTACCTTTCTGTATCTGTAAGATGGGACATCTGCCCAATCAACTTCATGAAACAAAGTGCAATGGTAAGAAATAAAAACACAAACAATAAATAAGAAAACACCTTCATCATGCAAACAGACCTGGCCTGTCCACAGGAAGCCATGTCATAGGGCATGGTGTCCATGGGCAACAGCACGTTTCTTCCCTAAAACAGAGGGACCTACCTAGTTTTCCATTATCTCTTTGAGAGACTACTGCCACTCATATATGTTAGCTAAGGTTCTCCCTGTATAATTATTGCATGTACCTGGTATTCATATTTTGTGAGGCTGTAAAGTGGATGGGACTCTGAAAGGGAGCTAAAACTTATTGAATATTTTATAATGCGTGGTCCGCTTTTTACATACATGATCTCACTTATTCCATCCTCATAGCAACCCATCAAGATCAAATTAATATGCCCATTTTGCAAATGAGGAAATGGGCTCAGAGAATTTTATGACTTGGAGCTAGAATTTGAGTCCAGGTTAATTTGACTCAAAATCCATATTCTTTCAAGTTTAACATCATCCTAAATGTGAACAATAAGGGTTAACATGGATGAGTTAATAAGGAATGCTCCAAAGGTAAATGATATCAACGGCCTAAACAAGACCATTCACTGGACCTTTGGGATACCAGTCACCCTGGCCCCAAAGTCATCATGTGACCCTCTCAGCACTGAATTGAGTAGGAAGTTTGGAAAGAAGCGTCAGTCTTTTGCATTGTTTGTGGAGAAGGTCAATGAACAAGGAGAATAAATAGCATTTAGAACAGTCCTTCAGTCACAGTAGGCACTTAATAAATAAGGAGTTGAAAATGACAGGTACCCACAGGGTCACACGGGTACTGTAAATGAGTGAAGCAAGCTAGAATGTGTAGGTAACTACACATTCAGACACTGGGGTGTGGTTCTGTCCATCTGGAAACCGGAGCTTATGTCCCAGTTAACAGGGGCAGCAATCGCTCAGCTGCACCATTGCTCAGCACTAGTCAACCATTGCCGTGTGGGAAGGCAGGCTAACCTTGCTTCACCTTCCAATTTTTCTAGGGTCCAGAAATATGGATTTTTTGAGTGATATCTCCAGCTTTTTTTTCATGTTGCCTGTCACTAGTCAGGGTCTAGTTTGCAAATAGACATTAGTCCCTCTCTGACTTTCTTCTTTTTCCCAGCTCCTTAGGGAGTCAAAATGGCTCCCAGATACCACATGGACCACAAACAGGCAGACCATTGAGGGAAGAAGGGAAGTGAGGGCTATATCGCTGAGGAGACAGATCATCTCTCAGTTGGGGGTTGTTGTCATAGTCTTGGCTTGAGTTGTAGGCGTCAACTCTGTACAGCTCTTTATATCACTTTATATTTTGGTGCTCATAAATGTAGACTTGGGAAGAGAATTGAGCTTATGTTGTGTGTGTTTCCTATTATTTCTATAAATATTGTGTTTTAAGGACATGGTTCCCAGAGGAGAAAGAAAATGTATGATTCCATGCGTGCTAGGATTGCGAAAAATGCATGAAATCAGTTATGGAAGTTGTCACACTTAAGTCTTGGTTCTACTTGTGCTATGATGGTGTAAATATTGCCAATTTTTCATCAAGATGGAAGACAAACACAGCTTTTTCAGAAAGGTGTCATGATGATTCTTTACGACCAGCCTGCCTCTCTACATCTGGATCCTCCCTTTTC
The DNA here is from genome assembly GCF_005190385.1 of Monodon monoceros. Lineage (NCBI taxonomy): Eukaryota > Metazoa > Chordata > Mammalia > Artiodactyla > Monodontidae > Monodon > Monodon monoceros. The sequence goes on along the minus strand of NW_021703774.1, from coordinate 153,889,482 downwards.
CTTATTTCCTAAGGGTCAAGCCTAGGGAGGGGCTTCTAAGCTAGAAGGCAGGTGCAAAGCAAAGACAGGCCCCTTTGGAGTCACATAGTCCTGGTGCGGTAGACTGTTTCATTCTACTTAACTATTCCCTGAAGGAGGGCTGTATGTCTCCTCTGCCCACCTACTTTGGGCTTTGCCATTGCTTTGGCCAATGTAATGTAAGCAAACTTGACATATAATATGTCTGAGCAAAGGCTCTAAGTGTGTGTTTTGTGTCAGCTTCTTGCTCTTCCCCTCTGCCCTGAGAATGGGTGTATCCCACACAGGGGATGTTTCTTTCACCTGGGTCCCAGAATGAGAAGATACATAGAACAGCTACACAGCTGTCCTGCAGCTAATGACATGCACTGTGAGTGTAAAGTAAATGTATGTTGTTTTAGCCTTGAGATCGGGAATTGTTTGTTATAATTCCAAGTTAACTCATATACCTGGCTTTGCCACTTCTCATGTGTGTGATCATCAGAAAGTTGCTTCCTGTACTCAACCCCCAAATTCACTGATGCTTATGTGATAGGCCCCATTTTTTTGGGGGGTGGAGAGGTACGCAGGCCTCTCAATGCTGTGGCCTCTCCCATTGCGGAGCACAGGCCCCGGATGCGCAGGCTCAGCGGCCATGGCTCACGGGCCCAGCCGCTCCGCGGCATGTGGGATCTTCCCGGACCGGGGCACGAACCCGTGTCCCCTGCATCGGCAGGTGGACTCTCAACCACTGTGCCACCAGGGAAGCCCATAGGCCCTATTTTTGACACAAGAGATCAAAGAGGAATAAGACAAGTCCCCACCATGGGGGAGCTCTCAGTGTTGAGGGGGAGATAGTGAGTTAAGGGCTGTGTGAGGGGCCAGCACAAGAGTCAGGAGGACCTCTGACTCAGTGAGATCATGGAAGACTTCCTGGAAGTACTCATGCTAAATCTTGACAAAGAAATAAGCCTCGAAAAAGGGGTGAGGGTGGGGTAAGTTTTTTTTGCAGAAGAAACATCGTGGCAGAGGCTCATGACATTTCCACACTGAGGGCTGCCTAGGATGGGCCTGCAACCAGATGGCCTCTGAGACCCTTCTCCCTCCCTCCTCAATTTCATCCATCCCTGAACCTTGTTGAGGAAGCTCAGACTCACATCCCAAGCCAGTAGCTGTTCCTGGTTTGTGTCTGGGGTTATGTCTAGACACCCCAATGACCACCATGAATCATGAATTGCTTCACTTCGGGAACTGACTGAGGAGGAAAGTGGCAGTTCTCAGGACTGAACGGTTTTGGAGAAGCCCCACTACCAGGCACCAGGCACCAGGGCAGGAGGGGGAGAGGCTGGAGCCTGGGCTGCTGCATTCTCACCACGGTCACAAAGAGTGACTGAGTCTGAGTGAATAATTTACCTGTGCTTCCACATTCATCAGCCCAAATGAAGAGTTCCCTCATCTGAACAGAATGGATTGCCCAAGTTAATCCCAGAGTCTGTCTGAGGGAAGTGAAGCATGGTAGAAAAGTAATACGGAAGGCTTGCTGCTGGGAAATATATTGAGTCCCAACGGCAGAGAGATGAGAAAGGGGCAAAATAACAGTTCAGAAGAACAAGGTTCCTAAGTGCTAAAACCTGTATTAGCTCCAAACGAGTTCAAGCTATTTCATTACAGTCCTGGCTGTACTCAGTAACACTTTTTTTCTTTTTCTTTCCTTTTTTTCCTTTTGTTGTAACTGAGAGCAAAGGATTTCAGCAGTATTAACCCAGACTCATTTGATTTCTATCTCTCTCTTTCTTGACAAATAACAAATAACAACATTTGGCTTTTCACTGACTCCTTCCCTTGGGTCTTGAGTGCCGGCTCTTTGCCAGTCACTGTTGTAGGCACTGGACACACAGCAAGGATAAAACAAAGTGTCTGCTCCATGGAGCCTGCATTCTTCTAGAAAGCCTTTGAATGCTCTCCTTTTTTTTTTTTTTTTTTTTTTTTGTGGTACGTGGGCCTCTCACTGCTGTGGCCTCTCCCGCTGCGGAGCACAGGTTCCGGACGCGCAGGCCCAGCGGCCATGGCTCACGGGCCCAGCCACCCTGCGGCATGTGGGAGCTTCCCGGACCGGGGCACGAACCCGTGTCCCCTGCACCGGCCGGCGGACTCTCAACCACTGTGCCACCAGGGAAGCCCCTGTATGTTCTCCTTTTAAGTGATGCTGATAGACATGCCCAACAAGGCAGCACCTGAAAACCCTGCCCCTGCTCCAAGATTCTAAAGCTTCTCAGTACAAAGTTAGCTTCAAGAATGTTCTCTCATTTTATCCTGAGATAAATAGCTACCCCTTTGAGGTAGCTGTTACTGATCCCATCTCAGAGCAAGGACACCAAAACTCACGGTCAAGGGATTTCCTTGGAGTAAAGGATATAAAAGGCTGATGGGGACCACTGCTTCTCTGAGCTCTTGGACCTCACACATCCTTACTGTTCTTTTTCTTTTCTTTTCCATTATAGTTTATTACAAGATATTGAATATAGTTCTCTATGCTATATAGTAGGACCTTGTTGTTTATCTATTTTATATATAATAATGTGTATCAGCTAATCTCAAACTCCTAATTTTTCCCTCCTCCCTTTCTCCTTTGGTAAGCATAAGTTTGTTTTCTTTGTCTGTGAGTCTGTTTCTGATTTGTAAATAAGCTCATTTGTGTCACATTTTAGACTCCAACATATAGGTGATATCATAAGATATTTCTTTCTCTGTCTGACTTACTTCATATAGTATGATAATCTCTAGGTTCATCCATGTTGCTGCAAACATCATTTCATTCTTTTTTATGGCTGAGTAATATTCTATTATATGTATGTACCACATCTTCTTTATCCATTCATCTGTTGATTGACACTTAGGTTGTTTCCACGTCTTGGCTATTGTAAATAGTGCCTTTCTAAACATTAGGGTGCATGTATCTTTTCAAATCAGAATTTTCTCTGCATATATGCCCAGTAGTGGGATTGCTAGAATTGTTACTTTTCTAATTCTTGCTGCTCTTGGCTGTGAAATAAAGTCTGTGTGGGCCCCCCTGCACACTTCAAAAAGTCCCTTCTTGGGCTTCCCTGGTGGCGCAGTGGTTGAGAGTCCGCCTGCCGATGCAGGGGACACGGGTTCGTGCCCTGGTCCGGGAAGATCCCACATGCCGCAGAGCAGCTGGGCCCGTGAGCCATGGCTGCTGAGCCTGTGCGTCCGGAGCCTGTGCTCCACAACGGGAGAGGCCACAACAGTGAGAGGCCCACGTACAGGAAGAAAAAAAAAAAGTCCCTTCTTAAATCCTGCCATATGTGACAATATGGGTGAACCTTGAGAACATTATGCTAAGTGAAATAAACCAGTCACAGAATGACAAATACTGCATGATTCCACTTATATGAGGTATCTATAGTAGTCAAACTCAGGATGAAATGGTGGTTGCCAAGGGCTAAGTGTAGGGGAGATGGGGAATTGCTGTTCAGAGGGTATAAAGTCTTGGTCATGCAAGATGAAAAGTTCTAGAGAGCTGTTGTACAACATTGTTAACTTATAGTTAACAGTACTGTACTGTACACTTAAGATTTGTTAAGAAGGTAGATCTCCTGTTATCTGTTCTTAACACACATACACAGACACAGAAGAGTACCTTTTATTCTCTCGGGAGCTGGAAATGTGGGCCAGGTAATTAAGACCCAGAGTCCTGATGAGTGGGGAGAAGGCGAAGGAGAGGAGGACCACTGTTTTCCCCCCATATGTTGTGGGGTGAGGTTACTTATTCAATCAATCTACAAGCATTTATTGAACACAGACTCTGTGCCAGGTTCTCACAGTGGCAACAGCAGAGCAAAGAGACAAGATTCCTGGTTTCCTGGAGATTAGATTCTAGTGAGAGAGGCAACAATTAACAAGCAAACAAACATCCAAGAAGATGGTTTGGGACTAAGAGAAGGGCGCGGGAGGAAACAGGTGGTGTGGTAGGGCTGTAACTGGGGGCTGGCTTGTAGATATGGTGGCCTCTGTGAGCAGATGCATTTGAACTGAGACCTGAGGGATGAGAATAAGTCAATGGTGCAAAGAACCGGGACCAAGGCATTCCAGGCAGAGGGAACAGCAAATGTGGAGTCTGGAGGTTGGCGAGGCCCATTGTATTCAAAGAATAGAAAGGAACCCAGTGTGGAAGGAGCATTGTGAACAAGGAGAGTGTTGCAGGATGGGGCTGGAGAAGTGGGCAGGAGTCAGGTTATTCCAGGACTGAATGCTACATCAGCACTCTGAGCTTTATTCTAAGAGCCATAGGAAGCTAAGGGAGGATTTTGAGCAGGGAATTTCAGGATAAAATATGAGCCCCATCTTTCTCTTAAAAAAAAAATCACTCCAGGGCTTCCCTGGTGGCAGAGTGGTTGAGAGTCCGCCTGCTGATGCAGGGGACACGGGTTCGTGCCCCGGTCCGGGAAGATCCCACATGCTGCGGAGCGGCTGGGCCCGTGAGCCATGGCCGCTGAGCCTGCGCGTCCGGAGCCTGTGCTCCGCAACGGGAGAGGCCACAACAGTGAGAGGCCCCCATATTGAAAAAAAAAAAAAAATCACTCCAGCTGAGGAATGGAGAGTGAGCTATGAGGGGTAGGAAGAGGAGTAAAAAGAGTACTTTGGAAGCTATTGAAAGGGAGGGTGATCAGGCTTGATCTGGAAGTGGAATTGGGGAAGAAGGCAGGAGAAAAGACCTGAGATAAATTTTAGAGGTGGAACTGATTCAGACATGCCAGTGGATTGGATGCACAAGGTAAGGGAGAACAAGGATTCCTCAGATTTAAGTCTGAGCCATGGAGTAATTGAAGGTGACATTTTAATGCTGTGGAAAACTGGGGGAAGAACAGATCTGGGACCCATGGGAAGTGGAAATCAAGAGATGTTGATTGAACACCCACCTGGAGACAGTCATCTATATGTACCTGGGGCTGAGGCCAGTGGCTTTAACTGGAACGTGTGGAATGTCTGGGAGAGAAGATCAGTATAGAAGTGGTTGGGCATTGTTAGAAATCTACTTTTCCGTGAGCAAGATAACTTATTTCAGGATGGGTGGAGTCAGAAGTAGGTTTCTTATTTTCACAGACGCTATTTTCTTTTCTTGAACAGTCACCATCTCCCCTCACCTTAGGAAGCTGTTTTTCCCCAAAAGGCAGAGTTGTTAAGAAAGGCAAGACTTTGGAGCCAGGCCCTCTGTCATCCGTGTATCTCCTCATTATCAGGCTGTCTCTGGGATCCAGGAGTTGCAAAAGACTTAGAGGCCACAAAGCAGAAGAAAGTGACATTAGCTGGAGACAAATGCCCTTGCTCTCCCCAGCTAATCCCTCCACTGCCAGCACCAGCTGCTTGTGTGTAGGAAAGGCATTCGGTGAGCTGCAGGCACGCTATCCTTGAGATGCCTCTGGACATGTCACCATCAGGTTGAGGAACCTGATAGCCCAACCCAGGAGTCGGCAAACTATAGCCCATAGGCCCAATCCAGCCTGCACCTGTTTCTGTAAGTGAAGTTTTATTTGCTCACAGCCATATCCATTCATTCACACATTGTCTATGACTGATTCAAGCCACAACAGCAGAGCTGAATCATTGTGACAGACTATTTGGCCCTCAAAGCTGCAAATATTTATTATATGGCCCTTCACAGAGAAAATTCGCTGACTCCTGGCCCAACCAATTAGACTGGAAAGTATATTTGTAGAACTTGCTGGTCACTTCTCTCCACTGTTGCTTTGGCATCCCTGTCCTAGAACAGCTCCCTCGGCAAAGCTGCTTGTCCTTCCAGCAGACCCCAGTTTGGAGGAATGACCCTAAGAAACACCTCTGGACAAGGTACCCTAGGACCAGCCACACAGCCTCACGATCTCGAGACTGGACGATAACTTGGAAGATCCTCTAGGATCCAACACCACTTAACCATCAGTCATTTTAGTCCTGCCCATCCACCCCAAGAAGCAAGAGTGTGTCCAGTGCTCCGCCATGACCATGACTGAGACACGCTCTCATCTCAGCTCTCCCCGCGTGTCCTCCTGCTTCCATTCTTGCTACCCACTGTCTAATCTCTGCCTTGTGTTAAGGCAGAGATTACCCCCACTAAGGAGAGTTACCCCCTTGCTACCCACTTACCCCCACTATGGAGAGTTGGGTTTGACTTTTAAGATGACGTTTTCCTCTGAGTAGAGCTTTCTGGCTAGGCTGAGTCAGAGGTTACTCACAAGTCTGTAGCTCATCCACCCCTTGGCCTAAGTGCTCTCCTGTGTGGTATCTGTGGGGTCTGGGTGAGAGTGGTTGGGTCAACCAGCATGGCAATTTTTGTAGAAGGACTGCAGAGCGATGGGCTAATAGGCATGCCCTATAGTGGACTCCATCTACTCTGTATTTTGATGAATATTGACCTGGGCATTGTTTCCTTCAGGTGGGTTGGGATGGTCCTCAGAGCTTCTCATGTTCAGAGGTGGAGGTCCACAGGACCTGGCAAGACAGAATCCCTGCCCTATAAACTCAATACCTGTCACCAGCTAAATGGTTTGCTCCCCAGGAACCATGTTTCTCACCAGGACCTGAGGTAGAGGTGACTGACCAGAGCAATATCTTTCATCCAACTTTCTTGGGAGCCTGTATCCATCCCTCTCATACTTTTCCTCAATAAGGACATTGCCGTCCACAGAATTTCTACACAAGTCAGCTTCTCCATGAAGCTCACAAGCTATTCAGAGAGATCTGTCCTCCTCACTCCTCAAAGTCTTCAGTGAGGCATGAAAAATTCAGTCATTTGGCTCATTCAGAATTTCCAGATGTCTGATGTTGGGCAAGAGATGTGTGCTTCTGACAGATGGCACTTTTTTACCTTCCACCCATGTGTTCGACATCATGCAGATGTAGGCATTTGAGAAAAAAGATCGATTTGTTTTATTAATGAAAAAGTGATGAAATAACACTGAAGAAAGTTTTGACAAGTCACACATAATCCTACTGTTCTAATACAACGAACATTTCTGCTTTTGCATATTTCCTTCGTGGTTTGGTTCATCTCAGATGCATATAGGTAAAACTGCAAACACAATGTTCCCACCATTTGGCAATCTGCTTCTTTCATTTATTATTTCATCATATATATTCTCCCTCTGTTTTCACATTATCTTTGAAATTATTGATCTTGATTTCATAATAGTCCTTTGGAGTGGATATACCATTTCTTTACTGTAATGATTAATGGTCTTTGGGTTAGCCTGCCTCATTCAAAACCTTGTTCTGTGACCTTGGGAAAGTTAGCAATTTAACTTCCCTGAGCCTCAGTTTCTACATCTATAAAGTGGAGTCAATACTAATACTGAGGGACATTATCAGGGTTAAAATGAGATAATATGTATGTATCAGTCAGTGTAGGTTGTATGCTGCATAACAAACAACCCCAAGTGTCAGTGGTTTAAAACACAAAGGTTTATTTCTTCTTCATGTTACATGCATATCATGGGTTAATTGGTGGTGGGAGGGGTTTTTGATGGTGTGGTTCTGCTCATTGCAGTTACTTAGGGACTCAGAATGACAAAGAAACCATGTGTCATCTGTTTACAACTCTCTTGACAGAATTATATGGCGCCACCCACCAACGAAGGGGACCAGAAGTATAATCTTACCTTGTTAGACAGGGAGAACTAGAAGCATTTGACAATTTCCACAACACATGACTGTGGAATTCTATGCTATTATGCTTATTTCCACAACATATCATGAAAATGGAACCATACATGTGAGGTTCTTAGCACCGTGTCCCAGGAACATAAGGAACACTCATTAAAGGGTAGACACTATCATTAATGTTATTATTATTATTGTGTTTTTCAACTTTTTTTTTGGCAATGATAGGTAGTGCTTTGATGAATATCCTTATGCAGAAGTTCTTTGCTTCTACTGAATAGTTACCTAAGAATATATCATCCAAAGTAGTATTAAGTGCCTAAGCTTTGGGATCAGGCAGAGGAAGATTCAAATTCTGGCTCTGAAACTTACCAAATGGGGAACCAATGCCAGAAGATATGTGAAATCAGTGAGAACAAAATCACTGCTTTGGTTTCATTGCTAATCTGATTTACATTTTTCACCCTTAGCATAATATCTTCCACTTGTGGGGGTTAAAAATTTCTAATTTATATTCTTAGGTACTAGACAGAGTTAATGAATTTTTTATGTTTTGTATAGTATGCCACACTCTCTACAGCTATAATTTAATTTCCATCTCATGATGCTAATATATACGAACTACTCTGTGTATCTGACTGGTGGGTGATCTTGGTCTTGCTGAATTCTTATTGATTGAATGTACTTGAGGTCTGCCACCTGGTGATGTCATTCACAAGACGTGAGTTTAAAGAACTTCTTTGTGGAAACAAGAGTGTTGCGCACATTTTCTATGGCATGTGGTGTCAAGGTCTAGCCCCAGACACAGGGTCTAGCCTGAACCCCCAGGTCATGATTTGTGTAGAGTCTGCCTCATGATGGGTGGATTTGCTTCTGACTTTGGACAAGCTACTTAACAAATATGTTGCCTTCATTTATTCCTTGGTAAAACACACACAGTAATATCTAGGCATCTAATAGGTGCAGTGAACTTGCTTTCCCTTCTCTTGCACAGAGACAAAATATCTTTACCGCTTTTGCTAAGCACATTTATATTGGAAAGAGGATGTTTGTGGATTTGGCTATTAAATATTTAGGTCAGTGGTTCACAGCATTCAACATCTATCAGAATCACCTGGATGAACTTAAAAACACTGATGTCTGGGTCCCACCCTGAGGCATTCTGACTTAATAGGGCTGGAGTGTGGCCGGGCCATTGGGATTTTAAAATTCCCCAGGTGATTCTAATATTCAACAAAGTTTGAGAACTGTTGACTGGACCAGTGGCTCTCAAACTTGAACATGCAGCAGAATTCCCTAGAGGGCTTATTAAAACCTAGATGCAGGGACCCACCTCCAGAATTTCTGATTCAGTGTTTTCGTAGATGTGAGGTAGAGCCTGGGAATTTGATTTCTAACAAGTTCCCAGGTGATGCTGATGTACTGGTCCAGGGTCCGCTCACTGACAGGCATTGATGGATGCTACCATTTGCTTTCTGTGCATTTCCCTCCTGTGAAGGGCTTTGAAAGGGGAAATTGGGACAGGCCTTTTGCAGGCAGGAAAAATGGACAGAATGTCCTCTCTGCACCTTTCCCAGACCCGAGGACTGTGGGACTCTTTCCTGAGATGCTGTCACTACAGGCAGCCTGGTTCACCACTTTTTTCTTTGAGGAGCTAGCAGCTGGCTGAAGTGCTCAGCAAGCCCGTGCCACCAGCCCTCCTGTGAACTGGAGACATCAATCTCCCCACTTCCATTACCTCCATTAGCACGGTTATTTGTGGCAATTCCTCTTCCTGGCTGCTCAGGTTATAAAATACTGACTGTGAAGTCACACTTGCTGTTTGAAGCTTCCAGGATGGAAAGGGGGGATAGGATGGTATCTGACCCAGGGGACCAGAGTGGCATGAGGCAGAGGTGGGGGGACATGATGTAGTAGCAGCCCCTGCTTCCTGGGGGTGGGGGAGGGGATGCTGAGGCATAAGAGGAGCCTGGCCAGAGTCACTCTGGGCCAAAATATTCCCAAATGAGCTGGCCTTAAGATACCTGGGCGATTTGAGGACAAAGCAGGATTTATTTCTCTATTGTTATCCCGATAAAGGTAGTTATGAGGAGGTGGTGTGCATGCATGTTGGGGTGTGGGATGGGGGGTAAAATGGGGGGAAATAGTGGAGAAAGGATAGGGGTAGAGATATAATATCTTTGCATATCTTCTGAGTGACTGGTGTGTACATTCTGTAGCATGGCTAAAGGATAATTTAATCATCCTGAGTTTATAAAGAGAAAATGTTCAGTCCTACAGACCTTCTACTTTGGCAGACAAAAGCATCTCAGAATGAACAGTAACAAAAGCAATAGTAAAAGCTAACACTCACCCAGTACTGCCTCTGTGCCAGGCGCTATGCTGCACACCTTCCATATATTAACTCATTTCATCCTCACATCAACCCTAGGAGGTAGGGACTATTATGATTCCTGTTGTGTAGATGAGGAAATTGAAGCACGAGGAGGTTAACTGACTTGCTCAAGGTCACACAGCTAATACGAACTTGGTCCCAGAGTCCATGTTCTTTGTCCTGGAGGGGCTACATGTGAAGGATTCCATCACCAGGTAGAGATGTACATTGTGAATCCATTTGAAATCTGTGGTCAGGTTTTGTGGACTGAGAGCAGGGACCTGGCTCCTTTCTGGCCCAACCCCTATGAAATCAAGTGTGTAACCCGAATCTCACTCCTTTCCAGGGTTGTTTCTTTTCGTGAAGTTTCCTTGCACAAAGTGGTGCGTGGTGTGGCTTAGGCAAGAGAGCAGATCTTTGGTGCGAGCAGGCAGAGTTCACCTCTTTGCCTTCTCTTTCCATGTCCCATCTCTCCATCCTCTGGGTGCCCTCAGGATGCCCCAAGCCCCTATCATCATGCCTCCCCAGACATGCCTCCTGCACCCCTTCCCAAAGCAGCCTCTCCTTCCCATCTCCCAGGCACCTCATAACACCTTCAAATAAATCCAAGGGGTATATCACTAGAAGGTGAAAACAGTAATTCATTTTCTTCCCAAATTCCAGCCACCTCAAGCGCAAACCCACTCTGCCTTTTATCTCTCATGTTCCCTTTTTCATTCTTCCATCCTCTCGTCATTGCTCTTTTCTACTTGGAAGATACAGGAGAAAAAGAAAAATGGATAGTTGTTTAAGCCAAGGTCTGGTCCAGCTCTGACATTTATCAACCATGAAACTGATGACAAATGAGGCAGTGTTGTTAGTGGTTACAAGCAATGACTATGGCATTAGACAGACCTGGGTTCAAATTCTGGCTCTGCTGTTTTGGGACCTGGGGCGAGTGACTGAATCTCTCCTTATCTCTGTTCCCTGGTCTGTATGGTGGGGCCAATAACTCTGATCTTGTGGGTTATTGGGAGGAACAAATGACTACACACCGTGGAGTGCTGACAACAGTGACTGGCACAGAGAGTGAGCCTTCAATTCACGGTAATTATGAGATCTGTTAATATGATTACTCTCCTCCATGGCCTCAGTTTCCTCAGGGTTGGTCTGCTTGATTTCCCAGGGCCGTCCCAGCTCCGACATCCTCTGACTCACCGGCATCCTTCTTGTTTCGGGTTTTTTATTAGATTTCTCCAACTGACTCATCTTTCTCCATATCTCTCCCTTATCATCACCTTCCATGAAAAATGAACCTTCCTTCTCTTTGTGCTCAAGCTACTGCCCCATCATCTCTGCCCAGGGGTGGGAGTAGGGGGTCGAAGAATCCAAGCCAGCCAGCCCCCTGTGTGCCACGACTGCTTTGAGTCAGATTCCTTTGGATTTATAAGGCACCGGAGGAGTAGGTAGACGATATGAATAACCATTACATCGGGGAGGGCTTTTTCTTCTCCCTCTGACTGATGACAGCTAAATTACTGCTAAATATAGGCCCTGAATTTGCATGAATCTGCAGCTTGCCACAGTCAGGCTGGGGGTTTTATTGACAGGCAAGGCACTGGAGGCAGGCAGGCACCTGCTCTGATACACCTCTTCCAGAGGATGGGAGGAGTCAGGCAAGGCACACCCTCCCTCACCTCCTCTCCGAGGCACGCACTCTCCTCTCCAAGCCTCCAGGCCTATAGTTTCCCAGGGAAGAGCCTGGGCTTTGTGTTTGAATCCTAGATCTGCCCTCTAGCTGTGTGATCCTGAGCAAATGACTTAACCACGCTTCACCCCTCCCCCAGCCTCAGTTTCCTCACTGGCACAATGGGCTAATAATAGCATAGAAAGGCTAATCGTCATCTCACAGAAAGAGAAGTTTGGAACTAGGCTTTCTAAGTTTCTATTGTGCCACACCAACATGTTTGCTTTTTCATCCTTAGGTTATTGTTTCAAAATCCCAACATGACAGTTCCAGGTATCAAATCTTATCACAATCAAATTCAAAGCAGGAAAAAGAGGGCTACCTTCCTTGTCACCTCCCTTTTCATCAAGGAGCATGGTCTTGTATAGAAACTCCCAGGGGACTTGCATGTTGTAGCTCATGGCAACAACAACAATAATAATAACCACCACAACAATAGTAACATTTATGGAGCACTTAGGACATGACAGGCACCTTCTAAATACTTACACGGGTTAACTTACTTGAGAAAACAATCCCAAGAAATAGGTGCTATTTCTAAGATGCAGAGAGGTTTAAAAAACTTGCCCAAAGCTATTCAGCAGATAATTGTCAGAGGTTACATTTGAACCCAGAGAGTTTGTCTATAGAGCTCAGGCTCTGTAACTGGAGTTGAATGAAGGTCATGTCCATTTGTTCAACCTTCTACTCTGACTGGTGAAAGCCGAGATGCTGGAACTGCAGAAGAGACCTACCTTCCTGAACACGTTAGACTTGCTGAATACAGAGGCCAAATTAGGGCTCTATAAACTAAGGAAGAAGGGGGAATGGCTTGGCTCTACCTCATAGGGTTGTTACGGAGTTAAAAGGCAGAATGCCCCTGTCTTAGTCTGCTCAGGCTGCCGTAACAAAATACCATAGACTGGGTGGCTAAAAAAAAGACATTTATTTCTCATGGTTCTGGAGGCTGGGAAGTCCAAGGTCAAAGTGCCAGCAAGGTAGGTTTCTTCTCTTGAGTGGTAGGCAGCTACCATCTTGTTGTGTGCTCACATGATCTCTTTTTTCGTGTGTATGTGGAGAGACAGAAAGAGAGAGCACACTCTGATGCTTCTTCATATAAGGGCACTAATGCCATTATGAGGGCCCCACCCTCATGACCTCACCTAACCCTAATTACTTCTCCAAGGTCCCATCTCCAAATACTATCACATTGGAGTTTAGGGCTTCAACATATGAATTTGGGAGGGGACACTACTGAGTCTGTGGCAGTCCCTTAGTGATTTTCTCAAAGTAGGTGTCCAGTAAATGAGAGTTTCCCTCTCCTCCTCCTCCAATCATTGATTCAATTCGTTATTTTGAGCACATGGTCTGAGACTAATGTTAAGACACTACAATCTAGTCGGGAAGAGAAGATAAGCAGTGAAGTCATGACTCACGATGGCATTAGTTTAAAGGCCAAATGCCCAGGCTTGTTCAAAGATGTACCAGATGAAGCAGCTGGTCCAGCCTCTCCTGTCGATCACTGTGGCCAATCCACTGAATGTCCAGATCTATCCTGGGCTGAGATGCAACAGAGCAGACCTCAGTTAACTCAGAGACAGATTTTTTTGGACATCCTGGCCTAGACCATTTGAGGATAGAAAATCTCAGCTGGCAGAACGAGTTTTGGAGAAAGATGCTTTTCTCTGGCTGGGGAAAACTGGACTAAGTGTGGGTGAGGCTCAGGCTTAAAGCCTCTGACATCATCAGAAGATATTTCGGGAGGGATCACATTGAGGGGGACACGAAGTGAATGGGATCATGTCCAACAGGCCTGCCCCTCGTGTCTCAGCTGGCAGGGCTGTGGGTGGGCTGATACACAGGTGAGGATTAGGCAGAGCAATAGTGCTGTTGTGAAGTTTGGAAAAAACATTACTAAAGGAGGAACATTGGCATTAAGGGTCAGTAGCATGGACGTGCCAGTTGCCAGGTGGCGGAAGCCACAGTGAGGGTGGAAATGCGGGGGTGCCAGGCACCTGGAGCTACTGCTGCCACCTGAGGAAGAAAGCCAGAGACCTGACCATCCAGAAGCAGAGTCCAGATCCTCACCAAGTACGAATGTGGTTGTTGTGGTTATTGAAACGCCAAAGTATGAAAGGCCGTGCAAAAAGATGACCCTGGGGCATCTCTGGATGAGCCAGGCCAGAACAAGTAACAAGGGGGCAGGATTGCCCAGTGCTATAGCTCCCAGACTGACTGGGTCTGAATCCCAGCTCTACCATGACTAACTTGTGATCTTGGCCAGTGACCCTTCACTTGTCTCATAAAGACAATGATGGTTGTCGAGGATTATGGGAGAGGTGTGTGCAAAGTGGCCAGAAGCATCTGGCACTTAGCAGAAGGGAGATTGTGGGCTCTGTCTTTTTGAAGTTGATGGAGGGGTGGATGGAGACAAGTTGTCTCCATCCTATGGACCTTTCTGCCAATGAGAACAGCCACCCCAGGCTTTCATGATGAAAGACCGGTGTCGGAACAATGTCACCCGGGGAGAAGCTCTTTGAACCCCTTCTCGATGGAAGATGAATCGATGGTCAGCTTCATCTCAGAGGCAGGCCCTCTAATCTCAACTTCTCATCTGGTTTTCTGCTGCCTCCAAGGCCTCTTCAGGGGAGGTCGCAGCCCCTTTGTTCTCCAGGACTGACCCTGAGAGTGGCCCCAGCCCTCTTTTCCCCACATGACCTGGACTGATCCTGTGGCTTGGAACCTGGTGGCATTTTTGAGGGCTCTGGGCAGCATTCACCCATTCTAGTTCCCCCCCTCTGGAGCTGTGGCCAGCCCTGACCTCCCATAGAGCCCAACAGCAAGAGATTTTTTCCTGGAAACAACAGTGAGTTAGAAATAGTCTTGACTGCTCTTTGCAGAGCAAAACCAGAAATCCCTGTGGGAGACCGGTGTCACTGCCTGGCTCTTCTTTGACAGTATCTCTTGGATTTTTCTATTCCCTTCATCTAATCCTTCAAAGCACTGGTAGAGCACTGAGGGTGCTCTGCTTTCTGCCTGGATCTTCACCTTTCCCCTCTGCCAGAAGGAGCCTAGTTTGGTTTTACTCCTGGAATTCCAGGAAAGCCCTGGCTCTGAGTCTCCCTCTCCCTTAGTCCCTATGCTGTACTTCAGAAACATCTTTGCCTGCCCGTCCTGCCAGAAGCATTCATTCCTCTTGGATCTTGATCTGCTGGAGCAGGTCTGCTCATGCCCTCTTAGAGTTTGGATTTTGTCACCATGGCTGGCTTCCCTGGACACTAGTTCAGTCTGCAGTTGCTCTGCATCCTTGCTAGCTTTGTATCCTTGTCTGCGGATGTGTCTGCCATCTTCCCAGCATGGCCAGCAGCCAGCCGGTCCCTGCTCAGCTGTGTGGGCTTGGGAGCTAAGAGGTTGGAAGCACAGACTCTAGGACTCCATCTCTCGTTCTCCTGTGGACTTCAATTTTGGATATAAAATATTGTGTGGGAGTGCATGTCCAAAGCTTTCTTTGAGCTGTACACGACTCACTAAAAAGTTACAATTCAGTGAATGAGAGTCCTTCTGAATACCCCTGATACTACAATATACCTTTGCGGTCAAAGGAAGGGCTGTGTCTTGCTCGCCTTTGCATCAATTGTTCCTAGCCCAGTGTCAGACACATAGCAGGTGCTCATTGGGTGAACAAATGGTCAATGAATGAATGGACTAAGGTGGTACATCTTGAATCCTTTGGGGAAGGAAGGAAATTCCTCTCCAAGGCCCCTGTAGATGAACATTCATCTCTTCAGAGACACTTTCAGCTATGGGGAGTTCCTTCTTTCCTAAGATAATTCATTCTACAGTTTTTCCTGCACAGAGCTGGGTTCTGTCCTTCTTTGACATTTCCTCTCGACTCATACTTTGGCCTGGGAGGCTGCCCAGGATTCATTCCACCTCTTGGGCCCTTTGAAGGACCATCACATCAGAGGTGCAGGCATCACCTTCTCAGCCTTTGCCAATGTTAATGATGTTTGCTGTACCCAGTGAGGCCCATCCAAAGATAATTAGAGAGGTAGTCTCCACCCTCTGGAAGGTGTCAGCCTCAGATTACAACCCAGGATAAGTCGCCATCCCCAGATGGACCATAATTCTCTTGATACAACAAAAAGTGTCAGCACAAAAGAGAGCTTTAGAGCTCATTTCAACCGATCACCTTAATTTATGGACAAGAAAACTGATATCTCCAGAGAGGAAATGATGTTCTGTGGCTCACACATCTGGAACCAGAGCCCAGTTCCCCTGGCCCCCAGAGCCATGCTCCTCCTTCTGTGCTCTTCAGCCTCCTTCCTGCAACACATAGGGGTGACCAGAGTCTTGCACCTCCTGACCGGTTCCAAGTATATGCTCCTGATGGATTGCTGAATTTTCCTGGGTCTCCCAGGGTCTGGGCACATTCTTGCTTTGTGGAAATGAAGAAGGTCCTGGGGGTCAATCCTTTGCCCTCTGTGGATGTACTCTGGGATGCTAACTTCAGACACAGTTTAGGGTGGTGTTTAAGATATAGCCTCTGGAACCAGACTTTCTGGGGTTCAATCCTGGTTCTGTCCCTTCCTAACTGTGTGATCTTGGGTGAGTTATTTGACTTGGCTATGCCTCACCTTCATCATCTATAAAATGGGGTAAAGTAGTACCTAATTAATATGGCCATTTGACACTTAAATGAGGAAGAAGGGTTTGACACAGTGCTGGGTAAGTGTTATTAGCTCTTATGAGCGCTGATTCCTGTCCTGCTTTCCCTGCGCTCTCTGGAGCCAGCTCACGGATACCAAGGACTGACCTTACAGCGACCTCAGGAAAGTAACTTTTGTGCCACAAAGAATGGTCCTGGGCATACCTGAAGTGGAGCTCTGTCTGTCTCCAAAGAAACCTGGTGTGCAATGTTGCTTCTAGCAAACCCATTCGAAGAGGCTGCATTGCTGGGCAGTGGAGTACAGGGTTTAGAGTCAAAAATGGGCTCTGAACCCAGCTGCCTGGGTTCACGTTTCAGCCCTACCACTTTCTAGACATCAGACCCTGGGCAGGTTACTTTGGTTCTCTTTGACTCAGTTATTTTATCCGGAAAGGGGGATGATAATACCTGCCTCTGAGTGCTGTGTGAGAATTAAATAAGATAACACATGTGAAGGACGATGTCTGCTGTTCAGTAGATCATTGTTAGTAGTGATATTCGCTAATATCTATTGAGCACTCTGTGTGCCAGGCATTGTTTAAAGCGCTCTGAGATTAATTCATTTAATCTTCACAACAATTGTATGAAATAATACGAGTTTTATCCTATTTTGCCAGTGAAAAAAACTAAGTCACGGAGAAATAAAGCAACTTGCTTGTGAGTGAGATGTGCAACCAGGTGCTCTTGCTTTTGTGCTCATCCACTGAGTTACCCCTGGACACATAGAGGGTACCACACATGATGGCTGTGACTGCAGAACTTCCCGATTGATGTTATAATTTGTGAAGTATCTCAAACAGGTATGAGTCTTTCTGGAGCCATCTTTCTCCAAAAAGCCTGAGTCAGCATTGTGGATACACATTAGCATGGGGAAGGAGTGGGAGAGAAAATGACCCCTGGCAGAGAATGACTACTAAATTTGCCATGCACTAACCATTGACCATGTGCCTAGGTTGGCAGCCCAGGGGCAAACCAGCTGCTAATGCCATCTCCTAGGCTGTACCTGGTAAAATCTGCTATTGTGATTGGGAACGGTTTAATTACAACTGTGGCCTAAACTGTTGGAGGAAGGGGTGGGCTGTGCAGGGGCCAAGACAGAAGAAAGGGTCTTGGGTATTACGACATACCCTGGGCTCCCCAGCCTCTGACCCATAGGACACGCATGGGTTTCCCTGACCCACACTGGGACTAACTCAGCACATCTTGCACTCCAATCTATCAGTATTCACAACCAATCTCAGATCTTCTGACCTCTCCTGAAATGAAGTCAATCCATCTTGCTAGCCCTCTGCTTTCTGGGAGCTTGGCCAAACAAGATCTATATCCTTGTTGCTAAACTCACTCTGTGCAGCCTAGAAAACTGTCAGACCACCTTGCATGCATCTAAGTGAGATCTGGTCAAGAAAGCAGGTCCTGTCCTTTGCTATTACTACCAATCCTATAAGACTTCCACCGTACCCAGCACACAGTCGGTATCAAGGTGTCACTGTGCCCAGCACATGGTTGGTGTTCAATAAATATGTTACTGCAGTTGCAAGGTAGAGTTACTCTGGGGAAGATGCTGAACAGGAGGCCAGATGGCAGGAAGAAACATAACATGGTCTGAAACTGTGGGGGTTCATGATGAGGTAGTAGGGGTGGGGGCAGGGATCCCTCCCAGTCTGCCAGACACAATCATCACATCTCTAAGAGACAGTGCCCGAAACTCTCAGCACACTCAACCCCGAGGTCCATGCATGTAGTACTCAGCCCTCGGGGGCCCTGCTCAGGTCCCTAGCAGCAAGTGATCAGGACTGGAGTATTCTGAACTCCAGGAAAGCAGTGCTCTGTATTCAAGACAAGCCATCAGCAGTCCAGGCAGAGAACTCAGGACCCCAGGAGGCAGCACTGAGCACTGTGGGCATCTGTTGGGGCTGATGACTCCAGGTGGGGTGTGGTACCTAGTTTACCTGAGGGGAGAGTCCAGCATTGCAGGAAGCAGTGGGTGGTACTCCAGACGCAGTCGTAAATACTCCAGGAGTCAGCGTTCATGCAGGAGGTATGACTCAGGACTCTAGGAGCTGTGCTTGGTATGCTGTTCAGACTGTACTCCACACGTCAGGGGCAATTGGTAATGAAGACATGTATCCTGGGAATGGGTTTCTGCCTCAAGGCTCTGAGTTAGGGGTCTGGCCACTGCACCCACCCCATGCAGCCCCACTCCATCCTTGCTCGGGGGCTGGGGATCAAGCAGATTTTGGATGATGAAGAGCTCTTTTCCTCTTTAGAATTACGGTGAGGTTGGCCTGCAGTAGAACAGAATGATCCATTTTACGGTATACTTTTTGTACTGGCAACTTTTCTTCTAGATCTATAGATTTTTTTTTTACATCGATGATGGAACATTCAGTACCATGCTCTAAAAACATTAATATATCTTGGATTCATCTGTATCAGCTGTCTCACCCTTTTTCATTACTGCCTGATTTTCCATTTGCATGATGGCCTATAATCTGACTAGTTCTCTATTGATCGATGTTTAAATTATTTCTGTCTTTTGCTATTACTACCAATCCTATAATCATACATGTGTCAGCATACTTGAAAGATAAAGTCCTAAAAGGTAGGTTCCTGGGTTAAAATGTATATTCCTTTGGGGAGAGCTACAAGATTCCCTTTGTGAGGAACAGTGGAAATATTCAAAGAAAACATGGAGGATGTTTTGGTACAGCTTATGCATGGCGGAGAGGTTGGTTCCATATTCACCCTGTTCTTTGATGCATAACAAGTACACATCAGGTAATGAACCTCAGAATTCACAAAGTGAGGATCATCTGGGTCAACAGCCTGTCTGTGCAATTCCTTTAACAACAAATTCACACTCTTGTTCAAGTGTAATGCACACTTGCCTGCATTCAATCCCACTCTCATTTGCCGTGGGCTGCGCTCTTGGTTCTGAAGGAGGATGGCCGCCTTGCAGCTTCTGCAGTGCTTTTGGTTTCTAAGCGTGTTCCTCCCTTAATGGGACTTGAGAAGAAACCCTTTGGCAGAGCTCTCCAAAGCCACTTCATACTGGTCAATGTGGTAAGCCATGGACAGTAGATTCAGGGGGCACAGAGCTCCAGGTTGGTCTGGGGTTGAGGGAGGTCTCCCAGTGCTTCTGGTGGTTCAGGGGGATGTGAGGTCCTGGCAGGCAGCTGAGGAGAGGTGTCCTTGGGGACCCTGAGGGACTGGTCAAGGTTCGGCCCAACCACTGCTGAATCAGGAATCTGCATCCAGTGAGCGTCTGACCCACTCTCTTCATTTTGATAGATGTCACCAAATTCCCCAGCAAAAGCCTGCACTAATTTAGTTTCTACCAACAGGCATGAGAGTATCTGTTTCCCCACCCCCTGCTACCACTGTGTCTTATCAGATTTCTGAATCTTGCCCATCTGAAAGATGAAACATAATTTATCATTTAAATTTGCATTTCTTTCATTATGAAAAATGCTATAAACATATTTAAAACATATTATTAGCCACCTGCAAGCCTTTTTTCTCTGAGTTGCCTGTTTCTGGTTTTTGTTTTGGTTTGGGTTTGCCCATTTTTTTGCTGGTGGGTTATTTGTCATTTTCTTATTGATCTACAAGAGCTTTTGATATATTAAGTCAGTCGGCCTTTGTGTGTCATATGAGTTGCAGGTATTTTTCCCAGTTTGTTCGCTGACGTTTGAGTTAACTTACAGTATTTTTTGAAGTTCTGAAAGTTTTATTTTTCTATTCAAATGAATCCATTCCTTACTTTTTCTGTTCAGAGTTTGTGTCTTACTGAGAAAGGCTGTCTCCACTCCATAGTCATAAAAAGTCTTCCACATTCCTTTCTAGTATTTTTATGAGTTTATTTTTTTATGTAGAAATCCTTGCTCCATCTGGAATTTTTTGGATGTGATAAGTGAAGACAAGATCCAATTTTACTTTTTTCCCAGATGGCAAGCTGGTTTTCTCAA
This sequence comes from Monodon monoceros, assembly GCF_005190385.1. Taxonomy (NCBI): domain Eukaryota; kingdom Metazoa; phylum Chordata; class Mammalia; order Artiodactyla; family Monodontidae; genus Monodon; species Monodon monoceros. The sequence continues at coordinate 153,869,056 of NW_021703774.1, read as the reverse complement.
CACCCCTTGTTGAATAATCCCTTTTGCCTAACTGATTTGAAATACCATATTCATTATATACAAAATGCCTGTGTCTTCTTGGATTTTTATCTGGATTTTATTTTCCTTTACTTGACTGCCTTGTCTTACTCCCAAATGCTTTAAGTATTATCGATTTTTATTATTTTTTTAACATCTGGTAAGTCTTGTCATTTTCATTTATTCTTTTTTTTTAATTTCAGAATTTTTCTGCCTAGTATCACATGTTTATTTCTCCATGTAGACTTTATTTCTTTTATTTCCTTTTATTTGTTTTAACATCTTTATTGGAGTATAATTGCTTTACAATAGTGTGTTAGTTTCTGCTGTATAACAAAGTGAATCAGCTATACGTATACATATATCCCCATATCCCCTCCCTCTTGCATCTCCCTCCCACCCTCCCTATCCTACCCCTCTAGGTGGTCACAAAGCATGGAGCTGACCTCCCTGTGCTATGCGGCTGCTTCCCACTAGCTACCTATTTTACATTTGGTAGTGTGTATATGTCAATGCCACTCTCTCACTTAGTCCCAGCTTACCCTTCCCCCTCCCTGTGTCCTCAAGTCCATTCTCAACGTCTGTGTCTTTATTCCTGTCCTGCCCCTAGGTTCTTCAGAACCTTTTTTTTGTTTTTTTAGAATCCATATATATGTGTTAGCGTATGGTATTTGTTTTTTTCTTTTTTTAATTTTTGAATTTTATTTTATTATTTTTTTATAGAGCATGTTCTTATTAGTCATCAATTTTATACATATCGGTGTATACAGGTCAATCCCAATTGCCCAATTCATCACACCACCATCCCCACCCCCCCCACGGCTTCCCCCCTTGGTGTCCATACATTTGTTCTCTACATCTGTGTCTCAACTTCTGCCCTGCAAACCGGTTCATCTGTACCATTTTTCTAGGTTCCACATACATGCGTTAATATACGATATTTGTTTTTCTCTTTCTGACTTACTTCACTCTGTATGACAGACTCTAGGTCCAACCACCTCACTACAAATAACTCAATTTCGTTTCTTCTTATGGCTGAGTAATATTCCATTACATATATGTGCCACATCTTCTTTATCCATTCATCTGTGGATGGACACTTATGTTGCTTCCATGTCCTGGTTATTGTAAATAGTGCTGCAATGAACATTGTGGTACATGACAATTTTTGAATTATGGTTTTCTCAGGGTATATGCCCAGTACTGAGATTGCTCGGTCATATGGTAGTTCTACTTTTAGTTTTTTAAGGAACCTCCATACTGTTCTCCATAGTGGCTGTATCAATTTACATTCCCACCAACAGAGCAAGAGGGTTCCCTTTTCTCTGCACCCTCTCCAGCATTTGTCGTTTGTAGATTTTTTGATGATGGCCATTCTGACTGGCATGAGGTGATACCTCACTGTAGTCTTGATTTGCATTTCTCTAATGATTAGTGATGCTGAGCATCCTTTCATGTGTTCATTGGCAATCTGTATATCTTCTTTAGAGAAATGTCCATTTAGGTCTTCTGACCATTTTTGGATTGGGTTTTTTGTTTTTTTCATATTGAGCTGCACGAACTGCTTGTATATTTTGGAGATTAATCCTTTGTCAGCTGCTTCGTTTGCAAATATTTTCTCCCATTCTCAGGGTTGTCTTTTCATCTTGTTTATGGTTTCCTTTGCTGTGCAAAAGCTTTTAAGTTTTCACTAGGTCCCATTTGTTTATTTTTGTTTTTATTTCCATTTCTCTAGGAGGTGGGTCAAAAAGGATCTTGCTGTGATTTATGTCATAGAGTGTTCTTCCTATGTTTTCCTCTAAGAGTTTTATAGTGTCTGGCCTTACGTTTAGGTCTTTAGTCCATTTTGAGTTTATTTTTGTGTATGGTGTTAGGGAGTGTTCTAATTTCATTCTTTTACATGTAGCTGTCCAGTTTTCCCAGCACCACTTATTGAAGAAGCTGTCTTTTCTCCATTGTATATTCTTGCCTCCTTTATCAAAGATAAGACCGTTTGTGCGTGGGTTTATCTCTGGTCTCTCTATCCTGTTCCATTGATCTATATTTCTATTTTTGTGCCAACACCATACTCTCTTGATTACTGTAGCTTTGTAGTATAGTCTGAAGTCTGGAAGCCTGATTCCTCCAGCTCCGTTTTTCTTTCTCAAGATTGCTTTGGCTATTTGGGGTCTTTTGTGTTTCCATACAAATTGTGAAATTTTTTGTTCTAGTTCTATGAAAAATGCCATTGGTAGTTTGATAGGGATTGCATTAAATCTGTAGATTGCTTTGGGTAGTCATTTTCAGAATGTTGATTCTTTCAATCCAAGGACATGGTATATATCTCCACCTGTTTGTATCATCTTTAATTTCTTTCATCAGTGTCTTATAGTTTTCTTCATACAGATCTTTTGTCTCCTTAGGTAGGTTTATTCCTAGGTATTTTCTTCTTTTTGTTGCAATGGTAAATGGGAGTGTTTCCTTAATTTCCCTTTCATATTTTTCATCATTAGTGTATAGGAATGCCAGAGATTTCTGTGCATTAATTTTGTATCTTGCTACTTTACCAAATTCATTGATTAGCTCTAGTAGTTTTCTGGTAGCATCTTTAGGATTCTCTATGTATAGTATCATGTCATCTGCAAACAGTGAAAATTTTTTTTTCTAAAATTATTCCAAAGCTTTGCATGTGTGGTTTTGTTTGTTTGTTTATTTGTTTTTTGCAACAGTGACAGTTTTACTTCTTCTTTTCCAATTTGGATTCCTTTTATTTCTTTTCCTTCTCTGATCGCTGCAGCTAAAACCTCCAAAACTATGTTGAATAACAGTGGTGAGAGTGGACAACCTTGTCTTCTTCCTGACCTTAGTGGAAATGGTTTCAGTTTTTCACCATTGAGGATGCTGACTTTGAGTTTGTCATATATATGGCCTTTATTATGTTGTTCCCTCTATGCATACTTTCAGGAGGGTTTTTATCATAAATGGTGTTGAATTTTGTCAAAATATTTTCCTGCATCTATTGAGACGATCATATGGTTTTTCTCCTTCAATTTGTTAATATGGTTTATCACATTGATTGATTTGCATACATTGAAGAAACCTTGCATTCCTGGGATAAATCCCACTGGATCATGGTGTATGATCCTTTTAATGTGCTGTTGGATCCTGTTTGCTAGTATTTTGTTTAGGATCTTTGTATCTCTATTCATCAGTGATATTGGCTTGTAGTTTTCTTTTCTTGTGACATCTCTGTCTGGTTTTGTTATAGGGTGATCGTGCAGTGTAGAATGAGTTTGGGAGTGTTCCTCCCTCTGCTATATTTTGGAAGAGTTTGAGAAGGATGGTGTTAGCTCTTCTCTAAATGTTTGATAGAATTCGCCTGTGAAGCCATCTGGTCCTGGATTTGGTTTGTTGGAAGGGTTTTAATCACAGTTTCAATTTCAGTACTTGTGATTGTTCTGTTTATATTTTCTATTTCTTCCTGGTTCAGCGTCAGAAGGTTGTGCTCTTCTAAGAATTTGTTCATTTCTTCCAGGTTGTCCATTTTATTGGCATATCATTGCTTATAGTAATCTCTCATGATCCTTTGTATTTCTGCAGTGTTAGTTTTTACTTCTCCTTTTCCATTTAAAATTCTGTTTATTTGAGTCTTTTCCCTTTTTTTCTTGATGAGTCTGGCTAATGTTTATCAATTTTGTTTATCTTCTCATAGAACCAGCTTTTAGTTTTATTGATCTTTGCTATTGTGTCCTTCATTTATTTTTCATTTATTTCTGATCTGATTTTTATGATTTCTTTCCTTCTGCTAACTTTGGGGGTTTGTTTGTTCTTGTTTCTCTCATTTCTTTAGGTGTAAGGTTAGGTTGGTTATTTGAGATTTTTCTTGTTTCTTGAGGTAGGATTTATTGCTATAAACTTCCCTCTTAGAACTGTTTTTGCTGCATCCCATAGTTTTTGGGTCCTTGTGTTTTCATTGTCAGTTTTTTAAAGGTATTTTTTAAATTTCCTATTTGATCTCTTCAGTGATCTCTTCGTTATTTAGTAGCATATTGTTTAGCCTCCATGTGTTTGTATCTTTTACAGATTTTTTCCTGTAATTGATATCTAGTCTCATAGCGTTGTGGTCAGAAAAGATACATGATACAATTTCAATTTTCTTAAGTTTACCAAGTCTGGATTTGTCACCCAAGATATGATCTATCCTGGAGAATGTTCCATGAGCACTTGAGAAGAAAGTATATTCTGTTGTTCTTGGATGGAACGTCCTATAAATATCAATTAAGTCCCTCTTGTTTAATGAGTCATTTAAAGCTTGTGTTTCCTTATTTATTTTCATTTTGGATGACCTGTCCATTGGTGAAAGTGGGGTGTTAAAGTCCCCTACTATGAATGTATTACTGTCGATTTCCCCTTTTATGGCTGTTAGTGGTTGCCTTATGTATTGAGGTGCTCCTATTTTGGATGCATAAATATTTACCATTGCTATATCTTCTTCTTGGATTGATCCCTTGATCGTTATGTGGTGTCCTTCTTTGTCTCCTGTAATAGTCTTTATTTTAAAGTCTATTTTGTCTGTTATGAGAATTCCTACTCCAGCTTTCTTTTGATTTCCATTTGCATGGAATATCTTTTTCCATCCCCTCACTTTCAGTCTGTATGTGTCCCTAGGTCTGAAGTGGGTCTCTTGTAGACAGCATATATATGGGTCTTGGTTTTGTATCCATTCAGCCAGTCTATGTCTTTCGGTGGGAGCATAATCCATTTACATTTAAAGTAATTATCTATATGTATGTTCCTATTACCCTTTTCTTAATTGTTTTAGGTTTGTTATTGTAGGTCTTTTCCTTCTCTTGTGTGTCCTGCCTAGACAAGTTCCTTCAGCATTTGTTTTAAAGCTGGTTTGGTGGTGCTGACTTCTCATAGCTTTTGCTTGTCTGTAAAGGTTTTAATTTCTCCATTGAATCTGAATGAGATTCTTGCTGGGTAGAGTAATCTTCATTGTAGGTTTTTCCCTTTCATCACTTTAAATATGTCCTGCCAGTCCTTTCTGGCTTGCAGAGTTTCTGCTGAAAGATCAACTGTTAAGCTTATGGAGATTCCCTTATATGTTATTTGTTGTTTTTCCCTTGCTGCTTTCAATATTTTTTCTTTTTTTAAATTTTGATAGTTTGATTAATATGTGTCCTGGTGTGTTTCTCCTTGGATTTATCCTGTATGGGATTCTCTGTGCTTCCTGGACTTGATTGACTATTTCTTTTCCCATATTAGGGAAGTTTTCGAATTCCCTAATTCCCTTTAATTTGAATGTTGGTGTGTTTAATGTTATCCCAGAGGTGTCTGAGACTGTCCTCATTTCTTTTCATTCTTTTTTTTTTTCTTTATCTGCTCTGTGGTAGTTATTTCCACTATTTTATCTTCCAGGTCACTTATCTGTTGTTCTGCCTCAGTTATTCTGCTATTGACTCCTTCTAGAGAATTTTTAATTTCATTTATGGTGTTGTTCATCATTGCTTGTTTCATCTTTAGTTCTTCTAGGTCCTTGTTAAACGTTTCTTGTATTTTCTCCATTCTATTTCCAAGATTTTGGATCATCTTTACTATCATTACTCTGAATTCCTTTTCAGGTAGACTGCCTATTTCCTGTTCATTTGTTTGGTCTGGTGGGTTTTTATCTTGCTCCTTCATCTGCTGTGTGTTTTTCTGTCTTCTCATTTTGCTTAATTTACTGTGTTTGGGGTCTCCTTTTTGCAGGCTGCAAGTTCATAGTTCCCGTTGTTTTTGGTGTCTGCCCCCAGTGGGTAAGGTTGGTTCAGTGGGTTGTGTAGGTTTCCTGGTGGAAGGGACTGGTGCCTGTGTACTGGTGGATGGGGCTGGATCTTTTCTTTCTGGTGGGCAGGAGTGCGTCCTGTGGTGTGTTTCGGCATTTCTGTGAACTTAGTATGATTTTAAGCAGCCTCTCTGCTAATGGATGGGGTTGTATTCCTTTCTTGCTAGTTGTTTGGCATGGGGTGTCCAGCACTGGCACTTGCTGGTCATTGAGTGGAGCTGAGTCTTAACGTTGAGACAGAGATCTCTGGGAGAGCTCTTGTCAATTGATATTACATGGGGCTGGGAGGTCTCTGGTGGTTCACTGTCCTGAACTTGGCTCTCCCACCTCTGAGGCTCAGGCCTGACACCTGGCTGGAGCACCAAGACCCTGTCAGTCACATGGCCATGGATATTCTGGGTGTTGATCTGTCACGAGCCTCAGGTTTCCTTCTGATAAATTAAATATTGTGGTTTTAAAAATCTACATTTCTGCAATCATGTTTCTTCTTAAAGCATCATTAACAGTAATGACTTTTCCACTTAATTGTTTGAAGAACTTTCGATAAAGTATCTTATTTAATGTTATTTTCCCAGGAAATCTCATTCATTCTGCCTACTGCTCTCATCATACAGTTCTTAGAATTTTCTGCTCTTGCTGCTCTATAGAAAGAAAGAGAGAAATTTCTGTGATTCTGAGTCATCGAATCCCAACCAGCTTGTCCAGCTTCCCTGGGTTCCTGCCTGGGAGCCTGCTGTCAGTGCCCACCCACGATGGTGTGAACCTCAGTGAGGCTCAGTGGGCTTGGAGCCTCAGCTCTGCCTCAGGGCCTCGGATGGAGTTGGAGCAACTTCCACGTGGCTCAAGTGCAGCATCTTGATGACTGGGAATGGTGTCCCCAGCTGATTGGCCCCACGTCCTGCGGTAAGCCTTGTGGAGGTACTGGAGGAGGCTTAGAGCAGAGGGCTGGTGTGACCCGCTCATGGCTGGTCTGCGCCCTCTCCATGTAGACTTTAAATCAGTTCATCTGCTCCTCCTCACTCTTCAAATCCCATAGGTATGTTCATTGGGTTTACATTGGCTCATGATTGTCTCCTTTTCCCAAGGAGAAAGCAGACTCCTTTGGCCCAGGAGGAGGGAGAGGTCTGTAGTCAAGCTGGCCTCAGGGGAAACCAATGCTGTCAGCCCAACTTTTTGGCAGAGACCCCCACCTTTCCCCAAATCTGACGTTCTCAGGTGCTATAGGGGGAAGGGTTTAATGGTTAAATAAATTTTTGACCAGGGGATAAGGGGGTGGGTGAGGGATAAATTGGGAGATTGGGATTGACATATACACACTACTATATATAAAAGATAATAATAAGAACCTGCTGTATAGTACAGGGAACTCTACTCAATACTCTGTATTGGTGTATATGGGAAAAGAATCTAAAAAAAAAAGAGTGGATATATGTATACGTATAACTGATTCACTTTGCTGTACACCTGAACCTAACGCAAAATTGTAAATCAACTATACTCCAATAAAAATTTTTAAAACCTATTAAAAAACAATTAAGTAAGTTTGGACAACCTTGGATTAAATAAAGTTAAATAATTTTTTCTTGATCATCCAGTCAGCAGATATTAATGTGTACCTCCCACGTACCAAGTGCTGGACCCAGAGCCAGGAATGCTGTGGAGAAGAAGTTGGACACATCCTGCCTTTCATGGAGCTATGATCTAGTTGGGGAGAAAGACATTAAACAAAAGACAAACTCCAACGTTCATTGCAGCACTGTTTACAATAGCCAAGACATGGAAGCATTGTAAATGTCCATCGACAGATGAATGGATAGAGAAGATGTGGTACATACATACAATGGAATATTACTCAGCCATAGAAAATAATGAAATAATGCCCTTTGCAGCAACGTGGATGGGCCTAGAGGTTATCATACTAAGCAAAGTAAGTCAGAAAGAGAAAGACAAATACCACATGATATCGCTTCTATGTGGAATCTTAAACAATGATACAAATGAAAGTATTTCAAAACAGAAACAGATTCACAGACTTAGAAAACAAACTTATGGTTACCAAAGGGGAAATGTTGGGGTGGGGAAGGGATAAATTAGGAGTCTGGGATTTACAGATGCACATTACTGTATGTAAATTAGATAATCAACAAGGACCTGCTGTATAGCACAGGGAACTCTACTCAATAATCTGTAATAATGTATATGGGAAAAGAATCTGAAAAAGAATAGATATATGTATAACTGAATCACTTTTCCATACACCTGAAACTACCACAATATTGTAAATCAACTGTATTCCAATATAAAATAAAAATTAAAAAATAACTCCAAATACACATTTTCTCAGGCTGTGATTGTAAGTGCAAAGGAAGGAAGCCCAGGGAAGGTGCTATGAGAAGAAACTGCTGGGCTGAGAGCATGAGGACAGGTCTTGCTGAGGAAGTGAAGGTTAAGCAGGTTTCGTGGAGTTTCACCACACACGCTAGCAGAGAGGACCTCCAAAGCAGGGCATTTCCCAGCTTTTTGACTATGGAATTCTATTCAGCTGGCCTTTCTGGGTGCATCTCGGCAGGTGCTCTTTGGAAAATGCTAACCTTTTGCTCCACCCTGAGGTCTATAACCCAGATCTGTCTCATCTGAGCCAGGTGTCCTTAGAGAAGTTGCTCACCCTCTCTGAGCCTCGTTTTTCTCATCTGTAAAATGGTCTAATAGGGCCGCTGTACAAATTACTACAAACTCAGTGGCCGAAAACAGCAAAAATGTATTCTCTCATAGTTCGGTGGGGCTGGAGCATGAAATCAAGGTGTCGGCATAACTGAGCTCTCTCTGAAGTTTCTAGGGAAGGATCCTTCACTGCATCTTCCAGCTTCCGGCGCCTCCAGGAATTCCTTGGCTTGTGGCAACATCACTCCAACCTCTGCCTTCATCATCATGTGACCTTCTCCACTAAGTCAGTGTCTCCTCCCCTGTCTCTTATAAGGACACTTGGCATTGGCTTTAGGGCCCATCTGAGAATCCAGCGTGATCTCATCTCAAGATCCTCAACTCAATTACACCTGCAAAGAATCTTTTTCCAAATAAGATCACAATGTCAGGTTCCAGGACATATCTGGTTGGGGGCCACAGTTTAACTCACCACAGATGGGAATCCGAGAACTCGTTTTAGAGAATTGTTGTCGAGGTTTGACAAGGCAACGTACGTGAAGTTGCCTGCCTCAGAGTGGCGTGGATGCTAAATGTTTGTTTGCTCCCTGCTTCCCCCTCTCCAGGTGTCTCTGTTCTCGAGAGCGTTGAGCATGACTAATTCACAATGAAGCAGAAGGGACCAACGGGTTTCTTCTCCCATCCCACCTCCACTGGAGGGAATTTCCTTTTTAGTGAAGAGTCAGGGAAGGGGAATTACTCCTCCTCTTTCTCCCAAAGCTTCCTTTTCTGAATTCGGAGCCCCTGCAGGAGACATTTGTTATCTTTCCTCCCAGGAGGTCCTTGCCAGCTGCTCCTCTACAGTCCTGGTCATCTCCAATCTGGATCTATCCTTATCAAGACATCTCTCCTTATCACGACATCTCTCCTTATCAAGTCATCAGTGAAGATGTTTCTGGGACCCAGGGTGGGAGAGCCGACAGACCCTGCCTGAGCCATTTCCCACTTCTCTGACAGCTCCCAGGAGACTCCCATCTTCAAAGAGTAACCCAAGGCTTTTCCTCATCGTCTCCTGGGTCTTCACTGCAAAACAAAGACAACCTCTCTGACCGCTTCCCTTTTCTGACTTGCCGTGTTGAGGTGTGCTTGTCAAGCTGATGCTGAGGGGCATGAGCTAGATACCATTCAGGGGGAAAGAAACAAACGTGCCAGGAAGCAGCTTAAAGGCTTCCCTGCCTCTGGGATGTGTTAATGGCCTTGCCTGGCATTCCCGTTCTTCCATAGACACTGACTTCTCCAAGCTGCCTGCCTCCACAGAGGCAGCCCCTGTGTTACTGGGTCCCTCTGTCCCGGGCTCTTCTGCACCTCCGTCTCTCGGCTCCATGCCCATCCTCCCATACTCCCCTCGTAATGACAAATCGATGGTAATTGCTTCAGTGCAACTGTTCAATCCTCAGACTGTTGGGAGAGAACTTAATGTCCAAAGAAGTCCCCAAGGAGCCACATGCTCCTTGAATTATGTAAAGGTGAGCAGAAAAGGGTGAATTTATATGCAGAAATCCTTTCTGGCATTAAAGTTTCATGGGAAAAACTGAACCCTTGGACTCATATTTCTGGTCAAAGCTTATTTTCCTTCATTCAGTACACATTTGTTGGACTCTTATTATGTACAAGGCCACAGTCTGGGTGGTATAGGAGAAAAGGAGATTAATTAATCAGTTTCAGGTCTTTCCTGGAGGATCCCTCACTGCCACATGCGTATACCTGCCAACAAGTTAGGGTATCATACCATCCATCTGTATATCCATCCACCCATCCATCCATCCATCCACTCTTCCATCTATTTACTCACCCAGCAAGTATTTATTAAGTGCCTGCTATGAGCCAGGTTCTGTGACAGGCACTGGAAGTACTGAGATAGGTGCAAGGCAAGGCATCTGTTAAAAGGCAGAAGTGATGAAGGTTTTAGGGATGGTCCTGTAAAAGAGATGCTGTTTAAGCTGGATTTTGAAGGGCAAGTACAATTTGGGCAGAATGCTTATGTCCATGCCTGTAAGATATGAGCAAGGTCGAGCCTCCCAGCTCATTTCCTTTCTTCTCCAGAATTTATGTGCATTCTCAAGGTTTATATTCATTCCCAAGGTCAATTCCAGCTCCCTCACAAAGCTCAGCCCCACAGGCTTTTCCTACCTGGGGCTCTACTTTCCCTCTGCTTCACATTGACCTGCCCCAACATGACATCAACCTCTTGCTCTTGATTTCCACAAGAGTCACCAACAGAAAGCATCTGTGTGAAGATAGCAGTGGGTCCCTCAGAACTTTCGGGCTTGTTCCATCTCCAGCCCAACTTGCAAATCCAAAGAGAGGTAGACAGTGCAATCACTCTCTCATCTCCATGTGAATCTCAGCAAGAAGAGAGCTGAGATTCATCTTCTCATTGACAGCGATGTAAGCCCCACAAGGGTGGGGAGTTTGCCTATTGTGCTCACTGCTAATATTCCCAGGACCTAGATTGAAGCCTAGAACAGTGCCTGGCACATGGTAGGGACTCAAGATATATATGTTGAGTTTGTTGAATGAATTATTCTGTTCCCCAACTCCCTTAAAATACTTGAATGGGAAACAAAAGGGTGGGGATACCGCTGTAACAGCAACAATGGTCATGACACAAAGCTCTCCCGCATTATCCTGTCACATTTGGAATAAAACCCAAAGGTCTCCAGGTGGTCTAGATGCTCCCTTTGACACATGCCACTCCAGCCACACTGGTTTTCTTGCATCTCCCTTGACAACACCGAGCACACTGCTGCTCCAGGACCTGTTGCAGAGGTCGTTTCTCTACCCAAATTGCACTTCTCCATCACCCCACAAGGCTCACTCCCACACCTCCTTCAGGTCTCTGCTCAAATGTCATCTCCTGCCTTAGTTTCCTCATTACACGCATTACTGCCTGCCATTATCTTATACATTATTTATGGATTGCCTCTTCCCTTTGAGAATGGTAGCTCCATAAGAGCTTTATTTTATTCACTCCTGTATTCTCAGTGTTTGGGACCATGCCTAGCAAACAGTGAACACCACATAAATACTTGCTGTTGAGTGAACGAATGGTTATGAGTGAACATGGCCTCTCCACAAACCTAGGGATGGGGGTGGGAATCAGTAGTGGCCTGGAAGAGGAGTCAAAGAGGTCATTACCTGAATGAAAAGAAAAAGTGTAGAGAAGCTTGGCAACTAGATCGAACCCTGAAAAGACAGATCGAATAGACTAAGAGCAGTTGTCCAGGATGGTGGAAAGGTCAAGACCTCCACTGGCCCATGTGGTGCCCTTGTGTAAATGAGAGAAATAATGTCCCTTAGTCTAGGTGGATGTAGCTTTGTGCAGGGGGCTCTGCATGGTGAGTGCAGTATGGGCTGGATTTCAGTTGACATCCACCACCATGTGTCAGTGCCTCCGTGCAGGGTGCATCTTGTTTCACCCTACCTGATGGTTTCAGGAAGTTGGTCAGTTGAGGTCTTGTTAGGGACAAATGTGAGTGTCCACCATGGCATTTCTCTGTTGCTGAGTTTGGAAAGAAAAAGCAACAACCACCCTGAATTTGAGCTTGGTGAAGACTTGCCCAAAGTCACACAGCTGCTAGAGGGCAGAACTGAGATCTGGGAGCCTTCCAATCAGACGACTCGGTGTATCGACTTGGGTCATCCTCTTGCTATTCAAAGCTCAGCCCAAGGACCAGCTGTATTGGCATCACCTGGGAGTTTTAAAGAAATGCAGGATTTCAGGCTCTGCCCCAGACCTACAGATTCAGAATCTGCATTTTTGCAAGTTCCTCAGGTGATTTTTCTATGCACTGAAGTTTGGGGAATACTGTACTGCTCCCAGATTTCAGGCTGCTATCTTTATTATTTTTCTACTTAACTCGAGGCTGGATCACCTTACTTCATCCATCTGGCCTGTCACCAGATGTTATTCACAGGGCCAGCCAGCTTGGAGTTCTAGAAAGAGCCCTGGGCATTTAGTTGTGTTTCAATGGCTGTGTGATGTTGGACAGATCTTTCATTCCTAAGAGCTTCCTAATCTGAAAAAAAGTGGGAACAATGACCCAGCACTTTTATGGGGCTCAAATGACATGATGGATGTGAGAGTGCCCTTGTCAATCCTAAAATTCTGTCCGAACACACAGCATTACTGCTCCCACATAATGGAGCATATGAAGGCCTCTGACAGAGACCACTCATCTCTAGAATGCTGTTTCAACAAATTAGAAGGAGGGAGAAAATGAATGGTCTGGGGTCAGTAGACTCTAATTAGCAGACTGGAATAGGCATAGGAGTCCATAGATTCATTTAGCTTACAGGGGTGACTAACTGACCCCTGGGAGCTTCACACAAGGCTTTGATCATGGGATTAGCGCTACTCTGGGGAAATTCTGAAGGTTGGTAAAAATTAGGTGGAACATTTTCCAGAGAGGGAGATTTTTAGGGTTGCCATGTGTGGTGAGTTAGTGGGAGGGGAGAAAGACTCCTGCAGATAAGCTGCCTGCTCCTCAGTATGACCAGGGATGTCTTATCACTTCCATGCCTGACCACTGCCTGGCTATCACACTTTTCATGTTGTGTCTAGATGGTCTGTGCCACATGGAAGTGGTCAGTAACACTGCAGCCACTTAGCTGGTCATGAGCTTGGGGAATGCCATTTGTTAGAAAAAAAATAGCTCAGACCACAGTGGTGCTCTTGGGATCCTTAAGAGAGATGGTTGGCTGTCCACCTCTATCAAAAGGCGGGGCACGTTGAGCGTTCAGTAATTTCTCAATGGATGAATGAATGAACAGAAACCTTTGCCTTTAGAAAGATTTCTCAGTCTCAGTAAGACCTACCCTAACCATCATGTTTTAAAATTAAGCTCAGCCATCTATACAGCTCTCCATCCCGCTTATCCTGCTTTATCTTTTTGTTTGTTTGTTTTTATCCGTAGCACTTATTCACTCTTAACATACTATATACTTAACTTAATTGTTCATTATCTGTTCTCTACTTCTCAGAATGGAAAGCTACTAGAGCATGGATCTTTATCTCTTTTAATTCACTGATACATCCCTAAAACAGTGCTCAGCATAGAGTAGATGCTCAACAAACATTTGTTGAATCAAACTGGATTAAGTGAATTAGAGAGAGTGGCCATGTCAGACTTAAGTTCTTATCTGGTTCTGCCACCAAATTATTGTCTAACAAGGGGGCATGTCTTCTGTTTCCTGAACCCCAGTTTCCACATCTGTACAATGAAGGGATTTGGGTCTATCTCTAAGGGCATTTTCAGCTCTAATTTAGTTGCCTTTCAGGACGGCTTTGGAAGTGCTGAAGAGGGTTCTATAAAGGAAATGAACAGACCTGGGTGGGAGTTCTGCTCTGACACTTCTTAAGTCCTGAGACTTCGGGTGAGACTCTGACTTCTACTCCATATATGCTGCTCCTAGCACTGTCTCTGGCATATCTTATAAATTGATTAAATGTGAGCTTCTGCCTTCTTCTCCCCATCTGGACCTGGATGTCTTGTTGCCAAATGAGTCCCAGCTCACACAATCACATAACAATGAGCTGAAAGGACTTCGCACACTATAAAGTCTTCCTCAGATGTAAAGGGTTATGATGGCTACATACACACCCAACCCCTGACCTTGCTCCACACAGATGAGATTGAGACCATAGTTGCTATTTATACCCAAACCATCTCATGATTCACTGGCCTCACTGCTTGTCAGAAATGTTGCACCTGACGAGATCAAATTCACATTGGTTTATCAAAGTCTAATTAAAACTTGATCATCGTGTCTAACATGCTGCCTTATTATTTTGGCTTAATTAAGGTGATGAGAGGAGGCTGAAAGCAGCAAATCCAGCAGTGCTGTGATACAACATCTGGAGAGGAATGGGGCCTAGCCAGATGAGCAATTAAGTTGAGCTATACACATAGCGAGGATCTTTGTATCTGCCAGCCCTTCCTCAATACAGGGTTTGTGAAAGCCAGACCAGGGTGCTCTTCTCCACCTTCTAAAATATCAGGAACTAGTGAGACCCTTCAGAGAACATGGTGGCAAAGCTACCACTGTGAGGAAGGTTCTGCTGTCATGGTTTTTAGTCACTGGGGGAAGGAAAAAGGGAGCATCTGACAACTAGGAGAAACTAATTCTCCATTTGGCCTTGGATTTGGTCAGCTGTCGTCATGACGTTGACGTGAATCATGCCAGAAGAACTCAGTCCTCTTTGAAATGTCATCACTCATCTATTCAGTTATGAAAACCTGAAATTGGGCACTTCTGCATCTACTCCCAGGAATAGGCAGGAAGCATGGGGTAAAATGTTCAAACAGAATTGTTCAAAATTCTCAGCAACACCAAAGATGTAAATTGCTCCATTAGGCTTATGATAATAGGGTAGGCTAGCTGCTGTAACAAAGAGACCCTGGGATGGGAAGCCTCTGAAATGGCTTCCAATGATCCCTATCTCCTGGCTTTCATATTCTTGTGTAATTCCCTCTGATTGAGCATGGGCTGGACCTAGTGACTTGCTTCTAATGAATAGAATGCAGCAAAAAGATGGGATGTCACTTTGGAGATCAGGCTACAAGGGATTGTGATTTCTGTCTTGCCAGCTCTCCCTCTGGCTCTTCTTGCTTGCTGGCTCTGATGAAGCAAGCCGCCATGTTGTGAGCTGCCCCACGGAGAGGTCCACATAGCCAGGAGCTGAAGGCTGCCTCTGGCCAACAGCCCTCGAGGAACTAAATCCTGCCAACAATCACATGAGTGAACTTCGAAGCAAAGACTTCCTTCCGCAGTTGAGGCTTAAGCTGACTGTAGCCCTGGCTGACACCTTGATCTCAGCCTGAAAGTGACTTTGAAGTAGAAGATCCAGTTAAGCTATACATAGATTCCTGACCCACAGAACTTGTAAGATAATAAATGTCACTGTTTTGAGACATTAAATTTGGGGTAATTTGTTACACAGTAATAGATAATGAATACAGACCCCAATGTGAATAATGGCTCAAATAAAATAGAAATTTATGTCTAGTACTTGTAACTGTGCTTAAATAGACTGTCATTTTCAACATTTTCAATGGCTTCCAAGAATGCCCTGAAGTTATCTCCATTTCAGCCAGTTCCCAAGAAGGGAACAAGAGTGTGATGGAGCATGTATGGGAATTTTTTAAAAATTTAAAAATTGTGATAAAATATGCATAACATAAAATCCACTGCAGCAGCACCATTTACAATAGCCAAGACATGGAAGCAACTTAAATGTCCATCAACAGATGAATGGATGAAGAAGATGTGGTACATATATACAATGGAATATTACTCAGCTGTAAAAAGAATGAAACAATGCCATTTGCAGCAACATGGATAGACATAGAGATTATCATACTAAGTGAAATAAGTCAGACAGAGAAAGACAAATATCGTATGATATCACCTATTTGTCAAATCTAAAAAAAGAAAAAGATACAAATGAACTTACTTACAAAACAGAAACAGATTCACAGCCTTCTAAAAGAAACTTATGGGTACCAAAGGGGAAATGTGGGGGGAGGGGGATAAATTAGGAGTTTGGGATTAACAAATACATACTACTTTATATAAAATAGATAATCAACAAAGACCTACTGTTTAGCACAGGGAACTCTACTCAATATTCTGTAATGACCTACATGGGAAAAGAATCTGAAAAAGAATAGATATGTGTATATATATATATAACTGAATCACTTTGCTATACACCTGAAACTAAGACAACATAGTAAATCAACTATATTCCCATAAAAAATAAAAATTAAATTTAACAATCTACTATTTTAACCATTTTTAATACATAGTTCAGTGGCATTCAGTACATTCACATTTCTGTGCACCCATCATCGCCACCATTCATCTGTAGAGCTGTTTCATCTTGCAAAACTGATGGATAGGAATTTTTAAGGGCCAAGCCTAGAAGTGGTACACATCATCTCGTCTCATATTTCAAGGGCTAGAACTTGGTCTCATAGCCACACCTATAAGAGTGGAGGTGGAGAGTGTAGCAAGGGAGACTGGAAAGTGTAGTGTATCTGTGTATCCAAGAGAAGAGGAAACCGTGGATTTTTAGGTGAAAAAAAGTACATACTTATGTACAACAGTATTTACATTCTAAAATAATACTACGTCATTATTACAATGCAAACACTACTAACTCAGGGATAAACTAACCCATAGCCCCATGTGATCATTCTGGCTCCACAGCCCCTCACTGCTATGTGCTTAGTTTTAGAATCAAGGACTTTTAACAGAAGGCTGTAAAAATGTAGGTGGCAAAAGATTACTTGGCGTTTCTTTGAGAAACTCTGCAAAATGTATTCTAGACCTGTTATATCACCATATCACTGTTCACGCCCTGCACACTTCGTAATGGCTTTTTTAATTGCTTGGGACGCTTCCTAGAACCCAGGATTTTGTGCTCTAAAGACTCTCCTCTCCTGAAGGCAGCTTTTTTCATCGCTGTCTCATCACATCAAAAATGGCTGAAGTGGAGTTGATGGCACCTTCCCTTCCCCAGCTGGACGATAACAACTTCTGAGATGGGGCTCTGGGGAAGCCCCGCCCATCTAGAGAGGGTTTGCTTTCACAGTTAAAAGAGAAGTGCCCTTTTGAGGCCATTTGAATTTTGCATTGCCTGAGATATGGCCAGAGAAATGGGTTCCATTCCTTAAATCTCTCATTTCCAGCACCTTTTAGAGTCTGTTTTCATGAGAAAGTGTTGAGCAATGAAATAAAAAAAAGAGCAATCACCCTATAATCTTGCATTTTCTCTTCAAGCCCACATATTAGAGTTTAGGGTGAGTGGCTTTGCAAATTCCCTGTCTGTGAAAAGTTCATTTTAAGACCCACTGCCTTAAAAATTGCCAAGTGGACTGAAATTTCCATTTCTGTATGAGTAGCTGGCATTTCTATCAGTTTTAGGTATTCCAGTTCTACTTATCTCACTTTGCGTAGTGCCATGGTGGTATCTAAGCAACATTCTTTTGGTGTATATTGGCTTATGGTGCCTGACTGGGTGAGGTGATACTCGCAACCACTGACCCCATTCCTGAGGCTAGAATCCCTGTCCTCAAGGAGTTTACAGTCTATGGAGAGACATAGCATCAATATAATGCAGTGAGAGTAGGTAGAAGTTTGCAGGGGATGCTATGGTGGCAGAGAGGAGGGTCATCTAATCCATTCTGGAGGAAGAAGGGGAAGTCAGAGAAACTTTCTAAGGAGGTAATATACAAACAGGGTTGTAAAGGATAAGTAGGAGTTAGCCAAGAAGAGCAGAAGGAAGGAATGTGTAAGGAAGAAGAGTCAACATCAGTAAAGTTAGAGATGTGAGAATGTGATACGTACTTGGAACCACAAGTTGTGGGGAAAGGCACTAGAGTGGTGACTATCATAGGCTTCTGGAGTCTGGCAGACATGGATTCAAATCCTAAATCTACCAATTGCTGCTGTGTGATTATGGGCACATCACTAACTTCTCCTTGCCTTGGTTTTCTCACCTGTAAGATGGGGTAATGGAAAAATCTACCACATAGGGTGGTTGAGAAGATGAAGAGAAAGATGTGTTTAGCATTGCATCTGGACCATATGAAAACCTGGATAAATGCTATTATCCAGTAGGCAAGTATAGATGTGAGTCTGGTAGATCTATGCTAGAGATGTAGTCTAGAAAATGATCAACACAGAGATGACCATTGAGGCATGAGAGGGAGTGAAACTATATGTTAGCTTTTGCTGCATAGTAAATTATCCCCAAACTTAGTGGCTTCAAACAACTATGAATTATTGTTCATGAGTTTGTAAATTCTGTCATCTTGGACAGGCTTGGCTGATCTCAAATGGGCTTGCTCATGTGTCCATGGTCAGCTGGCAGGTTGGCTGAAGCTGGTTGGTCTCAGGGGGATTCACTCACCAGCTGCTTGCTTGGTTACTGGCTGAGGTGACTAAGCCATAGACTCTTATCATCCAGGTAGCTAGCCCAGGCTTGGATCTGGTACACCATTACTTTGCCATATTCTCTGGGCCAAAGTAAGTCAAGGACAGTCCAAATTCAAGAGGTAGAGAAATAAACTCTACTTCTTGATAGGAGGAGTTGCAAAGTTATATTATAAAGAGCATAGAATACAAGGAAAGGTAGAAAATTGGGATCATTTTTGCAAATAATCTACCATAGAATGCATCCAATATTAAGGTATAGCAAGAAAAAGAGAAGAAACCCCAGCCCAGAACTCTGTCATTCAAGGTCAAGGAGAGGAAGACTAAGTGGTAACTTCAGTGTTCATGGGAAGACCAGGAGAGTGTGCCAAGGGGAGGAGAGAGTTTCTAGGAGGGAGAAGTGGTTAACAGCATCAGACTGCCAAGAATCCAAGGTGCATGATGACTGAAAGATGACAACTGGGATTTCAAACGGAGGTCATTTCAAACAGAGGACAATGACGAGGGCAGGTTCACAATGAAAGCAAGACTATGATGGTTTGTGGAGACTGTTCAGTAAGAATTGGAGGCACAAACAGTGTTGACAACATTTTCAGAAAGTTTTAATAAGAAAATAGGAGAGGGATCTGGCAGTAACTAGTTAGGGGAAGAGAGAAGGCTAGGTTCTTTAAAATCTTTTTAAAGTTGGGGGCAACCTGAGAAGTTTCAATGCAGTTAGGAAGGAGCTGGTAAGGGAGTGGATGAACAATATAGAGAATAGAGGGGATAAAAAAAGAAGATTCATGAAAAGTAAAAGGGAATGAGATCCAAGCAGAAATATTACTTTTATACAGAAGGAGAGATTTGTAACCAGAGAGAGATAAGAAAGAATAGTTTTAGACTGAAGTAAGGTTGACAGAAGAAGACTGAGGTAGTTCTACTTTCTGATAGCTTGTATATTCTCTGTGAAGTAGGATTGGGTTCATCCGCTCAGAGAGAAGGGGAAGTGGGGTCTAAGAAAGGGTTAAACTCTGCAATGGCCACTGTGGCGAATGAGAGAGAACTGGCAAGAGAAGTAGAGGATTGCCAGGCAGCACTGAGGGTCCATCTGAAGTTGGAGACCACAAATTTAGAGTGGCACCAAGGGTTTATAGTGACAGCAGTCTGTATGGATTTCCAGCAGTGCTTAGCAACCAGAGACGAGTGATACTTGGATTCATCCAAAGGTAGTGTTTTGCCAGAATTTGAGTTGGGGGAACACTGGGGCAAGAGTATTGGTAAAAGAGAGGTTGAAATGATAAGAAATAGTATCTATGCTGGATAGGGAAGGAAGTAAAGATAGGAGGGGCTGGTATACAGAGAGGAATGAATGCTGGTGTTATGGCCCAGCAAGGTAACACTTCAAGTTCATCTCTAAGGAGTGAATTTCACAATGCTTTGTATAGGCCATGCTCCTCAGTCTTCTCCATACTTTGACATCTTTCAGTTTGCTCCTAATCAAGTACTCTACACCCCAATTACTTTAATGACTCACATCCCATAAAGAGCTGGAAAGGGCAGGTGATCAATAAAGATAGGACAGTAAGCCTCCATATCTGACCCTTCCACAGGCTTTCAGTAAATGAAACCAGCACCTACTCAATTGCTCAAGTCAAAATCTTAGGAGTCAGTCTTCAGTCCTTCATCTCCCTCACTCTCTGTCACTGAATCTATCACCAAATGCCACTGGTTCCAATTCCCAGTATATCTCTGTGTCTGTTTCTCACCATCTATACTGCTGTCACCTGGGTCCAAGCCACCATTATCTCTTACCGGCACCTCAGAAATAGCCTCCCACTGGTCTCTTTGCTTCACCCATTGCCCCCACAAATTCATTGTTCACACAATAACCAGGGTGCTCTTTTAGGAATATGTCAGATCATATGTTGTCACTTTTCTGCCTAAAAACTCTTCAAAGATTTCCCATTGCTCTTAAGATGAAATGAAATTCCTTACCAGTGAGTTCAGGCCAAGGAATCAGTGAAAAGTTCCTGTGATGAGAGGGAGCAGAGTAATATGGGGCACTGCGAGGCCAATGTGGGTTAGAGAGGAAGGTGTCAGGGAATGAGGGATGTTCCGTGAGGCTGGAGAGTTAGGCAGAGGCTGGACCACAGGGGTCTTGGAGGTGGTGGTGGCAAGAAGTTGGGGTAGTCACAGTTTGAAAAGACCATTCTGTCTGCAGGGTGGAGACCAGACAGAGAGGAGGCAAGAAGGACTGCAGTGAGGCCAGTTATGAGGACATTATAATATTCAGGCAGGAGGTGATGACAGCTTGGACCAGCTGGTGCTGGAGATGGAGAAAAGCAAATGGCTTTGAGAGATAGTTCAGGAGAAAAAGTGAAAGGCTTAGAACACCCACCCTACCCCCCTGCTCCTCTATTTGCTGGCTAGTGCCTCCTCATTATTCTGAGGTCAACTTCCACATTCTCAGAGAGTCTTTCCCTGACATTCCAGGCAAGGTTATACAGAAACCCAATAAATGTCTGTGGAGCTGACATGATAGAGAATATTCTTGTAAAGACGGAAGAGACCTGAGCGTTATATGGACTAAAGGAAAAGATCTGGTGGAGAGGGAGAAAGTAAAAATATCAAAGAGGAGAGGTAATTGGTGGAGTGTGGTTCCCAAGCAGGAGAGGGGCATAGAATCTGGAACCCGGGCAGAGGGTCAACCTTGGATCAGAGGAAACATCTAGTCCTGCACTCTCAGTGGGCTGGGATTACACTGGGAGACAGTGATGCCATGCTGGTGACTAGACCTGTGGTTACCAGTTCTTCCTTATTTTAAGCTCTTTTTGAACTTCAAAATATTTCCTGAATTCCTGAATGTAGCTATATTTTAATATCCATTGATTGAGAAAATACATAATGGCAAGAGGCAACATGAGTTCAGAAAATCTTTTTTTTTTTTTTTTGCGGTACGCGGGCCTCTCACTGTTGTGGCCTCTCCCGTTGCGGAGCACAGGCTCCAGACGCGCAGGCTCAGCGGCCATGGCTCACGGGCCCAGCCGCTCCGCGGCATGTGGGATCTTCCCGGACCGGGGCACGAACCCGCGTCCCCTGCATCGGCAGGCGGACTCTCAACCACTGCGCCACCAGGAAAACCCCTGCCTTTTTTTATATCCCCAGCATCTAGCATTAGACATGAGACAAAATAGGTTTTTGAACATTATAGTTAAATGAATGAACATAGAATTATTTACATGATGACTTTATTATAATTTAAAATGAGATGCCCAGATATTCTCACATATTCTAATTCTTTTTTTAAAAAAAGTCCTGCTTTCTTTCCTCCTAGTGATTAAGATCATTCAAATTCAACCCATTTCCGTTAGGTCCTTGTTTTTGGATTCCTGTCTATTTAAGCCGAGGAACCCTGCCCTGGCTCAGGTTCATTTTTCTGTTTCTAGACAGTCTTCAGCAATGCATCATCTTAGTAAAGTGCTGGCTCATTCCACTGAGTAAAACGTACTAACTGTGCAGGCACATCCTGTCCTTTAGATGTTCCAGCTCAAAACTCAAATTTCTGCATTTACACAAGCTTATTTGGCCAAATGTATCTTGCTGGATTAGTTTAAGCCACTGCACAAGCTGACTTTGTATTTTGAACATTAATGTACAAATCTGAAGCGAGGCATCACCTGGTTTTACGTGAATGAAATAAAGAGGCATTTCAGCCCTTAGCACTTTAATTGGATCCTTTTGACGAGAAAGGCCAACAGAGACACCAAATCTCAGGATATGATTCTTCAGCTTCAGGCTGTCCTTGGAATAATGGAGAGGAAGCTGGCTGTGTGAGCTCTTGGGGGTACTACTCACCAGGAACAAATTGACAAATGGATTTGAAAGTTCAATTGAAGAGTCAACTACCATTTCACAGGTGGCCCAATCTTACCATTGAGTAAGTGTGGTTCTTCCAGTCACAAATATAAAGTGGTGAAAATGTCCCACAAGGGTAGTAGACAATGAGAAGTATGGCTTTGGAGATGGGAAAGCCTGAATGGTGGTCTCGAAATAAATGGAACTGCACACACACACACACACACACACACACACACACACACACACACAGGTGCTGTAAGGCTGGGCCCCAGACACTGCTCATGTAGAGTCCTGCTCTGATTGGCAAACTCCCCTGGATCCTCAGCCTCTTCTCCCAGTATCCCATCCACCTTTTGCCCTTGTGAAAACATGGCTGTCCCCTGTCGATATCACTGCTCAGACAGCCTCTCAGGTGGAACAGCATCTTCAGGTTTGTATTTCCAACTGCCTCGGGACCAGAGACGGAGGCCTGGTTATTCTCCTTACTCCTTGTGGCTGCTTCCCAACCATCTCTCTCTTTTCAAAAGCTGCTGTTCCTCTGAGACTCAGCTCCCCTCATACACACACCTCCATTGCTGCCACCACTGGCCTGGTCATTCCCCATTCACTGAACACTTAGTCCACGGTTCTTTAGTTTCCTTTAGGTCTCAGTTGCTGAGTACCCTAAGGTCCACATAAATAATCCATCTAATACCCTGTTGCCATTGTTGAATTGTGCCCCTCAAGTTCACATGTTGAAGTCCTAACCCCTAGTACCTTAGAATACAGCTGTATTTGAAGACTGTTAAAAACTCATTCACAACCCTTGCTGAAGAACACCAAGGCAGACTATTCAGGAGACTATTGCAGTAGGTATAGGGACTCCCCCGCTGGGGTTTTGCAGTAGAGGAGAGACTGGGCTCAACTGCGGATACAATAAGGAAAAGTGGGGATTTTATAGCCAAGGAGCCAGGTAGGGGGGTCGGTAGATAGAATATTACTAAGATGAAGCATCGGGGTAAAGGAGGATTCTATCCAAACTGACCTAACAAAATTCTTGATGAAGGCATGCCACGGTGGTCAGGCTCAGCAGGGGCATGGTGAAGGATGAGGAAGCCTGATTAGATATCGAGGGGATTTTGGTTAAAGTGACTTATCAGGATTCTTGCTAAAATTGGGTAATACAAGAAAATCCAAAAGTCAGGACATATTTGAGAAGAGAATTCAGAGATCCTGACAAGAGTTTAGTCAAAGAGAGGATCTTTGTCAAGATAGGGCCTTTAACAAGGTAATTAAGGTAAAATGAGAATATGTGGGTAGGTCCTAATCCAATATGACTGGTGTCCTTACAAGAAGAGGAGATTAGGTACACATAAGACTGAGGGACCATTCTCTGAGTACACTGAGAGGACGGCCATCTACAAGCCAAGAAGAGAGGTCTTAGAAGAAACCAAACCATTATGTTGGACTTCTGGCCTCCAGAATGCTGAGAAAATCAATTTCTGCTAAGTAACCCAATCTGTGGTATTTTGTTATGGCAGCCCTAGAAAACTAATATGCCCATCTTTTTTTTTCACATTTTATATACAATTGATTCTCGTTAGCAATTCGAAAACAAATGGGAGTCATTTGATTTTTTTCATTACACACATTTAAAACCATTCTACTTAAAACAATATAATAGACTTACAGAACTAAAAACCAAGGACTTTAATTTCAAATATTGTCAGAATGACTGAATGTGTTTATCTTTTTCTTCCTGTAATACATCCATCTTTTGAGTTTTTGTACCTCCTCATCTCCAAGGACACTTTCTTCCTCTCCAAAAACGATGTCCAAGGCTTTCCTCTGGACTCCAAACTATCACCCCAAATGGTACTGATATCTCCCAAATTATAATTCCAGCACCCTGCCCTCTGACTACAACTTATCCTTACATTCACTTTTTCAAGTGCCCCCACTAATCATTCTGAAATACACATTGATTCCCATCTCCCCTAATGCACATAATGTCCCTCCCTCATCGGCTCTCCTTTGTCATCACTTCCCTTCTATTATCACTGAGATTCTGGGGTCCATTTGCTATAGCCGCCCCCTTGCAAAGAACCTCAACTCCCTTGCTCATCTCTTCATTTTGCATATACTCTTCTGAAAAACTCCACCTATGGATAAACTCAACCATTTGTCTTCTCCATGCCTGCATCCAAGCAAGTTAAATACATCACACATCCAAGCTGATCAGCTTCTCTTTGTATCATTTTTTAATTTGACCCCTTTCTTCACCAAGACCTACGCTTAGAAATATCATACTGAATGTACATGAAAATCGGCCTGTCTGGAGGAGCACCCTCATCAGTGGCCAGCAATACTACTCTCTAAAAAGTCTACATCATGCTTTCCCTCTCGAAAACCTTCTACACCCCAAGTCTCTTGGCTCCCTCCATGGCAAAAGTTCTAGAAGGGGAGGACCACATCTACACTATACTTGCTCATCTTCCAGATTTCCAGATTTTACTCAGTGCAGTCTGGATTTAGCTTCCCCTGCTCGAACTGTAACTGATTTTTTCAAGGTTACCAGCAACCTCCTTGTTACTAAATCCTGCAGACACTTTTTTATTTTTATTTTTTTCAGCCACGTTGGGTCTTCGTTGCTGCATGCCGGCTCTCTCTAGTTGCGGTGAGTGGGGGCTACTCTTCATTGCAATGCACGGGCTTCTCATTACAGTGGCTTCTCTTGTTGCGGAGCACGGGCTCTAGGCGCGCAGGCTTCAGTAGTTGTGGCACTCGGACTTAGTAGTTGTGGCTCGCTGGCTCTACAGCGCAGGCTCAGTAGTTGTGGTGCACGGACTTAGCTGCTCCGCGGCATGTGGGATCTTCCTGGACCAGGGATGGAACCCGTGTCCCCTGCATTGGCAGGCAGAGTCCCAACCACTGCGTCACCAGGAAAGTCCTCTCAGCTTCTTTTGACGTAGTTGATTGCTCCCCTCTCCTCAAAACACTCTCCGTGACATCACTGTCTCCTGGTTTTCTCTCATTCCTCTGGTCACTTCTCAGTCTTCTCACAGGAGTCCCCTTCTCTGCCCAATTGCTGTGTGTTGGACTTCTATATGGTCTTCTCTGTGGTCCCCAGGACTCCTTGGGACCTTTGCTCTCTCTTCACTCTCCTACGCTCTCATCCATTTCCAGAGCCTTGAGTGGCGTCATAGGCTGATGACTCCCTAATCCATACCCCCAGATGAAACTCACCTCTGACTTCTACACATGCGTAACCAACTACCTCACTGACCTCTCCACTTGATTCTCAGATTTAACGTACCCAAATGTCCTCAAGCTCCTGTCTCTCCTCACACATGAACTTCTAATCTTTCCCACCTTTGCAAATGGCACCACTTCTACTCAATTTCTCAAGTGAGAAATCTGGATGCCATCCTTGCTTCTCCCTCTCCCTTAATCTTCCTTCATATCCAATCCATTATCAAGTTCAATTATTTCCATCTCTTAAATATAGCTGGAAACAAGATACTTTGCTCCCTCTACTGCTGCTACCTCCTAGTTCCAGTCACTTTCACTTCTTGCCAAGACAACTGCACTGGCCTCTCCTAGTTTCCCAGGTGTGGCTCTTGGCTGCCCCAATTTATTCGCCACACGGTGGCAAGAGTAAAAATTCGACCATGATGTTTCCCTGCTTAAACCCCCCAATAGCTTTCTGTTACCCTTTAACTAAAATGTACACTGCTTATTCTGCCTTAACTGGGCCTGAGTGATCTGGACCTTATCTAGCTCAATGGTTTTCTCATTGCATGCTTATCTCATCAACACTTCCAGTCCTGCTGACCTTTCACCCTCTCAAACAGAACAAGCATTTTGTTACTATCAAGCTTTACAGATGCTGTTCTATCTGTCTTTGACATTCTCCCCCTCACTATGTGTGGCCAGCTCCTTCTTATTTTATGTTTTATCTATATTTTTTAAAATAGTTCTTACTTTTAAAATAAAATTATATACACATTAAAAGACACAAATATAAGCTGTATAGTTTTTTTTGTTTTTTTTTTTTTTGCGGTACGCAGGCCTCTCACTGTTGTGGCCTCTCCCGTTGTGGAGCACAGGCTCCAGACGCACAGGCTCAGTGGCCATGGCTCACGGGCCCAGCGGCTCCGCGGCATATGGGATCTTCCCGGACCGGGGCACGAACCCGTGTCCCCTGCATCGGCAGGCGGACTCCCAACCACTGCGCCACCAGGGAAGCCCTGTATAGTTTTGACAAATGGATACATCTTTGCTATCCACATCTCTATCAAAAAGTTCCTTTGTGTCTTCTCCCAGCCAATTCACCCCCCCAGCCCAAAGGCAGACCCCTGTTCTGAATTTTTTCACCATTGGTTTTGTGTGTTTTAGAACTTCATATATATAAGGTGATAAAATATGAAAAATTTTGTGTCTGGCTTCTTTTGCTCAACATAATACCTAGGACATTTAACCATGTGGTATGTATCAACGACATACCTTTCTATTGTTGATTAGTATTGCATTGTATGAATATATCACAATTTTAAAAGCTCATTCTCATACTGATACACATTTGGGTTGTTTCTGGTTTTGATTATTAGGAATAAAATTGCCATAAACAATTTTTTGATTGGGCATTTGCTTTTATTTCTTTTGGGTAAATACCTAGACCTGGAATTAGTAGGTCACAGGGTAGTTCTAGGCTTAACTTTATAAAAAACTGATGGAACTTCTTCAAAAGTAAATGTACTATTTTATCTCCCCATTAGCAATATATGATAGCTCTGGTTGCTCCACATCCTTAGTGATATTTTGTTGTCAATCTTTTGAATTCTTGCTGTTCCGATGAGTATGTTGTCGCATGTATCATATGTTAGACATTTTGTTATTGTCCTACAGGTCCCCGAGGCTCTTTCCTCCTATTGTTTGGATGAAATCATTTCTATTGCTCTATCCTCAAATTCCTTCTTTCCTCTGCCGTCTCCATTCTACTACTGAGTCCATCCATTGAGTTCTTCATTTCAGTTCCTGTGTTTTTCAACACAGTTCAAAATTTGTTTTTTGCTGAGACTGTTAATTTTTCCATTTGTTTACATTGACTGTTGGAGCATTTAGTAAGAGCTACTTACAGCCTTGTCATAATCCCAACATCTCGCCATCTTGCTGTTGGGACCTGTTGCTTGTCTTTTACCATGGAAGTTAAGATTTTCCTGTTTCATTGTATGGTAAGTAATTCTTGGACTGTATTCTGGACATTCTGAATATTATGTAATGATACTCTGAGTCTTATTTAAGTACTATGCAGACGTTGATATTGTTGTTTTAGCATGCAATCAAGCAGGTTAGCAAGAGGCTTCAAGTTCAGGCCTTCTGTGGATTGTTGTTCCAATGACAGTGCAACTTTCAGAAGACTCACAGTGCTGTTTTAATGTTTCCCCCATGTGTGCCACCCAGACACTAGTCCTGGGTCTGGGTCTTGGGCTGTTTGTTAGTTTAATTCTCAAATTCTTTGATATGCTGATCAGGATTGGAATCATACATGTGCAGCTTGAGGGTGAACCCAGGAGTTCAAAACAACTTTATGGAATTGCTTTCTTTATTTCCCCCCTCTCTATGATTTGGGGCACTACTTTTTGTTTCTCTGTCCAGCAAGTTGGAGTTTTAGTTAGCCTACTCTACCATATGCTTCTGTAACTGCATCAGCATCCAAGGCCAAGCTACATGAGGGGAGAGAGAGAGAGAGAGAGTGAAGGAGAGAAAACAATGGGATTTTGCTCATCCTCTGAGGCTACACCAGGGCTCTCTGTACTATTCTGAGCATTAGAAGTTCCCTTTCCCACTCTTTGAGCCAGAACAAGAGGTGTTCTCTTGGAACTCTCTTTTCTGCACCTCACTGCTCATTTCTGGGTTTGGGAACTGCACTGAGATTAGGTCAAGGGATACTGGGAAGAGTGAAAATTCAGGTAAACTCACCACCAGTTCAGTGGTACCTTGCATTCTTGTCCCTTCACCAATCTGCTCATTACTATTTTCTTTTCAGAATACTGAAATAGCTGCTCCAGGTTTTATAACTGCATTCCATGGGAAATGCAGGGTGGAGATGCTAAATCCATTTTAATCTTACCCCAAACTGGTACCCCTTTTATAGCTTTTTAAGATGTAAGTTTATATAATTGATTTTTGACCTTTTTAATATAAGCACTTAAAGCTATGGGTTTCCCTCTAAGTACTGCTTTAACTGCATGCTATAGATTTTGATATGTTGTTTTTATTATCATTCATTGTGAAATAGTTTCTAATTTTTCTTATGATTTCTTCTTGGACTTATGGGTAATTTTTGAAGTGTATTAATTAATTTGGAAATATGTATGGCTTTTCTAGATATCTTATTATTAGTTATTTCTAATTTGAGTTTGAGAATATTCTTGTTAAGATTTCAATATTTCAAAACTTTATGGAGACTTGTTTTATAGCCCAACATATTAACTATCTTGGTGAACATTGTATGTGCCTCCCAAGATCATGTGTTTTCTGTCACATTAGGACAAAATGTTTGGGAGTATCATATAGTCTCTTTAAAATTTTACAGATTTTATATATATGTGTGTGTGTGTGTGTGTATGTGTGTGTATTTGCTCTATGATTATGTATTTTGCTATTTCTATCCTTAATTCTATGAATTTTTGTTTCCTGTAGTTTGAAGTTCTATTATTATATTCATGTACGTTTGTGCATGTTACATTTTCCTAAAAGAGTGACACTTTAATCCTACAAAATGTTTTTATTTATCTTTGGTAATACTCCTTGTCTTAAAATCTATTTTGTCTGATATTTTATAATGTCATTTCACCTTTTAAAAATATGTTTATGCACAGGAAATTGTTTTCTTTAAAAAAAACTTTAAAACTATTTGTCTCTCTGTACTTGAAGTTTGTATCTTGTAGACAGCATATAGCTAGGTCATGATTTTGTTTAATCCATTCTAAAAATTTCTGCCTTTTAACTGAAATGTTTAATTCATGTATATTTAACATAATTATCAATAAAGCTAGATTTAGGTCTACCGTTTGCTACTTGATTTTCTAGTAGAAATTTTTACTGAGATAATTATAGATTCACATGCAGCTGTAAGAAATAATACAGAGATATTCCTTGCACTTTTTGCTCAGTTTTCCCCAGTGGAAGTATTTTGCAAAACTATAACGTGACATCACAAACAGGATAGTGACCTGGACACAATCCATCAATCTCATTCAGATTTCCCTAGCTTTACTTGTGTGTGTGTGTGTGTGTGTGCGTGTGTGTGTGTATTAAGCACCATATAATTTTATCATATGTATATGTTTCTATATCCAACACCACTGTCAAGATATTGAACAACTCCAACACCACAAGATTTCTCATGTTGCCCTTTTATAACCCCACCTCCCTCCCTCCCACTTTACTCACCTCCCCTTCCTAGGCGCTTGCCACCACAAATTTGTCCTCCATTTCTAAAATTTAGTCATTTCAAATGTGTTATATAAATGGAATCATAGTATGCAAACTTTTGTGACTGGCTTTCTTCACTCAGCATAATTCCCTGGAGATTCAACCAACTTGTTACATGTATTAATAGTTTGTTCCTTTTTATTGCTGAGTAGTATTGCATGATACGCATGTAGCACAGTTTAACCATTCACCTGTTGAAGAACATCTGGGCTAATTCCAGTCTCTGGCTATTACAAATAAAGTTGCTATGAACAGTCATGTATAGCTTTCTATGTGAACATAAAATTTCATTTCTCTGGTATAAATGCCAAAGAGTACAATTGCTGGGTCTTATGGCAATTGCATGTTTAGTTATTAAATGAATTGCCATACAGTCTTTTAGAGTGACTGCACTATTTTATATTCCTCTTAGCAATGTATGAGTGATCTTTGCTTCCTTGCCAGCATTTGGCATTGCCATTATTTCTTTTTTAATTTTAGTCATTCTGATAGGTGTACATTGATATCTCATGTGGTTTTAATTTGCATTTGTTTGGTGGCTAGTGATATTCAACATCTTTTCACCTGTTTCTTTTCCATCTGTATTTCCTCTATGATGAAATATCTGTTCATGTCTTTCATTCATTTTCTAATTGGAAATTTTTTACTGGCTGCTGAGTTTTGAGAGTTCTTTATGTATTCCCAATACTACTCCTTTGCTTCAAATGTGTTTTGCAAATATTTTCTCCCAGTTTTGTGTTTTCATATTTTTCACCTGACCTCTCACAGAACAAAAGTTTTAAATTTTGATGAGATTCAATTCATCAGTTTTTTCCTTTTAGAAATCATGCTTTTGATGTCAAGTGTTAAGAATTCTTTGCCTAGCCGCTAGTTCCTAAGGATTTTCTCATGTTTTTTGTTAAAAGTTTTGTAGTTTTACAGATTTCATTTAAGTATATGATCCAGCTTGAGTTAATTTTTGTTTAAGGTGTGAGACTTAGGTTTAAGTTCATTTTCTTGTCTAAGCATGTACAATGTTTCCAGCATCATTTTTTTGTTCCCCTCATACTCTTTCCTGTCTTCTTTTGGGTTAATTAAATATTTTTAGTATTCCATTTTGATTACTCTCTTGGCTTTTATCTATGTTTTTTTGCAATATTTTTTAGTGGTTGTCCTGGAAGTTATAATATACACCTTTTACTTGTCACAACCTCCTATGTTATCTTCTAGGAGTTTTATAGATTTGCATTTTACATTTACATCTATAATCCATTTAGAGTTAATTTTTGTGAAAGGTGTAAGGTCTGTGCCTAGATTCGTACTTTTGCATGTGGGTATCCTGTCGATCCAGCACTGTCTGTTGAAGAAACTATCCTTTCTCCATTGTATTGCCTTTGCTCCTTCACCCCAGATTAATTAGCTATATTTGTATGGGTTCATTTCTGGTCTCTCTGTTATGTTCCATTGATCTGTTTTCTACTCTTCCACCAATACCCACACCATCTCATTTATCATAGCTTTACACTAAGACTTGAAGTAGGGTAGTGTCAGTCTTCCAACTTTTCTCTTCTCCTTCAATATTGTGTTAGCTATTTTAGATCTTTTGCCTCTCCACATAAGCTTAGGAATCAGTTTGTCTATATACATGAAATAATTTGCTGGGATTTTGATTGGCATTGTGTTGAATCTATACATCAAGTTGAGAAGAACTGACATCTTGACAATATTGAGTCTTCCTTTCCATGTACGTAAATATCTCTCCATTTACTTAGATCTTCCTTTATTTCTTTTACCAGAGTTTTATAATATTCCTTATGTAGATCTTGTACATATTTTGTTAGATTTATATCAAGGTATTTCATTTTTTGGTGATAATGTAAATGATGCTGTGTTTTTAATTTCAAATTCCAATTTTTCATTGCTTGTCTATATAAAACCAATTGACTTTTGTATGTTAACCTTGTAGCCTGAAACTTTTCTGTAATTACTTATTAGTTACAGGAGTTTTTTGTTGTTGTTGATTTTCTGGTATTTTCTATATAGAAAATCATATCATCTGTGAACAAATTTTTTTATCTTCCTTTCCAAATTGCATACAATCTATTTTTGTCTTTTGTCTAACTGCATTAGATAGGACTTCCAGTATGATATTGAAAATGAGCAGTAAGAGGGGGCATTCTGGCTTGTTCCTGATGTTAGTGGAAAAGTATCTAGTTTCTCACCATTAAGTACGATGTTAGCTGTAGGTTTTTTGTAAATGTTCTTTATCAAGTTGAGGAAGTTTCCCTCTATTTATAGTTTTCTAAGAGTATTTATCATGAATGGGTTTTGGATTTTGTCAAATGTTTTTTCTGCATCTATTGATGTGATATGATTTTTTTTCTTTAGCCTCTTGATGTGATAATAACATCAATTAATTTTCATCCAGATAGTTTTTAATAGCATTTATCACTAGTTGCGCGCACACACACACACACACACACACACACACACACACTTGTATTTATTTCTTTATTCTTTGTCATCTCCAATAAACTGTAAGCTTGAGCCCCTAGCATATTATATATTCAATATGTATTCGTTGAGTGAATGAATTACCGCCCACTTATATTTATTTGTATCTATGGAGAAGCTAGGGGAGGAGGATGCCAGTTTATTGGACTCCAGGTGCACGATAAAGGTGGAAACAAACTGAGGGGAGAGATGCCATGATATCCACTCCTCTTAGTTCCAGATGCTAAGTTTAAGCCTCACTGGTTGAAGGGCTAAAGCCAACAGCTGATTGAGTTGTTTTGTTGAGACATATCATGGACTCGTGGAACAAGCAGAACTGCTTTGAGCCCAGGAGACAGAGTATGACAGAGTTGTAAAGAAGACTATGATCGTGTTTTATAAACATTGTAATCCAGCAAGTGGGAACTTGGAGCTATGAACTTGAGCATTAAAAGTGACCTCCTTTGCATCTGCAGCCTGCATTTGAGGTACATACAATGTACAAAAGAATCAGAGCTCTGCTTGATATGCCTTAAAATATGTCTAGATTTTTAAAAAAAAATCTAACCTGTTTCCCTTCAGAGAAGCTTATCTTTCTGAGTCTTATGGTCCCCAGAAACCTTAGTTCCATTTGACTGGTTTCCAAGTTTCAGATGTATCATCCAACAGTACCCAATTGGCTGGAAGATCCCTTTTCTGGATCCCAGGTCCGGAAAGCGCGAACTCCTATAACATCAGAGCCCTTCCAATCCACAGGTTCTCCAAAAAGCCTGTTTCCTTCATCTCTACCCATAATTTGACCGATTTTACTAATATTTATCATCTAGGCCCTTGCCTGCTTGCAACAACTTTTACTCTTTGTTTTCAGGAATTTTTCAACTTTCAGGCTGGAAGCCTTCTGATTTTTGTTCCATATTTCTACCCATAGCTGCTTATAGTGAACACCTGCGGGTGTTCCCCCATATCTATTGACCCATCTTCAGATTTTTAAAAAAAGGAATCTCGAATTTCCTTTGGGGAATTACTCTTTCTCCTCTCTAAGTGTTTGGAAAGGGCTGAGCCCTGCCAGCTCTCAGGGTAAGCTCTAATCAGCTTAAGCCAATTAGTGTATGGTAGGACTTTAGGCACTGGGATTGGTCAAGTATGAGCAAATGGCCTAGCTGAACCAAAGACAGCCAGAACAAGGACTTTGTATACACTATTGAAAGAGAGGCTCTCTCTTCCTGCTGGATTTAGATTGCAGTAGATGAAAGATCTAGTGCAGCTGTAGCTTTCTTATGCCTGTAAAGGAGGAACCTGTCAAAGACAACAATGGGGGAGAGCAGGGCTGAACAAAGAGACAGAGAAAATTGAGTCCTGGTGACACTGTCACTGCACAAAGCCATGCCTTAAAACAATTCTACGCATGAACTTTTCAGTTTTGTGATCCACTAAATTTCCATTCAGATTAACTCATGTTAGATGGGATTTTCTGTGATTTGCAGAAATCCTGAAAAACATACTATTCATGTTGTCTTTAAACACTTGCCACAGAACGTTCCCTGCTTGCTTTATCCTTTGCTGTGTGCTGGCATTGGTGCTGACCGTGGGTGCATGATCCTTAACTCTGATTTTCCCATGGGCTTTAGATTTATAGCTCTTCGATGGACTTGATTTTGGTGTCCTTTCATGCAAATGCCTGATCCTGATTCCACAGTCCCACAGTCCACCCACGATGCTATTTCCTGAGTCACTGACACTACCTTAAGCCAGATTCCAGACTTTGGTTTCTAACCTGGCACTGCCTACATTCCTTTTCTGTAACAAATTTTATTAAGCTTATTAGAATTCATTCAGAACTATGCACAGGAATAATTTTACCCCGCTCAACATTTATACTGATATCTGGGTGGTCAGAACTAGGCAAACAACTCCAAGAAACTTTCTCCAGAAGGAACCTGAGAGAAAAGAAGAGAGGACCAGGCTTCCCTGGTGGCGCAGTGCTTGAGAGTCCACCTGCCGGTGCAGGGGACACGGGTTCGTGCCCCGGTCCGGGAAGATCCCACATGCCGTGGAGCCGCTGGGCCCGTGAGCCATGGCCGCTGAGCTTGCGCGTCCGGAGCCTGTGCTCCGCAACGGGAGAGGCCACAACAGTGAGAGTCCCGCGTACCACAAAAAAAAAAAAAAAAAAAAGAAAGAAAAAAAAAGAGAGGACCAGGGTGCGTGTTCTAGTAGGATGCTTGTACTTCTTTTAGGAGATGTGATGGAGATTGCCTGGACATTCATCAGTTCCATCTCAACTTCTAATATTAGCTGAAAAATCTGTGTGTTCACATATGTTGATAAAACGCAATGAATTATCACAAAGTCAGCATCTCAGAGTGTCTGTTCCTGCTGTATAGACATTCAAATTCTTGAAAGTGTCTGAAAGCAAAGGTGCCACCGAGGAAATAGCACTTCATCATTTTGGATTATTCTGCAAGACAGAAAGAACCGTGAATTATATTTTCTTTCTTTATAGATGAAAGTAACAGAGGCTGAGAATCATGGGAGCACAGAATGTGTCAGAGCCTGAAGGGTCTAAAATTAGGTAAACTTGATTTTTTAATATATAGATAAAGGAATCAAGGTCCAGAGATATCAAGTGACTTGCCCATGGTCACACAGTCAGTTGGTGGCGGAGTCAGGATGAAGATTTTGGTCTCCTTGCTTCCAAAGCAATGCTCTTTTGATCATATTCCTCTGAGGCTTTAGAATTAGCAGTAGAATTGCTTCAGGATCTGACGTGGGCATCTGACTTCTAAGGACATATTATTTCAGGAAAAGTTCAGATTTAGTCCTTCATGTAAGGAAGTACATCTGTTAGCTATTTTAAGGTAACAAACTACCTCATATTTAGTGACTTTAAACAACAATCATTTGTTATTACTCATAAGTCCATTAATTGGCTAGACAACTCTTCTGATCTGGGCTGGGTCAGGTCACTTGCTGCAATGTTCACTCATGTATCTGCTGTCTGATGGGGACTGACTTGTCTAGAAAAGGCTCAGCTAGGATGGCTCATCTCTACCCTGTGTAGTCTTTTATTCTCCAGCAGGAAAGCCTGGGCTTGTTCACAAAGCAGCTGGCCTAGTTTCCAAGAGAAAGAATTGGAGCATTCAAGGCTTCTTGAGATGTATGGAACTGGTGCTATCTCACTTCCATCCCTTTCTGTTGGCTAAAGCAATTCATAAGGCCAGCCTAGATCCCTGGGATGGGGAAATAGACTACTTCTAGAAAGGAAAAGGGCAAATTCACATTTCAAGAGGCATGGACACAAGAAGGGAAATAATTGTGGATTTGCAAACAGCCTACCCCAGGAGCCATGCTTGCCTCTTCTTTCCAAAAAAAGACCTAAACCATCCTAGTTTTTTGCAATAAATATAGCAGGAGTTGAATGCATACATACCTAGTGAGTTTTGCCATCTCACTATTCATGAGAGTACGTGTGGATGAGTTTATGAGGTATGAGTGTCTGTATGGCTGTGTATGTGCACGTACATGTGAATTTGTGTTCTTTTAGGGCTTTTGAGATGCAGGTTTCTGTAAGGACACGTTGCAAAGACAGTTCGTTTCAGAACCAAGGAGAGCAGCCTAAGCTGAGTGTGAAGATGACGGCAGGCCCCCAGCAGAGCCCATCTCAAGTGTCAGACCATAAATTAGACTTTGTTTCTGGTAGCAACAGCACATTGGGTGATACAGTTTTCATCTTCTGACACCAGAAAACACTGAGATTCAGGATGGTGGGAAGGGTTGGGGCAAGAATAACAGAGGTTACTGGTGGTAAAATATTGGCAGCATACACACAAAAACATGTTTCCTAGAAAACTAGAAAACCATCTCAAATGGAACACACTAGGGAAGGGAGATCACTTTGTACACAGCCACCTTCAAGGGGTCTTGACTCTCAGGAACAAAACCTCTTCAGCCCCACAATCCCACAGGTTCTTACCTAAGGGGTCATGGCTACCACCACTCCCAACATTCCAGTAAGCTCTAACCTATCCTAGCTTTGTGGCCTTAGGGTAGACAGTCCATATCCTTTAACTCAACCACACTGAGGTTACAGACTTTCCCACAACTAATATTTACTGAATAGACACTGAGTACCAGGCACTTGTCTAAGTGCTGGGTATATAGAGTGAAATTAACAGCTATATAAGTGTCCTTATATAGCTCACAGTATAGTAAGAAAGGAGACAATAAATAAGGAAATGGTCCAATACATAAATATCCAAAAATTGCAATAAGTGATATGAAGGGAAACAACAGGGAGAAAAAGAAGGAGCAGTCAGTTTAGATCGGGTGATTGGGAAAACCCTCTTTGAAGATGTGATGTTCCAGCTGAGAGCTAGAAAATGAAAAGGAGCCAGTAATGTAAAGGGAGGAGGGGACCATTCTAAGCAGAGGAGCGGCTGCGCCCGTGAGCCATGGCTGCTGAGCCTGCACGTCCGGAGCCTGTGCTCAGCAAC
This sequence comes from Monodon monoceros, assembly GCF_005190385.1. Classification (NCBI taxonomy): domain Eukaryota; kingdom Metazoa; phylum Chordata; class Mammalia; order Artiodactyla; family Monodontidae; genus Monodon; species Monodon monoceros. The sequence continues at coordinate 153,832,312 of NW_021703774.1, read as the reverse complement.
GGGAGAGGCCACAACAGTGAGAGCCCCACGCACCACAAAAAAAAAAAAAAAAAAAGGTAGACCACCTTCCCCAGGTGGTAAGAAAACACAACCAAAATGAGGGGACGCTAACCTGACACAGGGTCCCACCTCCTTATTTCTTCACCCGAAGACAGGATTGCCTTAACAGAATGATTAAGAATTTGGATACCTCATTTCTCTGGCTCTCAGTCTCCTCAGATAAAAAATTGAAATGATACTGACGACCTCACAGTGGATGTGAGCAGTCAATGAGATGATGAATGTCTGGCACCTGGAACACAGAGCTTAGAGAAGAATAATAATTCTCCCTCTCCCTCTCTGCTCTTCTTTGGGCCACTCTCTAAAGCACAGCTAAGTATGACATCTCTCCCTCCCTCCTCTCACTGTTACCAGAGATCTGCAGGCTTGTAGCAAGGGCTTCAAGGAGCTGAATTCCTTCTATGGAAACTCAAACTAAGCTGGGGGCACTCTCCTGCTCCACCCTTTCTGGGGTACTCAGAAATCCCCCTTCCCCTGGGAGACAGGAAGATCAGCATTTAGAGTTTCAGTGGGTCTCTGTGCTATCACATGGACTTTGGGAAGCCTGTGAGGAAGGAAAAGGGAGCAACTTGGGGTCATAGAAAGAGTACCGGCTTTGAGAGTCTTTCCCTTTTTATCCATCTCTCCTTGGCAATGGCACTGAACTTCAGTTTCTTCAACTGTAAAAATGGAAACAATAGTATACCTGTCTTGTCTGTATTACAAGCTTATTGTGAGACTTGGAAAAAAGAAGCAGGTATGACAGTCTCTGCTGATTCCCATTATTGCTGTTAGTCGTGGGCAAGAATCTGGTCTACTTATACAAAACTGAGACAGCATCAGCAGTAGTCCTCAGAGAGAAGCTTCATTCTGTGCACTGGGTACCGCTTCTATTTTCCTGTAGGGGAGTAGACTTTTTGTAATATTCTCATATTTCTTGCCCCTTGGAATGGCAGCATCGTAGTCAGCTCTGTAGAAGCAAGTTGAGGCTCACCCTCTAGCTCACTGTCTACCTGCAATCATCATAGGTCTAATGGATTATAAATGAGAATAATCAGTAATTATAGAGCATTTGCAATGTACCAGGGGTGGTTCAAGTGCTTTACATGGATGAACTCATTTCATTCATAGAACAACTACTATGAGGTAGTTGCTTTTATTATCCTTAGTTTACAGATGAGGAAAATCATGTGCAGAGAAGTTAAGTAACTTGTCCAGGATCACACAGTTGTTAAGGATTCCAGACGGGCTTTGAATCCCAGAGATTGACTCCAGAGCTTTTGCACATAACCACTGCACTAATCCTCTCCAACCACAACCGCCACCATCGTCTTTTGCCAAGATTCCTGCAGCATCTCTTAGCTGGTGTAACTGCCCTGGTCTTCCCCATCTATAAACCAACCCCCACATAGCTACCAAAGAACTCTTTCCAAAAGACAGTTCTGATCACATCACTCTCTGGCCAGAGCCTTTCAAGGACTCCCCATTTTTCCACTGGAAGGAGTCCAGGCTCCTCCAGCTGGCCCATAAATCCCTGCACGGTCTGTCTCCTGCCTGCCTCTCTTCAGCCTTCTTCCCACTGAACCCTGTTCATCCTACAATCAGGTGCATTGGAGTGTTCTCTGCCTTTTCATCCTGCAACACTGTGGTGTATTCATTCCTTATTCCTTCTGAAATGCCTCATCATCGCCGGAAAACTCCTACTCATCCAACCCATATATGAAGCCCTCCCACCCAGGCCCTTTGTCTCTGCTCTCTGCACATCCTAGGCTTGTTCCCATTAGTGTCATCACCTTGGAATGCAACAATTTGTCTGCAGACCTATCTCTCCCAACAGCCCATGAGTTCCTGAAGACAGAATCCTCTTCAGCTCCCCAACACCTCCCACAAAGCCAGTACAATAGGGCATTAACAAATACGTGCTAAAAAGTCCTTTTAGGTATGAAAAACTGTTACTGTTATTATGCTGGTACAATACAGGTAACAATGACCTCAGGACTCCAACCTACCCCCTTGGCTTCCTACAAGAACACAGCCTCTGGCAACTCTGCTTGTGTTCCTCAGCTCTTCCTAGGTGCATGGGTTTCAGCATCCAGACACACCCCCACTTCATCACTTCATCTGTCTTTCTCTTATCACTATCCCAGCCCCCCAGGCTCCTTCCCATCCTGGAGAACAGAGCTCACTGCTTCCATCACCAACCCAGGACAGGTAGGGTCCACTCCTGGTCCACCTTTAGGACCTCCTGATTTCTCACCTAGTTTTTTTTTTTAACATCTTTATTGGGGTATAATTGCTTTACAATGGTGTGTTAGTTTCTGCCCCATAACAAAGTGAATCAGTTATACATATACATATGTTCCCATATGTCTTCGCTCTTGTGTCTCCCTCCCTCCCACCCGCCCTATCCCACCCCTCCAGGCTGCCACAAAGCACCGAGCCAATATCCCTGTGCCATGCGGCTGCTGCCCACTAGCTATCTACTTTACCACGTATGTTAGTGTGTACATGTCCATGACTCTCTCTCGCCCTGTCACAGCTCACACTTCTCCCTCCCCATATCCTCAAGTCCGTTCTCCAGTAGGTCTGCGTCTTTATTCCTGTCTTACCCCTAGGTTCTTCATGACATTTTTTTTTCTTAAATTCCATATATATGTGTTAGCATACAGTATTTGTCTTTTTCTTTCTGACTTACTTCACTCTGTATGACAGACTCTAGGTCTATCCATCTCATTACAAATAGCTCAATTTCGTTTCTTTTTAAGGCTGAGTAATATTCCATTGTATATATGTGCCACATCTTCTTTATCCATTCATCCGATGATGGGCACTTAGGTTGTTTCCATCTCCGGGCTATTGTAAATAGAGCTGCAATGAACATTTTGGTACATGACTCTTTTTGAATTTTGGTTTTCTCAGGGTATATGCCCCGTAGTGGGATTGCTGGGTCATATGGTAATTCTATTTGTAGATTTTTAAGGAACCTCCATACTGTTCTCCATAGTGGCTGAACCAATTCACATTCCCACCAGCAGTGCAAGAGTGTTCCCTTTTCTCCACACCCTCTCCAGCATTTATTGTTTCTAGATTTTTTGATGATGGCCATTCTGACTGGTGTGAGATGATATCTCATTGTAGTTTTGATTTGCATTTCTCTAATGATTAATGATGTTGAGCATTCTTTCATGTGTTTGTTGGCATTCTGTATATCTTCTTTGGAGAAATGTCTATTTAGGTCTTCTGCCCAGTTTTGGATTGGGTTGTTTGTTTTTTTGTTATTGAGCTGCTTGTAAATTTTGGAGATTAACCCTTTGTCAGTTGCTTCATTTGCAAATATTTTCTCCCATTCTGAGGGTTGTCTTTTGGTCTTGTTTATGGTTTCCTTTGCTGTGAAAAAGCTTTGAAGTTTCATTAGGTCCCATTTGTTTATTTTTGTTTTTATTTCCATTTCTCTAGGAGGTGGGTCAGAAAGGATCTTGCTGTGATTTATCTCATACAGTGTTCTGCCTATGTTTTCCTCTAAGAGTTTGATAGTTTCTGGCCTTACATTTATGTCTTTAATCCATTTTGAGCTTATTTTTGTGTATGGTGTTAGGGAGTGATCTAATCTCATACTTTTACATGTACCTGTCCAGTTTTCTCAGCACCATTTATTGAAGAGGCTGTCCTTTCTCCACTGTACATTCCTGCCACCTTTATCAAAGATAAGGTGTCCATATGTGCGTGGGTTTATCTCTGGGCTTTCTATCCTGTTCCATTGATCTATCTTTCTGGTTTTTGTGCCAGTACCATACTGTCTTGATTACTGTAGCTTTGTAGTATAGTCTGAAGTCAGGGAGCCTGATTCCTCCAGCTCCTTTTCTCGTTCTCAAGATTGCTTTGGATATTCGGGGTCTTTTGTGTTTCCATACAAATTGCGAAATTTTTTGTTCTAGCTCTGTGAAAAATGCCAGTGGTAGTTTGATAGGGATTGCATTGAATCTGTAGATTGCTTTGGGTAGTAGAGTCATTTTCACAATGTTGATTCTTCCAATCCAAGAACATGGTATATCTCTCCATATATTTGTATCATCTTTAATTTCTTTCATCAGTGTCTTATAATTTTCTGCATACAGGTCTTTTGTCTCCTTAGGTAGGTTTATTCCTAGATATTTTATTCTTTTTGTTGCAATGGTAAATGGGAGTGTTTTCTTGATTTCACTTTCAGATTTTTCATCATTAGTATATACGAATGCCAGAGATTTCTGTGCATTAATTTTGTATCCTGCTACTTTACCAAATTCATTGATTAGCTCTAGTAGTTTTCTGGTAGCATCTTTAGGATTCTCTATGTATAGTATCATGTCATCTGCAAACAGTGACAGCTTTACTTCTTCTTTTCCGATTTGGATTCCTTTTATTTCCTTTTCTTCTCTGATTGCTGTGGCTAAAACTTCCAAAACTATGTTGAATAAGAGTGGTGAGAGTGGGCCACCTTGTCTTGTTCCTGATCTTAGTGGAAATGCTTTCAGTTTTTCACCATTGAGGATGATGTTTGCTGTGGGCTTGTCATATATGGCCTTTATTATGTTGAGGAAAGTTCCCTCTATGCCTACTTTCTGCAGGGTTTTTATCATAAACGGGTGTTGAATTTTGTCGAAAGCTTTCTCTGCATCTATTGAGATGATCATATGGTTTTTCTCCTTTAATTTGTTAATATGGTTTATCACATTGATAGATTAGCGTATATTGAAGAATCCTTGCATTCCTGGAATAAACCCCACTTGATCATGGTGTATGATCCTTTTAATGTGCTGTTGGATTCTGTTTGCTAGTATTTTGTTGAGGATTTTTGCATCTATGTTCATCAGTGATATTGGCCTGTAGTTTTCTTTCTTTGTGACAGCCTTGTCTGGTTTTGGTATCAAGGTGATGGTTGCCTCGTAGAATGAGTTTGGGAGTGTTCCTCCCTCTGCTATATTTTGGAAGAGTTTGAGAAGGACAGGTGATAGCTCTTCTCTAAACGTTTGATAGAATTCACCTGTGAAGCCATCTGGTCCTGGGCTTTTGTTTGTTGGAAGATTTTTAATCACAGTTTCAATTTCAGTGCTTGTGATTGGTCTGTTCATATTTTCTATTTCTTCCTGATTCAGTCTTGGCAGGTTGTGCATTTCTAAGAATTTGTCCATTTCTTCCAGATTGTCCATTTTATTGGCATAGAGTTGCTTGTAGTAATCTCTCATGATTTTTTTTATTTCTGCAGTGTCAGTTGTTAATTCTCCTTTTTCATTTCTAATTCTATTGATTTGAGTCTTCTCCCTTTTTTTCTTGATGAGTCTGGCTAGTGATTTATCTATTTTGTTTATCTTCTCAAAGAACCAGCTTTTAGTTTTATTGATCTTTGCTATTGTTTCCTTCATTTCTTTTTCATTTATTTCTGATCTGATTTTTATGATTTCTTTCCTTCTGCTAGCTTTGGGGTTTTTTTGTTCTTCTTTCTCTAATTGCTTGAGGTGCAAGGTTAGGTTGTTTATTCGAGATGTTTCCTGCTTCTTAAGGTGGGCTTGTATTGCTATAAACTTCCCCCTTAGAACTGCTTTTGCTGTATCCCATAGGTTTTGGGTCGTTGTGTCTCCACTATCATTTGTTTCTAGGTATTTTTTTATTTCCTCTTTGATTTCTTCAGTGATCACTTCATTATTAAGTAGTGTATTGTTTAGCCTCCATGTGTTTGTATTTTTTACAGATCTTTTCCTGTAATTGATATCTAGTCTCATGGCGTTGTGGTCAGAAAAGATACTTGGTACAATTTCAATTTTCTTAAATTTACCAAGGCTTGATTTGTGACCCAAGATATGATCTATGCTGGAGAATGTTCCATGAGCACTTGAGAAAAATGTGTATTCTGTTGTTTTTGGATGGAGTGTCCTATAAACATCAATTAAGTCCATCTTGTTTAATGTATCATTTAAAGCTTGTGTTTCCTTATTTATTTTCATTTTGGATGATCTGTCCATGGGTGAAAGTGGGGTGTTAAAGTCCCCTACTATGAATGTGTTACTGTTGATTTCCCCTTTTATGGCTGTTAGCATTTGCCTTATGTATTGAGGTGCTCCTATGTTGGGTGCATAAATATTTACAATTGTTATATCTTCTTCTTGGATCGATCCCTTGATCATTATGTAGTGTCCTTCTTTGTCTCTTTTAATAGTCCTTATTTTAAAGTTTTTTGTCTGATATGAGAATTCCTACTCCAGCTTTCTTTTGATTTCCATTTGCATGGAATATCTTTTTCCATCCCCTTACTTTCAGTCTGTATGTGTCTCTAGGTCTGAAGTGGGTCTCTTGTAGACAGCATATATAAGGGTCTTGTTTTTGTATCCATTCAGCCAATCTGTGTCTTTTGGTGGGAGCATTTAGTCCATTTACATTTAAGGTAATTATCGATATGTATGTTCCTATTCCCATTTTCTAAATTGTTTTGGGTTCATTATTATAGGTCTTTTCCTTCTGTTGTGTTTCTTGTCTAGAGAAGTTCCTTTAGCATTTGTTGTAAAGCTGGTTTGGTGGTGCTGAACTCTCTCAGCTTTTGCTTGTCTGTAAAGCTTTTAATTTCTCCATCAAATCTGAATGAGATCCTTGCTGGGTAGAGTAGTCTTGGTTGCAGGTTTTTCTCCTTCATCACTTTCAGTATGTCCTGCCACTCCCTTCTGGCTTGTAGGGTTTCTGCTGAGAGATCAGCTGTTAACCTTATGGGGAGTCCCTTGTGTGTTATTTGTTGTTTTTCCCTTGCTGCTTTTAATATGCTTTCTTTGTATTTAATTTTTGACAGTTTGATTAATATGTGTCTTGGCATATTTCTCCTTGTATTTATCCTGTATGGGACTCTCTGTGCTTCCTGGACTTGATTAACTATTTCCTTTCCCATATTAGGGAAGTTTTCAACTATAATCTTTTCAAATATTTTCTCAGTCCCTTTCTTTTTCTCTTCTTCTTCTGGAACCCCTATAATTCGAATGTTGGTGCGTTTAATGTTGTCCCAGAGGTCTCTGAGACTGTCCTCAGTTCTTTTCATTCTTTTTTCTTTATTCTGCTCTGCAGTAGCTATTTCCACTATTTTATCTTCCAGGTCACTTATCCGTTCTTCTGCCTCAGTTATTCTGCTATTGATCCCATCTAGAGTACTTTTAATTTCATTTATTTTGTTGTTCATCGTTGCTTGTTTCATCTTTATTTCTTCTAGGTCCTTGTTAACTGTTTCTTTCATTTTGTCCATTCTACTTCCAAGATTTCAGATCATCCTTACTATCATTATTCTGAATTCTTTTTCAGGTAGACTGCAATTTTCCTCTTCATTTGTTAGGTCTGGTGCGTTTTTATCTTGCTCCTTTATATGCTGTGTGTTTTTCTGTCTTCTCATTTTGCTTATCTTACTGTGTTTGGGGTCTCCTTTTTGCCGGCTGCAGGTTCGTAGTTCCCGCTGTTTTTGATGTCTGTCTCCAGTGGCTAAGGTTGGTTCGGTGGGTTGTGTAGGCTTCCTGGTGGAGTGGACTAGTGCCTGTGTTGTGGTGGATGAGGCTGGATCTTGTCCCTGTAGTGGACAGGTTCACGTCTGGTGGTGTGTTTTGGGGTGTCTGTGGCCTTATTATGATTTTAGGAAGCCTCTCTTCTAATGGGTGGGGTTGTGTTCCTGTTTTGCTAGTTGTTTGGCATAGGTTGTCCAGCACTGTGGCTTGCTGGTCGTTGAGTGAAGCTGGGTGCTGGTGTTAAGATGGAGGTCTCTGGGAGATTTTCGCCGTTTAATATTATGTGGAGCTGGGAGGTCTCTTGTTGACCAGTGTCCTGAAGTTGGCTCTCCTACCTCAGAGGCAGAGCCCTGACTCCTGGCTGGAGCACCAAGAGCCTTTTATCCAGATGGCTCAGAATAAAAGGGAGAAAAAGTAGAGAGAATTAGTAGAAGTATGAGGAAAGAAAGAAGGAAAGGAGTGAAGGAAGGAAGGAAGAAAGAAGCAAAGAAGGAATGAAGGAAAGAAAGGAGGGAGGGAGGGAGGGTGGAAGGAAGGAAGGAAGGAGGGAAAGAAGGAAAAAAGACAGAAAGAAAGAAGATACAGTACAAATAAAATAAACTATAATAAAGTTATTGAATTAAAAAATACTTATTTAGAAAAAAAAAAGGGACGGATAGAACCTTAGGACAAATGTTGGAAACAAAGCTATACAGAGAAAATCTTACACAGAAGCGTACACATACACCCTCCCAAAAAGAGGTAAAGGGCAAAAAATCATAAATCTTGCTCTCAGAGACCACCTCCTCAATTTGGGGGGATTCGTTGTCTAAAGGAGGGAAAGAAAGAAAGAAAGAAAGAAAGAAAGAAAGAAAGAAAGAAAGAA